>NC_137880.1:33503942-33863947 GCF_963924005.1 Protomyctophum bolini
TTACACGTGTGTAGCAGATGTGTGGTATACACATTCACCTATACTTGGTGGAAATGGTTCTTGCCTATATTGAGGACAATCCCGTTCCCCTGCCAGAAGTATTAGTCAAAATAACATACTCTAATTTTAAAG
The DNA here is from genome assembly GCF_963924005.1 of Protomyctophum bolini. Lineage (NCBI taxonomy): Eukaryota > Metazoa > Chordata > Actinopteri > Myctophiformes > Myctophidae > Protomyctophum > Protomyctophum bolini. The sequence goes on from NC_137880.1 coordinate 33,504,075, forward strand.
AGTATACTTAGAAACGCTTATGTCACGATTGAGCTTATCTGCTCACTGGCATTAAAAGAAGTACTGGAAAGTCTTCCTCACTGTTGAGTGCCAGACAGCCCAACTGATTCATGCCATGAGCTTAGGACTGGAGGACTGCGATCCAGTGCCCATTTCTAGACTTAAGATTCAAGAGATTTAAAGCATTTCAGCATACCGCTTGCCAAATGGAAGAATTAATGTAAATTAAAGAGTCTTTTAATCTTCAAGTAGAAATACAAGCCAGTAGGATATTAAAGTATGCATTAGTTTTTTTTTGCAGCAATAATCCACCACAGCAACACAAAGGAAAAGCTGTGACATGTCTGGCGTAAGAGAGAGAATATATACAGTATACCCCCCGTCTGGGTCTGGAATGTTTAGCCATGTTTATAGTCCAGGTTGGACCACCAGAGGAAACGTTTCATCTGGTGGTCCAGGTCCAGCTTGGGGTGTTCACAGACTGGTTGTTGGAGGGGGTTTATCTCTGGTGGTCCAGGTCCAGCTTCGGACTGTTGTTGGAGGGGGTTTATCTCTAGTGGCCCAGCCTGTGACATACCCTCAGACTGGTTGTTGTTGGAGGGGGTTTATCTCTAGTGGCCCAGTCTGTGACATACCCTCAGACTGTATGTTGTTGGAGGGGGTTTATCTGGTGGTCCAGTCTGTGACATACCCTCAGACTGTATGTTGTTGGAGGGGGTTTATCTGGTGGTCCAGTCTGTGACATACCCTCAGACTGGTTGTTGTTGGAGGGGGTTTATCTCTGGTGGCCCAGCCTGTGACATACCCTCAGACTGTATGTTGTTGGAGGGGGTTTATCTCATGGTGGTCCAGCCTGTGACATACCCTCAGACTGGTTGTTGTTGGAGGGGGTTTATCTCTGGTGGTCCAGTCTGTGACATACCCTCAGACTGGTTGTTGTTGGAGGGGGTTTATCTCTGGTGGCCCAGCCTGTGACATACCCTCAGACTGTATGTTGTTAGTTGGAGGGGGTTTATCTCTGGTGGTCCAGTCTGTGACATACCCTCAGACTGGTTGTTGTTGGAGGGGGTTTATCTCTGGTGGTCCAGTCTGTGACATACCCTCAGACTGGTTGTTATTGGAGGGGGTTTATCTCTGGTGGCCCAGTCTGTGACATACCCTCAGACTGGTTGTTGTTGGAGGGGGTTTATCTCTGGTGGTCCAGTCTGTGACATACCCTCAGACTGGTTGTTGTTGGAGGGGGTTTATCTCTGGTGGCCCAGCCTGTGACATACCCTCAGACTGTATGTTGTTAGTTGGAGGGGGTTTATCTCTGGTGGTCCAGTCTGTGACATACCCTCAGACTGGTTGTTGTTGGAGGGGGTTTATCTCTGGTGGTCCAGTCTGTGACATACCCTCAGACTGGTTGTTGTTGGAGGGGGTTTATCTCTGGTGGCCCAGCCTGTGACATACCCTCAGACTGGTTGTTGTTGGAGGGGGTTTATCTGGTGGTCCAGTCTGTGACATACCCTCAGACTGGTTGTTGTTGGAGGGGGTTTATCTCTGGTGGCCCAGCCTGTGACATACCATCAGACTGTATGTTGTTGGAGGGGGGATCGCGTAGGGATTTCGCCTACGCGAGTCTTGACATGACATGACATGACATGACATGACATGAGTGTTGTATTGTGACTGCCTTGATCTTGTGGATGTAACTTCGAAGCACCTGAAATATTTATGTCTTGGTATGCAATTTACTTTGTGTGGACTGTGGACATTTATACATTTTTAAAGTGTGTGTGTGTGTGTGTGTGTGTGTGTGTGTGTGTGTGTGTGTGTGTGTGTGTGTGTGTGTGTGTGTGTGTGTGTGTGTGTGTGTGTGTGTGTGTGTGTGTGTGTGTGTGTGTGTGTGTGTGTGTGTGTGTGTGTGTGTGTGTGTGTGTGTGTGTGCACGTGCACGTGCACGTGCATGATTGACGGATCTTGACACATACCAAGTCATAGGAACAGACAGCTGGTAGTACTTTTTGGCAAATGCGGTTGAAAATATTCTGAATCAATTTGTAGCCTATGGACAAATGTATTATGACAAAAAAAAGGTTTGAACCTTTGCCTTTGTTTTAAATTATTTTAAGCTAGAAACAAGCCACCCTGGATCTTGGTGAATCATGACCGTAAAACCTTTGATTCTGTGAAATTGGGGAAATGAACAAATATTTGATGTTTGTTCAGAAATAAACATCAGAAAACATGTTTTCAATTCCTACTGTTGATCAGGTTATGCCAAAACACCATGGACACGGTCCAAAAATTGGAGCATTGTCTTGAATTATTTTGTGGGCTAGAAAATTAGGAAAATGAACCAATATTTGATGTTTGTTCAGAAACAAACATCAAATCAAAACCTCAAACAAAACATCTTATACTAAGATCCCCTGACCGTTGCCGTTTCGTGGTTGGACAAAAATCCTTTCTCTCTATCCACTACCAAATATTGTGTTTTTCAGTTGCTTCGTATTGATATTCTGTTTCTGTGCATGAATTTACTTATTGTAAACGTGGTGTCAGTAAAAATGAACATCACATGTGCAGCATGGTGACTGAATGGGCACCATGGGGTTTCTGGGTTTCTTTTTAGTTTGTTTTTCTCCAAAAATGTTGTTTTAGCAAAATCAACATGAACAAGGTAGAACCAGGGCGGAACAAGACCCTGCTGGTTAGTCAGTCGGCGGGCCAATCAGAAGGCTGACAAATGGTGAACTTCACCCGCCTCCATATCTAAAGATTGGACAGTATTAGGATGTTGATATTCATTTTGTGTTCATCCTTAGGGCCCCAAATCACACCTTATCGGATCGTGACAAATCATGACAATGAACACTATGTTTTGGGCCGATCAAATCATTTATAAGAAGAAAAACAAAACAAATAGTGTCGTCTCCTGCCTTTATTTTCTTAATTTTCGAATGATTTGATCGGCCCAAAATATTGTGTTCATTGTCATGATTTGTCACGATCCGAGTTGGCTTTGTCCGTGGCGTAACCGTCTTTAAATAAATACTTTAAGAAAAGCCTATGGGCAAAATGCATTGGGATTCATTTCCTGGGCCACTCGTCGTTCTGAAAGGGGGAGGGACTGCGACGCTCTATAGTAATAGGCCTATGCTATTTTGAAAACAGAACTATAATGTGATATGTTCATTGGCCCGTGAACGACTCCAGGGTGTCTAATGAAGTACTGTTGTCTCATAGACGCATGAAAAACTGGAAAAAATAAAAAAATTGTGGCACTCCATCTTTAACAATAAACAGAAATGCTTAAAAACAATAAAATGCATTGGGCCGTACAGAGAATGATGAACAGCGCATGCCACTATAATATCCATGAACACAAACACTTCCAACACAGCTTGATGTTAATTGGATTCGCCATGCAACTCCTTGCGGCGGTGGCTCAGGGGTAGAGTGCCTGGATGGGAACCGCAAGGTTGCCAGTTCGAACCCGGGCTCCCCCAGAGTTACTGTCGAAGTGTCCTTGAGCAAGACACTGAACCCCTAATTGCTCCCGATGTGCTAGTTGGTGCCTTGCATGGTTTCCGCTGCCATCGGTGTATGAATGGGTGAATGTAATGCACAATCTATGTAAAGCGCCTTGGATAAAGGCGCTATATAAATGCACCATTTACCATTTACCATTTACTTGCAACAAAATGGTTGCGAGTAGTTTGCATGTAATTGCATGAAAACATCATCCCCAATGGCAGTTGCAAGGAGTTGCATTGGTGTGTGTGTGTGTGACGTGTACTTAAAACGGTTTTGTTGCAAGGAGTTGCATTGGTGCCGTTTGAGCCTTCGTCTAGTGCAGGGGTTCTCAACATTTTTGGCCGGGGACCCCCGGAAATGCTTTGGCAATGTCTCGGGACCCCCGCCACCCCCCCTCCCGACCCCCAATATAAATTGACTGCTACAATAACCTTAATAATATACACCATAAATAAATACTGAAACCAGATATAATCATTAGGTAAGGTGTATGCATGTACTATGTGTACTATATGTAAACTCTTCATTTCCATTTTCCAGCCATTCAGTTATTTTGAAAATCATTTGGCGACCCCCCCGAGGGGTCGCGACCCACGGGTTGAGAACCCCTGGTCTAGGGCACATATGTAAATGCAGTGTATACATTAAAAAACAGCTAATTTGAAATGCTTTGGAACCCCTTCTACTGTTAAATATGAAATGAATTGTTTATTCATGATATAAGCATCCATATATTATTTGTTTATACAAAGTTCCCAATCTTCTCTGGATCAAGGCCCACTAGAACATCTCGATAAGCGTTCACGGTCCTGCACCCACTTAACATGGCATGCAGCCAGATCTGCCAGAACGGTGGGCCGCGTGCATTTTCAAACCAGTTTTTTTAATGATCATGTTCTGACTTGGATCCCAGGGAACTAACATATTATATGCTACTTTAAGTAAGTTGAAGCTCTTACAGAAACATTTACCATGAGTCCATGACATCTCTTTTATATTTTTTTATGTTAATGTTAGCCTATATATTGCATATATCAATGTTTCCATCTCCTTGTGCAATGGGCTGACCTGCAAAGGAGAATAGCTACTGTACTGTAAGATCCTCTCTCTCAATGTCCATGAATATGACTCGTAATGATTTATACAGCAATAGCTGCACTTGATGTATGACCTTTTGTAACTTCTTGCGAACTTTCCACATTGGGGAAGATGGAACTAAAGTCCACACCGGTGACACAGGGTTATAGAAGAGTCACTTTCAAGATTTATGCTCCAAGTTCAGCAACCAAGGTTGAAGCGTCATCTACTGCCGAATCTCTCCCTCTCTTACTCTGTCTTCCTCAAGGTTGGTGATGGGAGGAGGGTTAAGACACGTACGCACGCATGCGGGTGCAGTACATAGTTCAGACAAGTCATTGGTCCGACAAATGACAACCCACCTCATCTCCTAACCTAACCATAACCGCAAGCACGGGAGCAGACGCTAGTCTGACATGCGGATGAATGTCGGACTAATGCCCTGACTGAAAAGTGTCCTCCCATGCACAGTTTGCACACACGTGTATGTGTACGTGCACACGCACACACATGAGCGTGCGTGCGCGCAAAACACAAAAGAAGCCAAAAGATTTGCTCTCACGTCGAGGCGTTATCGAGCTCGTTATGTATGATCCAACAGTGATCAGTCAGAAAGATGCAAGGCTGTGTCTGGGATGGGTCAACCCTGGATGCCCTGAAAGGATGCCCTGAAAGGGACACACAGAAAAGTGACTGTCGGTCTGAACTCTGGACGTGTGGAAGCAGAGGTTTTGTGCCGCAGTGAGTCTCTTGTTTCGCAGGCTGGCTGAGAAAGACGATCTGTGCTACTGCTATAACCCTTCAAATGACGTTGTTCACTTCCCTCAGGCCAGACCCCACAGGCTCAGGGAAGGTCGAGAACGTTTCTTCATGATAGCAAGTCGGAGGTGAGCGGAGGATATAAACACAGCCCAGATAGTTCAAAGGCCTGAAATTGAGGCCAGAGAAATGTTTTTGTCACTTATACTGTCCGCTGCAGTGCTATTAGCCTTGCCATTGTGCTGTCCTGGCCCCATCAGAGGTCAGGTATGGGTAGTGGTTAACCTCAGAGCAATCTGGAAACCCATTTGGTAAAAAAAAAAAGAGGAAGAACTTATATCTTTTCCCCCTTTGTGTTTGCCTCCGGGGCACTATACCTCATTTCTTGTGTAGAAACAGGAACTTTTTTGCAGGCTCCTCCAAAGGCCTAGTCCACTTCCTACCGGGTGCTTCTGTGTTTATTCATACTAACAATAAATAACATTACATGTTTAGGACAGTAGTGCTCAGAACATCAGAGGAACTTCTTGACATGGGTTGGGGTTAAGCGGGACGCATACTCCACTTTTAGGTGGGTCATTCTACCTAATGAGTACCTTTACTTTTAGTGCTTTGAGTAAATTTTGCCGCCAATTAACACTTTTGTACTTACTCAAGTACATAATATGGGAAATGTACTTACATACAGAGTATTTCTACCTTGTGGTATTACTTTTACATAAGTAAAAGATTTGACAGTGGAAATGAACGTGTAAGCACACTGTGTTCCTCTTGAGAGAGGAGAGGAGGCCTTCCCCACAACCCTCCCTGTCTATAATTAGCCGTCCTGCTAAAAGTAAAATAGTGGTTTGCCGGCAATGCAGATCAAACGATGATGAGCAGGCAGCTCTCAGAAGCAACTGAAAAACACAATATTTGGTAGTGGATAGAGAGAAAGGATTTTTGTCCAACCACGAAACCACAAACGATGTTTGTTTCTGAACAAACATCAAATATTGGTTCATTTTCCTAATTTTCTAGCCCACAAAATAATTCAGGACAATGCTCAAATTCTTGGACCGCTTCCATGGTGTTTTGGCATAACCGGATCAACAGTAGGAATTGAAAACATGTTTTCTGATGTTTATTTCTGAACAAACATCAAATATTTGTTCATTTCCCCAATTTCACAGAATCAAAGGTTTTATGATCATGATTCACCAGGATGGCTTGTTTCTAGCTTAAAATAATTTAAAACCAAGGCCAAGTTGTAAAATAATTTCAAGGTAAATGTAACATGGTATTTGTCATTGGCCATATTACGTATAACTAAGCCTACTCACTTCTAATGAGCACATTATTATTATTTATTTTTTGTCATAATACATTTGTCCAAATTGATTCAGAATATTTTCAACCGCATTTGCCAAAAAGTACTACCAGCTGTCTGTTCCTATGACTTCATCTGTGTCATGATCCGTCAAAAAAACAAACACACACACACACACACACACACACACACACACACACACACACACACAGACACAGACATGCACACGCTAGCCAGGTGGCTGTGCTTGCCTTGAGCAGACTAGTGCTACTCTGTATGCAGTAGGCATCTGGAGGGCAATTAATCAGAAAGAGGCAATTGCAAGGTTACACAGTGGCTGTTATGCAGCCATGATATCTGATAAACATTGTTATGAATGGAGTCCTTGTCATTTGGATGGGATTGTCGGATTTGTATGGTTGAGTGATGTGAAGGGGACCGTGTACTGTGTAATTCTCTCTCTCTCTCTCTCTCTCTCTCTCTCTCTGTGTTTCTTCCTCTTTCTCGAAACCAGTTTCTCACTGTCTCTGATTAACTTGTTCACTGGCACACACACACACACACACACACACACACACACACACACACACACACACGTGCACATGCACACAACTCTTAACCCATTCTGACCGGGCACCCATTTTGGTGTCAGCATCGTGTTATGCTTTAGCTATTGAAAAATAGCAGATCTACAAGCTCATATCGCGCCACCGAGTGGCGCGATACGAGCTTGTAGGTCTGCTATTTTTGAAAAATTCGAAGAACGACTGACATTTTTAGAATCTGATCTCAGGTCAGAATGGGTTCATCAGACCAGTGTGTGTCCCATAGAGTATACTCTAAGGTGTGTCCAGTGGAAACCTCGTATGAATCTGATCTCAGGTCAGAATGGGTTAATCATTGGGAGCTACATTATGTGACATGTCAGAGCACGTCCCTCTGTGACCAGCCACTGGGGGGTGGAAGAGCAGGGTGATGATTATGTCCTAAAGGTAATGGGGGGGTTGCAGGTGTGACAGGGGGTGCAGCCCCATGGTTATTATAACATTATTATGTTTGAGCGTCAACTTATCCCTTTGGAGAGAGCAAAAAAAAAAGGCCACCGTGCCCCAAGACGGTTGGGCTGGAAATAGTGAACGTTTACTCAGTATGTGTCCCAAAGGCAGGGACTAGGTAAAGAGAGGCTGCCCTCTCCTCTAAGCTGCAGTTGCAGTGTGTAGTTGCATTTGGGAAAGAGAAGAGCATTGGTAATGACTCTTGACTAGTGTGCCCTGTGTGAGTGCACTGGGATGGGGTAGGTAAAGGCCTATTCATGCTCCATTTTTAGGTGATAATGTGACTGATAATGAAACTACATGTCACGCCGTGGTGGTATGCGACCCACCGCTCACCCAAACACATCTCTGTTTTTACATCTCTTTTTTTTTACCACCGTTTCGTGGTCACCTTATCACCTAAATCTGAGTATGGTTAGTGATCTTTACAATGGATATTTGGCACATTGAATAGACTTTATTTTTCCATTTGCACAAGTACATAGGAAATCTTGGAGCGCATCTCCCAGGGTCAGCATTAAAAAAAAGGGAGGGACAGGTGAGAAAAGAAACATAGAACATACAACCCTAGAATAAATAAGTGCTTCATAGTCTACCTAAAAACAATGCATATTCAGTTCGTCTATCAAGTAAAGTGTTGGAGATAGCCTCTTGACGACAACAAACAAATGTGCAGTGAGATCATTTAGAATACCTCTGCGCGTCCTTTAATTGGTGAAGTTTAAGAACGGACAAAAGTATTAAGGTTTAACATGTATTTAATCAAATTGCATATTACAGATTTACTAATAGAATGAGTTACAGAGATCTTTAGGCCGTCCAAAATGCTCTCCCTCTCAGCAATACATAGTCACCGAGTGGCAGTTCATGAAGTCTGGTGCACTCGTTCTATCTATCCCTCGCCCATATATACGTTTTAACAATGCAAGGGAAGTTCCAATGAATCATCTCTGTGCGTCCCCTTCTCGGAGACTTCTGCTTTTCCTTGGGGTGATATATTGGTCATGTAGCCATTTTCAAGAGGAAAGAAGACAACACAGCCTTTAGAATTATGGGAACTAAATGTGTTAACAGTCATCGCTTTGTTCGTTTCTCAGTACTTCCTGAGAGGTGTCTATTTCTCTCCAGACGGGGCTTTTTGCCCTGTGAGTGGATAACAACTATACATTGTCACAGTATGTCTGGGTATCATGTTGGCCTTTATTGAATGAACTGCTTCATGTGGTATTCTGGAAAACAACCTACAACTAATCATGTGGGTCAAGTGTTCAAGCATAGGCACACAATAACATAATATACTCAGCAAAACTATATGATCACACTATGCTATGCTAAGATGAATGGATATGATTAGACAATATAATTGGAGAATATAAGCAAAGGATATCTCAACAGAAAGATATTTCAACAAAAGTTCTTTATAATCTGCCTAAAAACAGTGCATAATTCAGTTTATCTTTCATGATTCAGTTCATCTATCATATTGATTTTCGTCCCTAATGTCCTTGGCTACTAGTCGCACAGTAGCAGGGAAAAAACATTGCTTGGGACACATTTCCATTCTCAATGGAAATGTTGGGAGACAGCGCACCACCAACCACTGCAGATGGGCTAGCTAGTTATATTGTATTAACATGCAGATTGGTTAAAACATTATTTTTACACACATAAAATATAACTTCTGGATTGCAGCTTTTAAACTGTGGTTTATTGTAACTGCTATAATCTAGACTTCAAACTGTACTTTCAGTTGCCACATGGATGTCAAGAGACACTTCAAAAGGGATTTGTTTTTAATTCAATCTTTTCGTTTTTTTGGTTTGAGTCACTTTCAGAACAAACTCTGAAACTCTACACTGAAAATATCGACATACTTGACTCAAATGGCCAACAATTTTCGAGTAAAAAGATTGGTTGCTAGTAAATTGATATATTTGGCTGTATGAAATCTAAGCCTTTGTACCAGAAGGAAACACTTAAGTTTGTCTATTACAAACGCAGTGCACTTAGACTTTGAAACCCTATTTCTGACGAAATAGGGTGAAGAAATAGTTATAATTGGCCATCATCAGGCAAGTAGAATTGGTCATTTGCCTCATCTGCCAAAATGCCACATCCCCCCCCCCCCCCCCCCCCCCCGCCTTCCTATAGAGGGGTGAAAGTGATGGGAGAGCAACTGAGTGAGGCAGAGAAAATGAGAACAGCAAGGGGGGTGCATGCCGGAACACGCTAATCTGGGATAATCAGCGTCGCAGTGTGTCTGCTGTGGACTCTGGGCCACAGAATGGCCTCGCCGAGCTGTCTCCCACGTGCAATTAAAACAGTCGCACCTCATTCACTTCCATTCTGTGTGTGAGTGAAGGGGTGGGACAGGTTGGCGCGCCACATGATAGCATGGGCAGGGATTTGACACCTTTTGGCATGCCTACTGGCCACTCCTCTTAAGTCTTAACCCATTCTGATCGGGAACCCGTTTTGGTGTTTAGCATCATGTCATGCTTTAGCTATTGAAAAATAGCAGATCTACAAGCTCATAGCGCGCCACCGAGTGGCGCACTACGAGCTTGTAGGTCTGCTATTTTTGGAAAAAATCGAAGAACGACTGACATTTTTAGAATCTGATCTCAGGTCAGAATGGGTTGATCAGACCAGTGTGTGTCCAGTGGAAACCCTCGTATGAATCTGATCTCAGGTCAGAATGGGTTAAGCATAATGGGTGATACTTGAGCGCCATATGTCACGCACCGGAAATAGCCAATCAGCAACTCCCAACGTGTCGATCCGTAGATCTGCTACTAACTATGAATCAGACAGACATGGTCATGTGACCGCCACATGCCAAGAGAGAGGAGGTGAGAATACCAGGGCTGAGATGTGAGCCTGTGACCGAAGGCAGAGCTGAGGTCTTTGATTCAGAGACGGTTTGCTGAATTCAAGAATGAGTTTGTGGTTTGGCTTCATATTATCTGTCCACTTGGCACCCTTTCATGGCCTATTATAGACTGGAGTTTGGTAACTCTACAAGTATATGGTCACTGTGGACACAGCCTGCAGGAAGAGTATCTAGGCTATCTGAGAAGTCTGGGAGCCTCAATATGAAATTGGCTATTTATTTATTTATTTATTTCCAAAAAATGTTAAGAATAATATGCTTTGGAAAATTGCCTGAAATAATGAAAGTATATACATGATTTGAACATGCACAAGTACATCATTATGAGACATACATTTACCACAGGTATTGTACAGTAGCAATTTGTAGAAATATTAGTATAAATGTTCAAGCATGTTCAAATTATGTATACATTCAGACCCTTTTCCAAAACGTGCATATATCTAACTCTCTACATAAATCTCATCCGGCAGCCAACAGACGTTTTTGTTCAAAGTGGGCAATTTGTTATATTGTTTTGTTTTACTGGCCTAAGATATTGTCTATACTGTCTGTATACAGTACATACATTCATGAATCCACTTGCTGACCATACCATTAACAACCTATATAAGGCAAATGTTTCAAAATGTCATTATGCTTTAAGTAGCATGGAGTTTTTCATGATTCTGAATCCGTTCCAAACATTAGTTTAGCACAAAATACACTCCTTGGGCTAAATAACCACTTGCCCAAATGTGATGACAGCTATGGCCGTCCTTAGCCCTGTAGTGGACCCCGGCTGGACAATAAGGGTGATACTTTATTCCGAAATTCACTGTAGAAACTGAGAAAATAAATATACATAACATAAGTAAATTAATACATCCATAAACATATACACACACAGCAAAGGTTGACTTAATGCATATAGACCTAAACGGTATAAATAAACAGCATAAATGTTCACATGAACCCTTAATCAAAGTAGCTTCACTGTTTAGTGTTTACCCATTACTGTGAAGCATAACTCGAGAAACCCCTTTGTATCAACCATGAATACAAACAATAAAAACCCCAACACAATAAGACCATCAAGCCCATTTCAGTAACCATAAGCAGTGAAATACAGGATGACAAACAATAAAATAATTAACCTTGTTCCCCTTCCAGCTAGGCGCTAATAAAGTGGCATGTGCAGTTTGTTCCAGGGCTCGTTTGGCCCTAGTTCACATGCTTCTTAAAGCATAATGAAATCTCTATCTATTTTTATCTATCTACGGTACGGTCCCATGTGCAATTAAAATCTATCTATCTTTCTTTCTTTCTATCTATCTATCTATCTATCTATCTATCTATCTATCTATCTATCTATCTATCTATCTATCTATCTATCTATCTATCTATCTACCGATTCATCTCTCCATCTCCAACCACACTTTTGACTTCTGCAACAAGCATTTCTGAGCGTGTGCACTATGCATGCCTCTTCTCTGCCGAATTGAACTGAACTGTGGGCAGGGACACGATATCGTCGCAATGCCGATCCCAGCACACATCCAGTAATAAGAAAACAGATTTGTTTGTCCCAGGGAGGGCGGAAACAAAGGATCGAGTTTTCCCATTTGCTCTCCCAGTAGGAAATCTGTAATGTGAGGGCAAAGGGCTCAGCGCACCCTTGTCTGGTAAATGGGGACATTGTGTGTTTGTGCAATTGGTAGAAAATCCTTTTAAAGGGTTTAAGTTTTCACGCAGCTGAAGTCAATACAGATTCTCCACTGGGTACAAGGACAGAGTCCCAGCCTGTTATTGTTTTGTGGTTCTCTGTTCTGTTTCCCTGTGTCTGCCTGGCCCGTTTCTCTGTTGTGTAATTCTTCCTCTCTTTGAAATCCCTTCCTCGCTGGCTTGTGTTTGTCTTTCTCATGGTCTCTGATTGTCCTTCTATCTTCTCAATCTCTCTCTCTCTCTCTCTCTCTCTCTCTCTCTCTCTGGGCATCAATACCAGTCTGTAGCAATACAACTACCAACCTGCCAAATCAGAGAGATTGCCCTGAGAAAGCCACAGTTTCAATCTCCAGGCCTTTCCGGCGTTTGGTGTGTGCCCACAAACTTGGTCCTACACAACATTAAATTCCCAGAATTTTACGTCATAGTGTACATTTTACGCCATAGTCAAATTGCGTCAAAGTTTACGTCATAGTGTAAAAGCAAACATTGCGTAACACAAACATTGATGACGATGTTTGATTTACTGTTGTATCGATACAGGTGTGTTCCTCAACGTTCTCCAGCTGCGATCTGGTCAATGTCACTTATACATAGTGTCACCTGTACACCTTTTATGGCAGCATCAAATTGAGTGTGGTGTGCTGCCCGTCACGCTGGTTGCAAATGCAAACATTAATTAACTACGTGAATCCCATATGTCTGAGCGGAGTCCCTCAGGGCTCTATACTAGTGTATTTCATGTTTTCTGTTAACATGGGGAAAGCTAAAACTGACGATAGCCGATCGACGAGCTTACAACAACGCATCGCAGCACAACGTGTTCAATTCAATTAACCCATTCTGACCTGAGATCAGATTCATACGAGGTTTCCACTGGACACACACTGGTCTGATTAATCCATTCTGACCTGAGATCAGATTCTAGAAAAATGTCAGTCGTTCTTCGATTTTTCAAAAATAGCAGACCTACAAGCTCGTATCGCGCCACTCGGTGGCGCGATATGAGCTTGTAGATCTGCTATTTTTCAATAGGTAAAGCATAACATGATGCTAACACCAAAATGGGTGCCCGGTCAGAATGGGTTAAATTCCAAGTAAGCTTGTCGACCAATATCATCCTCCCCTCCTGGCTTCCCTCCCCCAAACACGGGCCAATTGTGTTTGCTCAGACGCCCGACAAAGCCGTTGCACCACGGTGGATTCAAACCCGCAACCTCCGTGGTGCTGGTGGTGGGCACGGACTCTACTACTAGTACGTACCGATCTTTCAGCTAAAGCTTACCCCGCAACGCGGAAGCTGGGGTTTAATTGGTGAAAAGTGTAATCGCCGCCATCTGAGTCGTGTCACGTGTGCACATTTCAAAGATGGAAAGTGGAAAACATTATCATGATTGCATCCTGTGTGATACCATACATTACAGACGGTATAATGACTGTATAATCTATATATATGGTAAATGGTGCATTTATTTAGCGCCTTTATCCAAGGCGCTTTACATAGCATTACATTCACCCATTCACACACACATTCACACACCTTTACATAGCATTACATTCACCCATTCACACACACATTCACACACCTTTACATAGCATTACATTCACCCATTCACACACACATTCATACACCTTTACATAGCATTACATTCATCCATTCACACACACATTCATACACCGATGGCAGCGGAAACCATGCAAGGCACCAACATGTATGATATGACACATCATGTGTCAAATGAAATCACATCACATCATATGATATCGTAACAGAATTGTTGTTATTTCAAAATGAGATATTGTCTATTTTTGTATCAATAGCCTAAAGCATTATTTCTTTTAAAATATGCAAAAAAGATCTTTCAAAAAATATTGACTGAATCAATTTGTTGTAGTATTTTGGATTCAAAACTCACACACAATTCAATTATATGCATGGAAGGAATGCCCTGAGCTCTGTTCAGCATCAGACTCTAATAAGCTGAGGAAGACCCAGCCCAGAAGGGCATTAGAATAGCTATAATTTCTGTTATAATAACCCAGTATGCATTTGGCAGCTACAGTAATAATGTGTGTTGCACAACAATGTGTATATCACATCCATCACTCATTTATTTAACCCATTCTGAACGGGAACCCCTTTTGGTGTTAGCATCACGTTATGCTTTAGCTATTGAAAAATAGCAGATCTACAAGCTCATAGCGTGCCACCGAGTGGCGCGCTACGAGCTTGTAGGTCTGCTATTTTTGAAAAATCGAAGAACGACTGACATTTTTTTTAATCTGATCTCAGGTCAGAATGGTTTAATCAGACCAGTGTGTGTCCAGTGGAAACCTCGTATGAATCTGATCTCAGGTCAGAATGGGTTAATAGCCCTCTTGACCGATCTCAACAGCTCATTTGTGTTTCTAAATTTGAGCAAAACCTATGTAACATTTCCTAGTGCGTGGCACAGTGAAATTATACTCTTGGGGCTGACCTTTAACCCATTCTGACCGGGCACCCATTTTGGTGTTTAGCATCACGTTATGCTTTAGCTATTGAAAAATAGCAGACCTACAAGCTCGTAGCGCGCCACCGAGTGGCGCGCTACGAGCTTGTAGGTCTGCTATTTTTGAAAAATCGAAGAACGACTGACATTTTTTAAAAATCTGATCTCAGGTCAGAATGGGTTAATCAAGACCAGTGTGTTGTCCAGTGGAAACCTCGTATGAATCTGATCTCAGGTCAGAATGGGTTAATAAGCGCCGTATACGTTCACGCTTGAGTTTCCTTTTTGAATTCATCATGTTTGCACAATGCTAATCCACCACAGCTCTAAACATATTCTGCCTTTGAAACAAAAGGTTTCCAGAGACATTTGCTGCATGGTATAAGCATAACAGAATGAAAGTCCTTTGCCGTATACAGGGCAGGCAACGTTATTTGTTTCACTGAACTTGGGCAGCAATTCAAATGTACAGCGTGGCAGTCGGTGAGTGAACTTTTAGACTTGTATAATTGTACATTGTACATTGTATAATGACAATGTATAACAGCATATTTTCCATTGTGCACTGTCTGCACACAGTGGCAAGTACAGGCACACAACAATGACTTCACTCATTTATAGTTTTGGCTTTCTGTTTTACTTGAAACGTTCCCCTTTAGGCGATTTGTTCTACCAAGCTTCCAGCAGGCTTGGCGCAGGTGGGTGCGTTCTGTATAAGGCCCTGGAGCTGTACAACAAACAAACAGCCCTCTGACCCCCAGTTAGAATGAGGACTTTTCCATCTCTGGACCCCTTTGCCCTTCCAAGCTCTTTCCTGTCACTTAGATGGCTCGTGGTTCTCCTTCCCCATATTGCCAGACAATTAGAGTGCCCTCACACTACAAAGTGCTGCAGCCTCTCGGCGTTTCGGGGGGATAACAGATTGTTTCCAAAGTGGCGGAAGGGGGCATGCTCTTTGCGCGGGCAGCTCATCAATCATCATTTACGGGCTTTTAAACGGTTGTGTACCGCCCTCGGGGCTTCTGGGATTAAACTGGCCCAAGATATAAAGTGTTATCCTATACTGTAAGTTTCCAGAAACAAGCGGTTTACAGCGCAACTGTGTTGCACACATTTAACCACATGAACCCCTAAGGCCCCTGTTATGGGCATTATGTCATAATGAGGTGTACAGCCAACGAAAATGAGGAAATTTGGCAAAAATAGCAGATCTACAAGCTCACACGGCATCATGGCGCGATGAGTTGTGAGCTTGTAGACTGCCTATTTTGGATATTTGACCTTGACATATTGAGGCCCACAAAGCTGCTGTATACAGACACTTTATTTTTATTTTTATAATTCTATTTGGAAAAAGCAGTACAGTATAGACGGCATTTCTATATACATAGGACACAAGTGCAATTCCCAAGACCCTCTTCCCTCCCTCCCCCCTCATCCCCCCTCCAAGTGGCTCCATCTCCAATGTCTCTGTATAATCCTCTCTTTCTTCAGATGGGCTACATATGACATCAAGTCCACACTTAAACAGGGGCAACAGGGCAGTATCGCTTCAGATTGTACAATCCAGAAGGAGAAAAAGAAGAGAGTGGGCAGAAAAAGTCAAAATAACAACAACCAAATAAACGAGTATACAGACACTTTTAACAAGACATTCATATCGATCCATAAAAAATGGATCGATACATTTCTTTATAGTACACCAGCAGCACAAGTGTAAGCACTTGCAAGAAAAAACACGTTACAAGACATCTTGTCTCTATAGTCTGAGAAGATGCAGGGAGAAGTTCCATTCTGAGTGGAAGCTATGGGGAGTGGAATCCGACTCAGTGGGAGAGTGGAGAATGCAAGGCAAGTCCTTTCTAAGGAAAGGGGCGTACAGATTCACATGGAGAGAGTGCTTCTGCTGCTCCGCCCGGAGTTTGAAGGTCACTCCACCACTGGGGAGGCAGGAGAGAGGAAAGGGACTTGCATTGTTCAGAGCAAAAAGGATGGTGGCTCTACAGCGCGATCGTTTATCAAATTGGCCACGTTTTTTTTTTTCCTTCAGGGCGTCATGCAGGAATCGTTCTCTCTCTCACTTTAGAATTGTACTATTGTGTACTGTGGCAGTACGTACTATGCAAGGGCATAGTACTCTTCAATGCAAGAAGAGGTTTGATTGAATGAATATTTAATATGAGACACATGAGGTGAGGCACAATCTGGAGGGAAAATAATGGGGGCTGTATATCTTGCTATAGGCGGGGAATAGTATTTTGAGGATATGAGGCAAGTGAAAGGAATTTGTACCACTTTATGAAGTTGTTGCATACAGTTGAATCACCATTTGCTTACTTTTTAGCTCACGGTCACCTGTTGCCATGATTTAGTCAGTCGACAGCATGGTCATGAATTTGGTGACATTGTGTTGCATTGCAACAACAATCGGGTCCATGCTAGTGGTTCAGTTTTCTGCTTATAACGGAAGGCACTCTAACAATATGAGACCAAACCTATGCCCTTTGCTGCCGTACTGTACTACCGTGTCACATTTTACACTGAAATGAAATAACTCTGCAAATGGATTTGAGTGCTTAATGGATGCAGTGCAGAGACGAGCAGCAAGTTGAAAAGGATAGTAGCTGCTTTAGGATCTTTGTGTCCTCTCCCCATCAAATCCACTATGGCAATGCTCTTGTAATTGCAACAAAGTCAGTGACTTCAGGCCCATTTGAACATCAGACTCTCAAAATGCACCCCAACCCGCCCACGATGTTTGAACCATATTATACTCCATATACATTATACTCCATCAGCATGTGTGTACCTGCACCTACTGTATAAACGCACACACGTGCACGAACACGTGCCCGCGCATGCAGCGCAAGGCCGAATGCTTCAATGAATATTGAGAGAAAATTGCATAGTTGGCATGTTGGCTGTCAACCTGTGGCCTGCCCTACATGGTCGTACAGCTAACAGCATGTTGTGCACATTTGGCTAAAAACACAATTAGAAATTCAGCCATTCTAGAGCCCTGGATTAAAAGAAAAAATCACCATTAATGCTCAACGTTGCGCGTCGCGTAATCCCTCCCTCAAAGGGGCACTTTCAAACGTATTAACCCACGTTACAGTTTCTTTATTGGGACCAAAAACTAACCAAAGAAAATGGCCACGGCATAATTTGTATTTTAGTTTCTGTTGGCAACATCTATTGTTATGGCTAGAGTGAGCTCTTTGAAGTCGCTCGGAAGCAATCAACATATTTAGAAATTTGCTGGCATCTCCCGACCCTCGTCGTGCGGAATTATAATCTGGAGAATGTGTTTGAGCGCAGTGTCAGTGTACTCCACAAGAGGCTGCTGTGGTTATTTGGGGGTCCTTATTGGCGTGGCAGAACGTACTGTACAACTCTAAAGGAGCAAGACTTTTGCACACCTACAAGGTGGCAGATGCACAAGAGAGGACCACAGGACGGTCAATGTACAGTAGAAGAAAAAACTCCTTCAAATACACAAAAATCACACACGTGTGAACTGAGTGGTGCAATCCCCCCCCCCCCCCCCCTCTCTCTCTCTCTCTCCCCCCCCCCCCCTCTCTCTCTCTCTCTCTCTGTCATTACACAGCACTACCCCTCCCTCTGTTTCTGCCGCCCCCTACTGGTATAAATCAGTAACATACTCAGGCTCATGTGCACAGGTACACACACAGGTAGGTACATGGACATTGCTGATTGTAGGAGTGGTTGCACCACTCAAAAAAAACTCAAAAATAGTTGTAATGGGAAAACTATTTTGTACATAGCCTACAACTCACAGTTGTGAGTTAAATGTATTAAAATAAATACCCCCGATCCAACTGATGTGCCCATACATTGGAGACAGAGGCGTATCTACAATAATGCGAGGGCAGGCGTCTGTCCAAATCCATTTCTGGACAAAATCCATACAATGAGAAAATAAAGAGGTCAAAAACAAGACCTGAGAACTATTAGTGGACAGCTGATTGGCCGTTGCAGTAGAGCGCGACCCTCAATCACCCATTGGAATGTAAATGCATGCCTTTCAGCCTTTGTGTCCTACTTGTCTGACTTGTACAGTATATCTCTTTGAAAACCTTTAGTTCTTCGATTGTGCGCGGGGAGACGACAATTAACACATCTTGCCTGTCCAAAATGTCATTCTTGCCTGCCCAAAATGTAATTCCTGGAAACGCCACTGATTGGAGAACTCTGTACCTGTCAGCCCTTGTCCCTTTCATGTCATATAATTATGGAGATCCCTGATGTCATCAGTATACTGTATGCCCTGGAGGAACTGCTGATTGTGCCTTTTTATGCCATGATGACGACACATTGAGGTTAGACAACACACCACATATCTGGGCGCCGCGTATAGGTGCTATGGGAACTCCTTATATGGTTATGGCTGAGTCATGGTGAACTTAGTGAACCCCCCCCCTTAAGCCAATTTTAATATACGGTAGGATATACTGTACAAGTAATGAGACTCTTCACCTGTCTTCAGAGGGTGATGGATTTGCTACAATGGATCCTGTATCAATAAGTCAGGTGCACTCATTAGGTGAGCAGATTCCCCCTATATGCCACGGGAGCATTGTTATTCAAATTCCTGAGAATATGCACTGGCACGTGAAAATGAATACCTTCCCTGCCTATGAATAAGAATAGCCTACAGACCCCATGCAGGAATTTAATGGGAGGAATACAGCGTTGACGCTATAGTACGCTGAATATTCTTATGAGTGACACTTACAGTGTCGTGCTGTGAATTAAATAAGCAAAGATCATAAACAAGGCGAGCACGCTAGTATACACAGAGGAGACGGAGTGTAAACAAAATGGATAACCGCAAGTCACGCAAAGACGCACGCACGCATGCACCGCACGCTCTTGCTGCCTTTTCTGCTATATGCTTTCTTCTACAGACTTCTCTTGTCCTCTCTTGCTGGATCTATTTTCTCTCTCTCCATCTCTTCCCTTCTCTCTCTCGCTCTCCCTCGCACATACAGATTCACACTTTCTCATTACCTCGTACTTTTCTCTCCTCTAACCCTATCAACCCCCTCACACACACACACACCCTCCCTTTCCCCATCAAATAACTGGGTTGCCAGTCAGTAAACAGTAGATGGGGTGGGTTTTGTGGTGGGGAGAGAGAGAGAGAGAGAGAGAGGTGTAAACGTTGAAAGCGTGCCAGAGCCGTTATTTTCCTCATCATGAAATCCGGGACTTGACACAAATAATGGAATGCATTGGCAGCCATTCAGGAAGGCAGGGGTAGTGTGTGTGTGTGTGTGTGTGTGTGTGTGTGTGTGCATGTGCGTGATCACAGCCAAACCCTGTGGCTATATGCAAATCCATACACAGACTCCAAAAGTCCGAGCCAGTAGACCCAACTAGAGCGTTTTCTTTGCACCCGTCTCTGTCTTAACTTTCCTCTCTCTCTCCATCTAACGTACAATTTGGGCATTTAGCAGATGCTCTTATCCAGAGCGACTTACACAATGCTCTCTCTCTCTCCCTCCCATCCCTCTCTCTCTCTCTCTCTCTCTCTCTCTCTCTCTCTCTCTCTCTCTCTTCTCCACAACCCCAGTTTTGTTCCTTGCTCCATTTATCTCTGCTATGTTCTGTATACCTCTCGTGCTGCCTGTCTCTCTGCGCCCGTGTCCCTGTGTAGTGCATGGTGCTGCCCCTCTCTCTGTGCACGTGTCCCTGTGTAGTGCATGGTGCTGCCCCTCTCTCTGTGCACGTGTCCCTGTGTAGTGCATGGTGCTGCCCCTCTCTCTGTGCACGTGTCCCTGTGTAGTGCATGGTGCTGCCCCTCTCTCTGTGCCCGTGTCCCTGTGTAGTGCATGGTGCTGCCCCTCTCTCTGTGCACGTGTCCCTGTGTAGTGCATGGTGCTGCCCCTCTCTCTGTGCACGTGTCCCTGTGTAGTGCATGGTGCTGCCCTGTCTCTCTGTGCACGTGTCCCTGTGTAGTGCATGGTGCTGCCCTTCTCTCTGTGTCCGTGTCCCTGTGTAGTGCATGGTGCTGCCCCTCTCCCTGTGCCCGTGTCCCTGTGTAGTGCATGGTGCTGCCCCTCTCTCCGTGCCCGTGTCCCTGTGTAGTGCATGGTGCTGCCCCTCTCTCTGTGCACGTGTCCCTGTGTAGTGCATGGTGCTGCCCCTCTCTCCGTGCCCGTGTCCCTGTGTAGTGCATGGTGCTGCCCCTCTCTCCGTGCCCGTGTCCCTGTGTAGTGCATGGTGCTGCCCCTCTCTCTGTGCCCGTGTCCCTGTGTAGTGCATGGTGCTGCCATCTGGCGCTCATGGCACCCAGGAGACGGACTATAGGTGTTCTACTTTGTGACCAGAGGGTTAAGAGTGGCAGCCTGGCCGGCACAGCGGCTGCCTGATTCCAGAAGCCGTTCGCCGCGCCGCATGCACCACAGCACCTCGTTTTGGTCTCTAATGGGGGCCGTGACTGCTCGAGCATGTGCCTGCAATTAAGGCCCGTGTTAAGTAAAAATGGCAATTTGCAAAAGGAAGGAAGAAGGAAAAAAAAGGTGTCGAGTGAGTGGAGCAAACCTAACTGGTATATGCGGCATCTGTCCGTTTACTGCCCAATAATTAATGCAAGCTCTTGGTTGTCTTTTCTAAGTCAGGCATGTAGTTTAGGCTTTGGAATAGCCTACTGACCTAACCCACCCACAGAGTTGGAGCCCACCCACAGCTCTGGGTCGGCAAAATAGCCCATTTAGGTCATTTAGTTCTGAAGTTCAGTGTACACACTGAACTTTGATTCTGCCTATATGCGGTGGATTCTACCAATGCTTTTCAATGGGAATGGATTGTTTTGTATGTTAGTCGGGCCGGTCCGAGCCTTGGGTGGCCCAGTTAGGGCCCAGTTAGGGCCCCAGTTAGGGTCCAGTTAGGGCCCCAGTTAGGGTTGGGCCTTCATTTCCACGCCCGTTGAGAACTGTATGCATATACAGTAGGCAGAATTAAAGTTCGGCGTGACCTCACCCTTAAAGGAGAATTCCATACTAAAAGGCTTTCTTACCTTTCTTTGTAGTCGTTACATCCCCACCAAAGAGGTCCAGGTGTTATTTTGTGCAAAAGCTCCTTATTGGCTATTTCCCCTACCATAAGCCCTGAATGAATTGCATTGAATTGAATGGGAATTGAATGGGGCTATGGGGTGTTGTGCTAATTTGCTTATTTCCATCGCTCAAAATTATAATTTCTTTGTATATATCCTCTCTTCATAATGTAAATAATATCCCAAGCGGCACACTTTACTACTTCTTTCGATGGAAATAAGCGAACTAGCACAACACCCCATAGCCCCATTCAATTCCCATTCAATGCAATGCAATTCATTTAGGGCTTATGGTAGGGGAAATAGCCAATAAGGAGTTTTTGCACAAAAAAACACCTGGACCTCTTTGGTGGGGACGTAACGACTGATAAGAAAGATAAGAAAGCATTCTAGCATGGAATTCTCCTTTAACCACTTTCAACCTAGCAGGATCCCTTTTCAGAACATAGCAAAAAATGTTCTAGAAGCTCACAACAGGTTGAATCGTTGTGAGACTGTAGATCGCAGCTATTTCCATCATCATACGGTGAAGTATACTGTAGGGGTTAAGTGAAAATCTAAAGAAACTACGACAAACCACCAAAAAACAGCACTTAGTTGAAAGTATAGGATATTGATGTTTTTGTTGGTTTGGTGGTGATAGGTTCACTGGAGGGACAGCTCAGTTCTCAGTCTCTCTCTCTCTCTCTCTCTCTGTAGGTAGGTTTCCTGTGGTGTGTTCATTGTTGGCTACTCTTCAAGTTCACTTAGTTTATAGGCCGAAACAAATGGATCGAGCCCTATACAATTTCACCATTTGATCTTCACGCCATCATGTTTAAGCGCATGGCTGAACGGAACACCAGTGTTGAGAAAACAAATGTAGTCGTCTGCTTTATTGGATGATATGTTTTCAGTTCACGTTGCAACGCTATAGATTCCTGCTATTTTGACTGTCTCTAGAGATAAACTGTTCTTTAATAAACTATCCAATACTGCAGCTGCTATGAGGGGTCAGGTACTGTAAAGAAGAGGTTCAAAAACATTGGAATGAACATGCCAAGTTATTGTTTTTTCTACATTCTCAGATGTTGGGAAAACTGAGTGTGTACATGTGTGTGTGTAGTGTGTATAGTATACATGTGCTGATTATTGTGTTTCACCACTTTCAAGCCATGGCATGCCTATCTAAAACCCTATAGAAAAAAGCAGATTATATCACAATGCCACGTGTCGCAAGCTGGTGGATCATGTCTTAGTATTCATCATACCATGGGCTTTATTTCCATGCAGACTGTGAATAGGGCTACACACACACACACACACACACACATGAACCTAAGGTCCATTCATTCCTTCTGTGGGAACCGTAGTCTGTATGATACATGTATCTAATGTGCTTGTGAAAATGTCTTTGGTTATTTTCCCATATGGAAAATATGCCTTGAGAATGTTGGAAATATGTAACCTTTGCAACAGATTCTTGATCGTATAGGCTACACACACCGTGTCAGAAAAACAGCCAGAATCGACTATTTAATTCAATTCAGTTGCTTTTCAGGGAACTCAAAAGCAATTCAGATAAATGAAAAATCTATAAAAAATAAAATGCATTTCATTGCCTTGCACACTAGAGGTAATATTATGGTCATTAAATGGAATTTGGGACATGCACAGACATTCCACAAGCCATGTGAAAAACTGAAGTGGTTAAGTAGGTCTTATGTGAATGTTTCACGCTGTGTGCGTGTGCGTGTGCGCGTGCGTGCGTGCACTGCATATACGGTCGTTGCAAGAATACAATAGTGGAAGTGTGCGTGTATAAAATGGCATGTGTTGAACTGGTGGTATACAGTAGTCTAAAGTAGTATAAAGACAAAATACTGTATGTCTGCAAGGAGACAGGTCTCCCACTGCGTCTTAAACCTTTTTAGTCATTGCGCGGTCATAATATGTTCATGCTGAGATAACTCCTTCATTGCCATTGGAATCTAATTCCATTTCTACTAATCTAGCCCCTTATCTAGTGAATATATGCCAGCTGGGCTTTGACATTCACTGCCTGCTGAGCAATGACATTCTGTTCTACGAGAAGAAAGTAGGAGGCATGGAGACATGTGTGAAACGGGTGATATAATTTATCAGGAATCCGCTTTTGGATTTGCCCATTCAGCCTCGGCGTTCGGCGGCAGCGTGAAACAGGGTAGCAATTTAACCCATTCTGACCTGAGATCAGATTCATACAAGGTTTCCACTGGACACACACTGGTCTGATGAACCCATTCTGACCTGAGATCAGATTCTAAAAATGTCAGTCGTTCTTCGAGTTTTCAAAAAAGATCAGACCTACAAGCTCGTAGCGCGCCACTCGGTGGCGCGCTATGAGCTTGTAGATCTGCTATTTTTCAATAGCTAAAGCATGACATGATGCCAACACCAAAATGGGTTCCCGTTCAGAATGGGTTAAGCCATTCTGGGCGGGAACCCCTTTTGGTGTTTTTAAACATTATGTTATAATTTAGCTATTGGAAAAATAGCAGATCTACAAGCTCATAGCGCGCCACCGAGTGGCGCGCTACGAGCTTGTAGGTCTGCTATTTTTGAAAAATCGTGAAAATATCATGGCACAAATCTTTGAATATATATTCTTTCAGAGCCAACGTTTTTTAACTCAAATCTTTGCTTCTTTGAGGGGTTCCTGACCTGGAACAACATATTTGCAGATGGGGGTTGGTGGCCAATTCAATTACATATCATTTTTGGGATTCTTGACATGAAATATGGAGCACCACGGATACAGAAACATCTTTCAGAAAACCGTCAGAATTCAGAAGACATTTTTTAAAATGTCGACGTCAGGCCTAAATGGGTTAAGCGTCTGCTGTCTTTATTCGTGATGTACAGTTACAGTATGTTGGAGGACAAAAATTGTGTGGCAAGTCCTTCCCTCAGTCTGAGCCAAGCCGTGTTGTCATTACTGGAAGGACTTTGAAGTAATAGCAGTGGTACATACAGTACAGGGACCACAGCCAAATATAAGCCTGACGGGATAATGCTTTAAGTTGCATTTCTGGACATATGCTGAGATATGTTGTATTGTACTGCTATCAAACGCTGAACATCGTTACTGCCCGGGAGAAACCTTGTATCTCCTGTATATTTCATTTTTCTTCCCCCCCATAAATAAATGCCTATACTGTATGTTATACTGTTGTATTATTATGACGCATTGCGCAAACGTATAGCAGAAATAGCCGATCTTACAACACGCAACGCAATTGCAATGCATTGTGAGTTTGTAGATTTGCCTATTAAAAACATAGGGCTGCTATATGGCAGTGGTTAGGTCTGTGGGTTTTATAAATATTCAAACGCTGAAATGTATTAACATGAGCTTTTAAAAAAAAGAAGAAAAAAAAAGAAAACCTTGCATAATACAAGGTTTACACACACGACATGTTTCTGCTTTGCCTCGAGGCCTATAGGGTTTCCCGCTTGGAGAAAGCACAGTGTGCACTGAGGATAGGCAGCCTAATCAAGCGTGGTCAAGTTTGATCATAAACCTCTGATTCACTGGCACGGTGTTTGGAATAGCATTCAGGGCCATGCCTCGGCTGACGCACTGATACTGCCTCTCCATTTGGAGGGCAGAGTGCTTTATACTGCCATGCCAATATCTATCTGATCGAGGCCCCCGCGAGCCAAATCCATATTATTTGATCTGTGACATGTAACCCCAATATGTGAGTAATTATTGTTTCATCTCTGGGTTCTCTCAGATGTGGAGGATGGCAGGGCAGCGAGGCTCATGGTGGCCCCAGGGGAGCAGGAGGATTCGTCTGTGTTCTGGGAAGCGAGACAGCTTTTCTACTGTGGTTTTGATCAGCCCCCGGGCCAGACAGTGATGGTGTCGGGTGTATGTGTGTGTGCGTGTGCGTGTGCGTGTGCATGTAAGTGTGCGTGTGCGTGTGTGTGTGAGTGACAGCGTGTGGGTTTGTGTGTTCAAGGTATGTGTGTTTTCGGTGAGTCTTTACTCTTTCCGTGCATGTTTGCAGGTGGCTGCATGGGACAACACCATGTGTTTACATTCATAGGGTTTATGCTACGGTTTATACAAACTGCGTGTGTGCGTGTGTGCGTGCGTGCGTGCGTGTGTGCACTATACAATATAGTGACCTTTGTAGTGAAGGCAGGCGAGTGAAAACGTGATGTTATGCCAAGCTACTTGCATTTGCAGAGAGGGTGATGGACGGTCTATACTAGAGGTACAGGATTCTCTAGTGTCCTGCTAGGACTGTGTGGGTATACTGCAGAACCCGGTTGTGGATGAAAGCCCACTAAAAGGTCAGGTTCACTGTTTGACAATGTTATGGTTAGGTGTGCAACAGCTAATAAAAACGATTTGATTTCACCATGTAAAAAAAATCAATAGTCAATAATTTAATAAAATAACGGACTAATAGTCTATAGATCCCTATGTTGGTCATGTCATTATAGGACGAAAGTTTGAAGTTATGTCAAAACATTTCAGAAATAGTGAAAGTAGCTGAGTGGGAGGAGCAAGACCAAGGCTCTACGTCCTCCCGGTGGGGGCTCCTCACTGGCAGGTAGTTGAGCCAGTAAGGCAGGGTACAACAGGAGTGGCAAGCAGTGGGAGGAATTAACTGGCATTATGGCTAAAGTGGGGATAAATTCATTTTAAATTGCTGTTAGAAAGTTAATTTCCCCTCCACTCCACAAGGTGTCACTAGATGGTTCCTTCAGTGTAGCTGTGGTGGTACCGCCCACTCTTTACCTCCCACTATAAATACAGGCCTGGGTGTGGCTTTTTCTCCATTTGTCTTGTAACACATTTGAGCAGATCTTGTGTTTGTTGGTGTTTGGATTGTTTGCCGTGTGTCTTTTGAATTTTTTTGAATGTAAGTTGCAGTTTTCTTAAAAATGAAGTTGTGCTTTATATTGATTACACGTACCACACACCAATAACTTTGTTAAAGGTGTACTAAACCTTACATTTGTGTGACTTTGCTGTCGTCTGAAGGTTAAAATACACTGTGCTATAAGCCAGGGGTTCTCAACCTGTCCGTCAGGAGGACCCCAGGGGGATAAGACCATTACTGCCTAAACAAATCAAACAAACTATACTATAAGAACTGGTCAAACTGGCAAAATTGTCAAATAAATAATAGGGGCAACAATTGTGAAAATATATAAATATTATTTTCACAATATTTATGTGGAACCGAGTCAAACAAAATTTCTAAGTGCCTGTCAGAGTGGGGGGTCCCCAGTTCAAATAATGATTATTTTGGGGGGTCGAGGCCCGAAAAGGCTGAACCACAGCTGCAGCTATTAAACTTTAAAATGGGTTTGTTAGATTTAGATGTTAGATTTAAATGTGCCAAATGTGTTAGTATTGAAGATATTGTGGACTGATGCCAAACCACATTGGCACACCTAAACCACATACCCATGATTCATTTTATTATACACAGTGTTACAACGTCAGCCAGGTCATTTGGACCATTCTTTTATTTATTTTTTTATTACCTTTTAGCAAATTCACCAAATTGTGCTACGGGCATAAGATGTCCCCAGGCATAAGATGTCCCCAATCCATCCTCTTTATAAGGCAGCTCAAGCACATCTGTGGATGTATTAATTGCTTTTTATTAAATAATATGAATAAAAACAAACTTGTTATGTAATATACCCTGGCTTTAAGCTTACTTGTAATGATTTGAGGAAAGATTATGCCAAGGAATATTAGACTACAGTCTAATGGAGGCATTTTGGTTAAGGTACTCTTTGAAGGGCGTTGAAAGAATACATAAAAAATACACTTCGTTTGGAGTGGGTTGTTTAACAAAAAATGTCAAGGAGGCACACTTGAGTATGTACTGTAATTTAAAAAAAAAAGCCCTTATTTGTTGGAGGGGCATTTCTTTGGAAATCTTAAAAGAAACCTTTGTTGGAATAAAACATAAAATAAAATATAGGAAGGTAATTTGTGAGGGTGTACTGTGAGTACAGGCGTTAGAATCCTGCTGGGTTTAGTGCCTGTGCCATACTGGACTTTTATTTTTATTTTTTTACTTTACTGGAATATTTCCCAAGGTCAATACTTTTACTTCTTCGCCACTATATCTCAGAAGAAAATATTACTCTACTTCAATTATTATACTTACTTACTTATAGTACCAGTAACCACTAAAGCTTTATATACTTTGGCTATTTGGGAATTTATACGTTCATAAGGGTGGGCCCTATTGTAAAAGAAGTGTAATGCTTTATGGTGCCGTCCACAGTTAACAGTCTTTGTATTGAGTTGTGCTTGAAATGTACTGTAATTCTCCAAACTGTTAATACATTCTTCAATCAATTAATCAATCAATCAAACTTAAGTAAAGTATGTGAGTATCAGTGTGATACAGTACATGAGAAACTGAAAAAATGGCGATTGCCTGGTCCATAGTTTGACTGTGTTCTGGCCCTGCCCTGCTTTACAAGCTGGCTCACTGCCTCCCACAGCGTTCACTTTGGCTTATAATGCGTCCATAAATACTTCTAATGTCATCGTGATTTATGAACGAGAATATAAAAAAGAATGTAATAATTATAGCGCTGAGCAACTGGTGAGCTGTGGGCTCCATAAAGCGCCTGCATGCACCTTCAGACTGCCCTCAGCACTTTGTACTAATGCTGAAGTGAAAATATCTTATCGATCCATCTTATCTATATAAAATCTCTCTCTCTCTCTCTCTCTCTCTCTAGTGATCAGTCACTTTGTTGTCCCTATTCTGGGCATGTCATATTAACCCATTCTGACCTGAGATCAGATTCATACGAGGTTTCCACTGGACACACACTGGTCTGATGAACCCATTCTGACCTGAGATCAGATTTAAAAAAATGTCAGTCGTTCTTCGAATTTTTCAAAAATAGCAGACCTACAAGCTCGTATCGCGCCACTCGGTGGCGCGATATGAGCTTGTAGATCTGCTATTTTACAATAGCTAAAGCATAACATGATGCCAACACCAAAATGGGTGCCCGGTCAGAATGGGTTAATTAGGCAAACATTAAACGAAAATAAATTTGCTGGAATTATCCTATATCTACAAGCTCACTACATGCAGCTAGCTAGCTAGCTTGTAGATCGCCTAATTGACCCTGCATGGTCAAGTGTATAGGGTTTAAGTAGTTAAAGGTAATAATAATACTAATAGCATGAATTTATATAGCATAATTATATACTGTATATTTATATATTTCATGAACCCAAGGACGCTTTACAATATGAACGAACAACTAATCAAAAAAGCAAAACAAAAGGTAGAACCTCCAAGGGATGTATACATACATACTACGATTTTTGAACAGTTTAGTTAGTTTTCATTATTTCTGTAATTTATTATTGCCAATTCCCCATGTTTGATGGGTATTGGCTGCTGTCCTGGGGAGGGCGAGTAGACCAGTGGCTCCCAAACGTTTTAGCCCAAGACCCAAAAGAGAAATTAGACGTTTTCCCAGGGGCCAGAAGCCCAGAACTAGTGAAAATGGCAGATCTACAAGCTCACAAACGTGTTGCTTCGCGCCACGTTGCAAGCTTGTGGATCTGCTACCGTATTTTCAGTACTTAAACGTATAGCGTAACCCTAACCCAACCACTGGTGTGTAAGACGTCCACATGATGTCCCTCTCTGATACACATGGAGTCACCCGCTGCTTCTTTTCACCTTGACAGAGAGGAGTTTCAGCGGTCCGGATCCTCTCCCCGCTGAACAGGCGCCCTGTCATCAACCAGTAGGAGTCACTGGAGCAGCGACAAGGACACAGAGCCCCCCCCAGCCACACCACGCCACGCCAGAGGCAAAGCTGCTGAGAATGCCAATCCAGGCCTCTGCTGTCTACACTGTAAGTAAGTGTTTTACCTCTATGCCAGGGCAACTGGCGGCCCGGGGGCCACATGCACAACACCTTTATTTCATAAAGTTTACATAAATGCATTTGGGGATTTCAATTAATATGTATAGCAAAGATAAAGCGTCACAGTGCGACGTGTTTTGAGCTTGTAGATTTGGCTATTTTTGCTACAATAGTAATATGCAATCCAATCGTCAAAGTTGCCCACCCCTGCTCTATGCTAACAATCACCACTATGGTGAGTTGGTGCCCCTGTCTTCGGGCGAGGCAACATTATATAGATTTTTGTGAAATATGGTACTAGATTTCTTCTCTGTTGGGTTTCATAATATCTGTAATTTTCCGATTTTATATTTACAAAATAGGGGTTAAAATGGTGCTCACAACATGTATAATGCATACTGTGTATACAATACATTTGGTTAATCTTGTTATCTCAGGCTTATGACTAATGTGGTTAGTCAAGTCATCAGTCTCACGATGTGTCAAAGCTGTAATCGGCATCTGTTGGCCTCTGGGCACCACGCTGTTCCCATGTCTGTCAGGCTCTTAGTCTTACATCAATTTGTGGTCTCTGAGTGCAGTAATGCTTGTCACTACCTGACGCAGTTTGGATGGGACCTGACTGCCAGGGACGTTGTGCAGTAATGCTTGTCACTACCTGATGCAGTTTGGAGGGGACCTGACTGCCAGGGACGAGTTAGACAAGTTTATTTTATTGATTCAGTTAGATCGCGCTCTTCACCACCGTATATGCATATTGCTCTCTTGCTTTCTAGGCGATCGATAAACAGGAAATGAACTGGAAGTGAAAAGGTCTGCCTCCGTCCATTTCAATGTAAATAGACTTTTTAAAATGCTTTTATGTCAGATTCTTTTCCCAGATTCTTTTTTTTTTTTTTTTTGGCTTTCGCCTTTATTTTATATTTTTTATGGAGGGACAGACAGTAGGCTGACAGGAAATGGGGAGAGAGATGGGGGGGGGAAGACACGCAGTAATGGCCGTCGGACCATTGAGCCATGGCCCAGGCCCCAGATTGTGTTTTTGATCAAAACTATAGTTCTATTCACCGCTCATAACTAACGCGTCGCGGTTACAAAATGTATGTTTTTCGAGGGAAGAACAAAAAACCTGGCAGTATAGCTATACTCAACAAGAAATGTATCAGGCATTCATTGAGTAACTGTAATAACTGAGGCCGATTCTACAAATGCAGTCCTACATTAGTACCAAAGAAAATGATTCACAGGAGGCCGGCAGTGATCACCCCATGTACACAGTGCACACTTTCAAGTACTTTTACTTTTGGTATATATTCAAGTATATTTTGATGCCAATACTTACCGGTACTTTTACCCAAGTACATTTTAAATACGGGACTTCCACTTTGAACACATATCTCTACAGTACATTGCGGTATAGATACATGTGAGTCTTTCTTCCATCACTACCACAGATCTGGAACCCGTTAGGGGAGAGCAGTGTTGAGGTCAGTGTTCTGTCCACACGTCTCCTCTCCTCCTGCGCCTGGCCTCACTCACCGGTGTTGTCTTCGCTTTCTCTAACCTCCCAAGTATAAATATTTTACATCTGACTGAGAATATCCGGATAGGTTTTTTTTGCCGCAAGCTAATCAATGGCTCTTGGCAGAAAATGCAATAATTCAATCATGCTTGGACAAACGCCTTTGAAGCAGGCTTGGTGTCTCTTTCTGTGATCTGCCATGTGTGTACATTAACAGTACTTTGACTTGACAGGAAATATACTCGGAATTCGGTCCAGCGTTTTGCGGAAAAAGACGCGAGCAATTTTCTTGACAATCGGCCCTCAAAAGTCTGGCAATCTGACACGTTTCAGACTGCAGGCACATCACGCTGATGGATCTCAGCGACATCACAACAAAATGGGAAGGCTTCACTTACGGCTCTGATTATTACAGAGCTGTTGATCAGATTTATGAGTGTAATTTCACTGGGACATGCCTGTGTTTTTTTCTCCATTTACATATGGTTTATAGGGATGTGAGTGCCATTTGCATAATGGGAGCTCAAAGTGATATGCTGATGAAAGCAGAAGCTTGGCAGCCAGTAAACTTTTTATGTGGACTAGTAAAGTAGGAGAAAGCAAATACCACGAAGAATGTGTGTTTGTGTTTATATGTGTGTGTGTTTGTTCGTGTGCCTGTCAATGTGTGTTTTCTCATTCTCTCTTACCCGTGTGTACATGCACGTACACTCATGAACGCACACACACACACACACACACACACACACACACACACACACACACACACACACACACACACACAAGCAGCAGCTCTCAGGCAATGCTCGGAGCGGTGCTTGCTTTCTGCCCACTTGAACAAACAGGGAAGGTCAATACTTTTTCGGATGCCAAAGACAACAACTAGAAGTCAATAGACTGTCCATGCAGAGTGAAAATAATAAAATAAAAATATCACTGCCGCTCAGATTTGGCAAACAAACAATGGAAGGAAAAAATGGCTATAGCTGAAACCCAGACTATTTATGTGGCCAATAATTATTTTCTACAAAGTAGGTTACACTTACAGCGATAATTAATTCAGGAACGAACTACAACGAACTGTTTGTCCTTTTACCGTACCACTGCCAAACCTAATAAGACAACCGGCAACTAATTAAAGTAAATTTCAGATGAACAAAGAGTGTTGACGCAAGTTATGAAATGCTCTCAATCAAGTCATGCAAATTGAAGGTTTTAGTTGCAAAGTGGTATCACATCTTACACAGAACAAACGTTGCCACCCGTCTTATTGACCAAAAACAAATGGTTTTGAGGTTACTCGACATATAATGGGATTGTAATGGGATGGGATTTTAGGTGGCAGAAATCAGATCCATCTGAAACATATTTTCCGATGGGGGTCGGCGGCCAATTACATATCATTTTTGAGGTCCTTGACATGAAATATTGAGCACCACTGTTACAGAAACATGAGGTATTTCAGAAAACTGTCAGGATTTAGAAAACTTTTTTTTTTTTTAATTTCGACGTCAGGCCTGAATGTTTTAAAGTATCTCTTTGTTTACCGTCATTGGGGATGGGTGTGTTGGATGAGATTTCATACATAAGGATTTATACTGCAGTTAATGAATCTGCTGCTATAATGATTCTCTTCCTCTCTCTAGGAATGTTTTTCAACATGGGATTTAATAAACATTAAAACATAAAAGGGAACGATTATAACCACCAACGTCACTCAATTTCATTCACAGTAATTTAGTAGCCTAATCTCCTTATCATGCACCATGCAGGTGTATATAGAAAATAAACTTGAAAACAAAAAACGCCTTGCAAACCGTCTTCAATTGCAGTTAAAGGCTTTAATGTGAAATCACAACGTTTCGGTCGACAACTACTTTTGTCAGGTTATCTTTCAACCGCACTCATGCGCACACACACACACACACACACACACACACACACACACACACACACACACACACACACACACTGGGTGTTTGTCCAAATAGGGAGATGATGTCACATTGCTGATGGCAGCCATAGATGATAACTGAACTGCAACATCATAGATTGGCCTTCAAGCACTCTGATAACAGGTATTGCACTAGTTAATAATAGAATATGATGGTTCAGTATAAAGTCACTGCAGTTGTAAGGTAATTCAGTCTTTGCCTGACACGAGGAGCGGGCACAATGCACAATTTTATGCAAGCAGGTGCATTTTTCCAGTGGAGCGGAAAAGTTGATTATACATCTCGCCTCTTTCCAAAATCACAATGACCTCAAAAGAATAACCGATGCGGTATATTTTGGCAAAGGTATGATTAGGAGTGATATAGCCCAATAGTGATATAGTTTCGTTACAAAAGCAGTAATATTTCTCACATCAAAGAAATTGACATTTTGCCCAAAACAGACCCATTAAACTTGCAGTCCCCATTAGCTTGAGGCTCGCCACAGCAGGTCAGAGTCATGGGTTCCCTGTCAGTCAGCATAAGGTCACAGGGCATCTCATTTAGTCTTCTTCCGCACACATCGATTTTATAATAAGGGGGGAATTAAAGGTCGCTGGTGAGAATAGGCTACTATGTGATTTTCCTGCTCTTTTCTTCACATGGCCCGAGGCGTTCTGCACATGCACACATATATAGGAGGACGTGCTGCGCGGTGCCAAGACGTTATAGGGGTTGTGTGATATTTGGCTGGCTGTAGAGGCAACATTTGATGCTCTTCTTGGCTCCTGCATGGGATCTCAGAATCGGAATCAAATGTTAGATCAAAGTGGTTCCATTCTGCTATAAAAAGGGAGAGATATGGAAGAGGAGCCAGAAAGGGCAAAAATGAAGGCTCTGCTGATCAGCAAGGCCTTGTTTTCATGTCAGCCTCTCTGAGGTGTCTCTGAGGTGATCCGTGTTCTTCGTGATGAGCAGGGCTGTAACAAGTACATCGGAGGGACACGCTCTTTCCTTTCGAGTCACTTCATCATCCCTCCAAAGCTCCTTCTGACATTATTACCCGCTAGCATGTTTGCTGTCCGTGACTATCCGTCTGCACCAACGATCAGGTGATTTCTTTATGCTGGCTTTGACAAGCAGGTGTGGTAACTCGAAAAAGAGTTTTTCGGCACTAAATGTGCAGGAGAAGCAGGGACAGAGGGGGTTTGAGAGTGGCTGTATGTGTGTGGGGAGATATCACCTCTTTGGTCCCCCTCCCCGGGGTGTTTGGGTCCAGACCGTCTGTGGTCTCTCAAGCATGGCAGCAGTCTGCTGCTCGCGGCTGGTAAGGTCAGACCATTTGACCCTCCCCCGGAGAGTGATTGGAAGTGACAACCTACCACCCACACGTTGCCTCGTTTTCTTTCTCTTTTCACGTTATAATAATATCTAACTCATTTGCTGCTATTAGTGTCAAAAGAGATAGTTAGATAGTTACAGTATATATGGTTGCTTCTTCATTCATGAGGTGTAATGTTTCACAGCTTCTCACCAATTAGCTTCAAGGCATACAATTACTGTTTCAGTTTAGTGTGCAAATGTGCACTGTAAGTAGGTATTTCTAATGTATAGTTGCAGCAAGCTCACTTTCTCTTTGATTTTCATTTATTCTAATTTATGTATATTCTCCCCACTTTTTTTGTAACTACTTCCACTTTGAGCTAGAAACACGGTTCTAACTTTTAAATGTTCAGTGGTGTCCTTTTAAATATTTGTAAACATTCATTATAATATGAGTCTATGGAGAAAATAGATTGTTGTTGTTGTTGCTGCACCTACGACCAGTGGTATTCATATTTTCTGAAATATTCTTGTGAAGTCTTATGTGAAAAATGTGCATTTTAGTTTGACAAGAACAACATTCTGATAGCTGGCATCCTCATCATCATAATCATCACTGACAACAACAAGGAAAGCAAGTGTTTATGGGCTAAAAATAACCTTTACATCTGTCAGTACTCAGTCAGTTCCCTGTTGAGCAAACTGTGAGCATGTTGTGTGCGTGACTTGGATTCAGTGATACCGTAATGTCGTTTGTGTTAATTTAACTCTGTAAGACTGTCAAATTGTAAAAAAAATAGTCTCTGGTAGATGTATTTTATCGATTCTGACATTGAAAATATCAGAATCGATAACATACGAGAGTCTAAATCTTAAGGCTATATGACAGTGGTAATTATTCACAACGAGTCTTACAGAGTTAAATTAACACTGAGGATTTTACTGTGCGTTTCAAGAAAATCAGTCTCTGTAAGAGTCGTGAGAGTCTATTAATTTAACCCCACTGCTCTTAGCCCTTTTAAAAAAAAAGGCCAACATACCGCCACGTTCTCACGTAGTCAAAGTTCAGGAAGAGGCTAATAGTGTAAATTGTAAATTCCATCTCATGTGAAAACGGGCACTGGTCTTGAGTGGCAGTTTTCGTGTTCGAGGCGCTAGTAATTATTCCGACATGTGGCGGAATGTAACGTCCCCTGTAGGCAAACGCTAGAAATCCAAGTACCATAGCGTGAGGACGTTGACAAAGAGAGTGAGAGAGCATTCAGTTCTTATCTTCTTATACCTGGGTTTCTGGTCCGGGAGACGGTGGCCGAGAGAGAGACATTCACAGTGACAGAAGTCTAATATGATTTAATAATTGGCCGTAAAAAAAAGAAAAGTTGATTAAGTTTACATTTCAAGATCATTTGTCGTCTTGGCCATGAGATTTTTGGGAAGCAGAACTGACAACTCCACCTTAACTAGTTTAAAAAGCAGGTGAGAGAGTAGAGAGTAGATTATATAGAGTATCTATGGGAATCATTTTCCAGCAATGTCTAGGAATTTAGGAAGCCAACTTTCTGTTTGATTGATTGATTGAAGTATTTATTAACAGTTTGCAGAATTACAGTACATTTCAAGCACAACTCAATACAAAAACTCAATACAAAATGGTGATCACTTATTTTGTGCGCCATCTCACAGTAAAATGTGTTGTCAAACTTGTCATTGACACATCGTTCTGTTTTTGTTGTCGGACAACTATAAAAAGTGATTTGATTGGTGCAACAAAGTACTACCTGAATAGCTAATGCTGAATGGCTAGACAAGGTTGAGGGACGTCTGCGCTGTAAGCATTTTATGACGCTCGAACAAATCAACCTTTGCAGTGGCTAGTCGCCTGACAATTGAAACGGAACGATGTCAATGACAACACCTTATGTGCTGTTGAAATCCAAAATGAAGTGATCACAGACAGAATTTGAGGTGACAGAATGTTGGCCTCGTTCTTACGTCGCTGGCATAAATGGCAAGAAAGAAATCTATATTCTACTAAGAGGAAGCAGAAGAACATCAGCCATGTTTGTGGAAAAAGGTCTATTGACTTTCTTCTAATACTCCTCCACTCTCTTCTCTCCCTCCTCTTATCCCCTCCCATATCATTATTGCTCTATTAGCTTCTCTCTAAGAAAATAATAGAGCTTCTCTATGCTGCTTCCTTTCTCCATGCTGGAATAAAGGATTCTTCACGTGTGCATGTGTGCGTGCGTGCGTGCGTGTGTGTGTGTGTGTGTGTGTGTGTGTGTGTGTGTGTGTGTGCGTGCGCGTTGCGCTGGCAGATGGTAGGGGACAGCACCAGCCTAGCTAGGCCGGGGAGAGAGGTAGTGTACAAGGTGAGAGACAAACCGCACGCAGCTAATCTGGAATGACATCAAAACCGCAGGCATCTCTTTTGAAGGTATCAATTACTCTTTGAAAAGGTAATGAAATTATAGTTTTTCTTTCCACATTTGCAATCTTTTGTGCGCATCCATCTTTATGTTGTTCTAAAAAAAAACGTGGGTAGAAATGTCAAATGTGAATAGTGAATACTGTACCAAAACGAAGGGCACTTTGGGGGATATTGCTCAGTGAATAGTCACTCCAAACCTATCAACCTTAAAAAGTTGGCAGCGGGGAGAGTGTAGCGAGTCTCATACGACTCGTATGAAGACAGAACTGTCTTGTCAAATAGTTGGAAATGAAAGAAGAAAGCCCCAACAAAAAAAAAGAGGCAGGGCTGACAATAATAACCCATTCTGACCTGAGATCAGATTCATACGAGGTTTCCACTGGACACACCATGGGACACACACTGGTCTGATGAACCCATTCTGACCTGAGATCAGATTCTAAAAATGTCAGTCGTTCTTTGATTTTTCAAAAATAGCAGACCTACAAGCTCGTAGCGCGCCACTCGGTGGCGCGCTAT
Organism: Protomyctophum bolini; assembly: GCF_963924005.1. Lineage (NCBI taxonomy): Eukaryota > Metazoa > Chordata > Actinopteri > Myctophiformes > Myctophidae > Protomyctophum > Protomyctophum bolini. The sequence continues at coordinate 33,541,607 of NC_137880.1, forward strand.
GAGCTTGTAGATCTGCTATTTTTCAATAGCTAAAGCATAACATGATGCTAACACCAAAACGGGTTCCCGGTCAGAATGGGATAAGGCCCAGTGGGGCCCTGTCAAACCAGAAACAAAAGACCCCATCAGAGTCCTTCTCACTTGCAGGGAACAAGTGGCAGGTCTGCTGTCCTCGGGCCCTCCAGGTTTGATTCCCTGTGACGCTCTGTTCTCCTTTTAGCTAATGATCAATAGATTCTGTTCTCTGGTCTCTGGTCTGGTCAGCTTGTCACCAATCCCACAGGGGGAAGAGGAGATGTGGCTGTGAGCCATATGCCAGCTGGGGCCCCCCACTGCCTATATACCAGACAGAGTCAGAGAGAGCCTGTTTCCGTGGGAACCATTAGTACCCGCGTGAAGAGCTGTATAGGTGGGGAGGACTCCAAACAAGCTATACCAGGACTTGGTGTTGCTATTATGCTGTTCTCGTGTTAAAACAAGCAAGTCCAACTTTTAATGACCTTTGGCATCACAAATCCAATTAAAAAAAACTGTTGTTCCGTTTCAGAAAAGAACTGTTCCCGTCTGACAGAATCCCCTCTTCAGGCAATTATACTTACCCGGCAATTATACTTACCTGTTCTGAATATATGATCAGCAAATGATGTTCAGTGTGGGTTATGTGATGTAATAGATCACATTTACTGATAGGGGGGAATTGTTTACAGATGGTCTTGGGAAGTTGGGTTGGGCACAAAAGTAGGCTAATTAGTATAGGCTAGTTTCTTTTGTAAGAAAATGCTGCAGTACAATCATAAGTACACCATTGATGTGTGATGTAAATTTGGTGGCGATATTCTGCCCGGAATGTGTCGTTCGTGAGCTACTGAGCCAGCGTTGGCCATTGCATCCGTCTATGTAGTTTTTGTCATTGTGTTGTTTTCCGACGGCACGGGATCTGTCTTCCCCGGATTATAGTATTCATATGTTATGATCCAACAGATATAAAAGTGCACAGTATTGTAACTGGTTGCCAAGGCAATGCCCCGTCCGGGTGGAGTTAAACCCTGTAGGCGGTTAAGAAAACGTCTCCATTTGGCCACCCCGAGTCCCCGACAGATAAGCATTCCGTTATGATGGAGCTGTTCAGTGTGTCACGCATCCACGCTGTGTGCGCACAGGGCTGTAACCCGTCGTCGTCAGTGTCCAGGCTTTCAGCGTGTATGTAGCCCATGTGTACGACACAGCGAAGGAGGTGGTAGAGGAGGGAGCGGACGGTGTGGTGTCGAAACAGATGTTGCGGGGAAAACTGTGTCCACAGTATTAATCAGTGTCCTTCCCAATGATGATATACGTACTATACCTGTTTTTCTTCATTTTTCTCCCGCCAAACTGTGTGGAAATCATACGTACCTGTATAGGCTACATCAATATGGCAATTAGGCAAATATCGACTAGGCACACACACACACACACACACACACCACACCACACCACACCACACCACACCACACCACACCACACCACACCACACCACACCACACACACACACACACCACACACACACACACACACACACACACACACACACACACACACACACACACACTATTTTCATTGCAACCAAGTGTAAAATTACTTATACTGGATCTCTTGTCCGCTAATACTAATCCCTTGCTTACATTTTAGTCTAGTTTTTATTTGTTGACGAAATTGTCAATATATTATATACAGTAGCTTAATCATCATAGCTTAGTTTTCATTTCGTTTTCATTTTCGATAAAAGGTAGTCTCCGAACATTTTTTTATCATAGTAGGCCTATTTGTCCTTAAGTCGACAAAATCAACACTGCTGTCTTAAATAGATGTGACCACAGGTGTGATGTTCCTGTGCACCACTGTCACCACCATGTGACAGTGAGGACATCTCTCTCTAGGTCGTCCTCAGACGAGCCCTCCATCGTTGCTTCCAGTCATCCCGGTTCTCCATACATCCGACCAGCTCGTTGGTACTTTGCGCTCCTGCGTCTTTCTTGAGTACAGTCATCCACGTATGTTAGCGTGGTACGTCCTCGTGACCGGTGGTGCCCGCGTGTTGGTTCCCACAGCGCTAGTTTGCTGGCTGGCAGCTCTTGGTGTCTTTGGCAGTGTCCTGCTAGTCTCCTTCTCCTGGCTGCTATTTTCTGGCTCACCCTTGGCATTCCATCATACAGATTTGTGTTGGTAACATGTGTGCTCTTATTGATGTTGAGTGCTGCACGCAACATTCTGGTGTAGCACCCGTCGAGAGACTTCTGCAGGGTTGGCTTCAAGGTCCATGGTGCGTGCACCATGCATCGTGCTACTATTCTTATTTCTCATACAACATTATTATTTTATTTCTGATCACACAAACATTAGTCGCACGAGATGCCAAGTCCGTCCTGAGCATACGGTGGCAACAACAGATTTGAATAAATGACCCTAAATCAATAGACCTACTCTAAATAATGTGAATGTAAATTCAATTGAAATGAGCTTTATTGGCATGAGAAAAAAAAGTTTACATTGCCAAAGCAATATCAAAATATGCGTAAAACGTAGAGCAAGCAAGCATAAAGATCGATCTTCTTTATGGCAGTATTGTGTACAAAAAATAAAGTTCTATTGTAAACGGTTAAAAGAGGAACATCTGAGCAAACTATGTGTGTTGTTGTATGAGTCGCAGTGTTATAAATACACTGCCGGCCTCCCTCCCTTAGCAGCATTCACATAGATGTATGTACTCCCTCCCTCAGCAGCAGGCACATACTGTAGATGTAGGCCTATGTAGAGAAGAAGAGATTCTGCTAGAATGGAAACAACCTGAAATAGCTGGTAGCATCCAGGGAGCGAGACCTGTCTGTGCCGGCTGCTGATTCCCCTTATGTTTCCCCCTCTTGGATATCCTCATCGCTGTCGGGCAGAAGACTCTTATCTGCATATTTTAACTTTTAATGGTTTTTTTTCCCTCCGTCCATTAAAATAAATGCCCCATGCTTCATCCTATACAAGAGTGTTGGACAAGAAGCATTAGTGAAAATAGCAGATCTATACTACTGTATAGCTCAGCTGACAATTAGTTGTGCAGCTAATGTAGATCTACTATTTTCACTATTTTACATTATTTTATTAAATGGCAATGTTCGAAAAGGAAGGGTTTTGGACATACCCGTACAAGGTCAGACAGTGACGATATGCAGCTCATGGGAGAACACACGAAAAAGTGTGTGTGTGTGTGTGTGTGTGTGTGTGTGTGTGTGTGTGTGTGTGTGTGTGTGTGTGTGTGTGTGTGTGTGTGTGTGTGTGTGTGTGTGTGTGTGTGTGTGTGTGTGTGTGTGTGTGTGTGTGTGTGTGTGTGTGTGTGTGTGTGTGTGCGTGCGCGCAAAAAGTCTGACTGAAATAAGTGTGTGCTCACGAGTATATGTGCCTGTGGGGTATTGCCCTTGCATAAGAATCATAAGCATCTGTTTTATTTTTTGGGTCGAAGGCTCCAAGCCATCATCACTCATGCCACCCAAGGTCCTGGGACCTGAGATGTTGCCTCACATCATAGCATTTCTGATCAATATTGATTGATCCCTGCAACTTGAGGGACTATAAGTGCCCATCGATGTCCTTCTGCACAATTCACTTTGAGTAATTAATATGGAAGAGTAGCGGTAGTAGGCTAGTAACTCAGATCTAACTTTTTAACCTTGTGAAAAAGCCATCGTAAATCAAAGCCAGGGACATCACATGGATCAAGCTGCCAGGACCTGTACTCAGTCACTTTGCTCTGATAGCCCACAGACAGGAGGAGAAGCCTGATGGCACAGAACGATGTATGAGGGTGCTGTCATCCCAGTTCTGTCACGGGCCTCGTTCGGGTTAGAATGTCAAGGTGGATCCTCGAAGAACACTCGGCAGAAACCTTTCTCTGTCCCGGTCAAATCCATGTTCCTCATAGAATTGTGCTGTAGGTTGAGTTGTGTGTATGACGTAAATCAACAATCAGCAAAGGACTTGGCTTTCCCGTCAATGTGCATTTTCTTTCAAAATCTTTTTAGTTTAGTTTTATAACAGTATGGGTGTCAAGTCACAGATTCATAAATATCAGATTTTAGGATCAGTGATTGAGGTAAACAAACGTACTGTATGAATCACAGAGATCGTGGACAGACATAATGAAAAGACTATGACGTTATTGTGCAAAACATGCCCCTTCAAGACAAAATAAAAACATTTTCTCCACTTCAAGAATTTATTTGAAGCCAATTCCCCAGCCTCTCTACAAGTACTCCATCTCTGCTAACCCCCACAATCTGTCATTGGGAGGGTGAAGAAAGCCTCAGGTCTCCTCCGATACCCGGGCCGTCAAGCCAACATCTTCTTTCCGTCAATGTGCATTTTCAAATTCTCTTCACAAAAATAGCAGAATTCTGTCAGTTTAGTCTAGCAATATTTGTTGTTTACGTCTGCATGGTGCTTTGGATGACGCCAAACGCTCACACTGAGGACCATGATGGATCTATTGAATTTATCTACTACCAAGAAAGACCTTTGAATTAGCTTGATATCTCAATAGAAATAAATGGTGGACCTTTCTAGGTAACTTTCACAGTGTATGGAGAGTTTAAGCCATGAAAGAAGTGGAGTAAATGAGTTAAAATTGTAATCCGGACATATCAATGTTATTTCATATTTTCACACAAAAAAGGGAAATTTGACAGCTAGCCCAGGAATGTTTTGTGGGCACTGCCGCACTGCTATTTTTGAAAATAATATCCAACATGGATATATTTATCCTATCCTATAACATGGTGTTTTGATTTGCTTCCCCGTCATATGTCACTCGGGTGGGAGTCAGCGTATAGTAATCCCCTTGTTAAAATGTAAATTGAAACTTACTTAACCCATTCTGAACGGGAACCCATTTTGGTGTTTGGCATCATGTCGTGCTTTAGCTATTGAAAAATAGCAGATCTACAAGCTCATATCGCGCCACCGAGTGGCGCGATACGAGCTTGTAGGTCTGCTATTTTTGAAAAATTCGAAGAACGACTGACATTCTTAGAATCTGATCTCAGGTCAGAATGGGTTAATCAGACCAGTGTGTGTGTCCAGTGGAAACCTCGTATTAATCTGATCTCAGGTCAGAATGGGTTCATCAGACCAGTGTGTGTGTCCAGTGGAAACCTCGTATTAATCTGATCTCAGGTCAGAATGGGTTCATCAGACCAGTGTGTGACCAGTGTGGAAACCTCGTATGAATCTGATCTCAGGTCAGAATGGGTTAACTGTAGTGGGAGAATTGCTTTCCTCCTTCATCCTTTTGCATTGGGCTACGGTGATATGCATCCAATATATCTAGAACAATGCCTACACATCAGCAATGGTGATGAGCTTTAAGATGCAAACATGTGCTTTGTATACTAACCCATTCTGACCTGAGATCAGATTCATACGAGGTTTCCACGGGACACACACTGGTCTGATTAACCCATTCTGACCTGAGATCAGATTCTAAAAATGTCAGTCGTTCTTCGATTTTTCAAAAATAGCAGACCTACAAGCTCGTAGCGCGCCACTCGGTGGCGCGCTATGAGCTTGTAGATCTGCTATTTTTCAATAGCTAAAGCATAACATGATGCCAACACCAAAATGGGTGCCCGGTCAGAATGGGCTAATGTTGCTACGATGGTGTGATGTTTCCCAAACAGTGGGTCAGGTCACGGTTGCAGTTTTATGGGTCGCGCGTAAATATCCCCTGGGATTTTTCCATTTCCTCCTTATTTTTAAATTGTTTCAAAATATTTTAAATCAATTAAATAAAAAACTTTTTAAGACATGTTCTAAATAATCTCATGAATAGATCTTTAAGAAGTAGTGACAATAGCCGATGTAGATCTGCTATATCTTCACTAGGCGAAGGTTTACTTTTCTTGGGACATCTCTCTCTATGTACGTCGTCCTCAGACGAGTCCTCCATCGTCGTTTCCAGTCATCCCGGTTCTCGTACATTTGAAAACTTGAAATGAGACATTCTGCATTATTGAGTATTTTTACTTTTGGTACGTAAGGAGGACATTTTGATGTAGTATTGACACTTTTACTTAAGTAAAACAATTGAGTACTTTTTCCACCGCTGTTTTTCTTTCCCTTTCTTCTTTAGGGTGTGTTCAAAGCTTCAAAGGGTACATTCTTCTTAGAAGACCAGAGCAAGCATACTGTATATACTACTATGAATGAATGATTACCGCCCCTTTGAAGAATATAACATAACTAATAATTTGAGTGAAAGAGTTGTAATGGGGGTATGCGTATCCCTTTTGAGAGGTAGTGTGGTCTATATCCACTCCTCAATACTCCAGAGATCAAAGTGTAATAAGATAAGATTAACCTTCCATCCATCCATCTTCAACCGCTTATCCGTAGTCGGGTCGCGGGGGCAACAGCTCCACCAGAGTGCTCCAGACTTCCCTCTCCAGAGCAACATTAGTGACTTCCTCCTGGGGGATTCTGAGACGTTCCATTCCAAGGCCAGTGAGTCGATGTGTTTCGTCCAACTGCGCCTTGGTTTGCCCCGGGGTCTCCTCCCAGTGGGACGCGCGTCGAGGACCTCCCTAGGGAGACGCCTGAGAGGCATCCTAACCAGATGCCCCGAACCACCTCAGCTGGCTCCTTTCTAGGCGAAGGAGCAGCGTTTCTACTCCGAGTCTCTCTCGTGTGACTGAACTTCTCACCCTATCTCTAAGGGAGATGCCAGCAGCCACCCGTCGAAGAAAACTCATTTCGGCCGCTTGTATTCGCAACCTTATTCTTTCGGTCATGACCCACACTTCATGACCATAGGTGAGAGTAGGAGCGAAGATTGCTCGGTAGACAGAGAGCTTTGCCTTCTGGCTCAACTCTCTTTTCGTAACCTTCCTTGTTGGGAAATTCTTTACAGTATAGCAAGCTAAAGCAATAAACGTGAAATAGGGGATAGTTTTATTGATTGAAATATTTATTAACAGTTTGCAGAATTACAGTACATTTCAAGCACAATACTCGATACAAAAACTGTTAACTGTGAATGGACGACATGTACCATGAAAGCATTACACTTGTTTACAATAGGGCCCACCGTTTTCAATTCATCAAAGTTAAAAAGATAGACATCTTCTGCAGTGCACTCTGACTGATGTAACATATGTATAGTCTATCAATACATAATGTATATACAATATGCATGTACTGCCAATGCATAATGTAGCCTACAGACTGTCCACAGTGTATAATGAGACTGATTGATAACAGTGGGTATTTCTGGATATTATGTGCAGTCTATCATCAGTGAATATAATGACTATACTGTATACAGTCTATCTACAATGAATATATGAGACAATATAAGTAAATCTCACAGCAGGCAAAAAAGGCATTTGTCATCATGGATCTGTAATGTATATCCCAGTAGTCCATGTCCAAGTGCAGGAGTCCGTACTATTCCCAGAGAACCAGTGTTGCCATGTCTGCATGTTGACTTGTTGCTTGTAAATATTGGTACGTAGTTGCGGTGTTGCATTTTTTGGGGGTTGTGGAGTTGCTTATTTGGGCTATGCTTCCATTTTTTTTTGCCAGGGACTCCCGTACCAGATTTGTGTTAGAATGTTTCAAATATAACATTCTACATTTCCACCCTTTTTTTCTCATGATGTTTTTGAAAGTAGCAGATCTAACAAGCTCACAGCGCACCATATCGTGACATGTTGTGAGCTTGTAGATCGGCTATTATAGCCGATGTACAGTATAACAGGTTTGGCCTAGGTCGCTTCTTTTGGGCTTGTTTTCATAAACCAGGTTGCTTATTTCTGGATTTGATGGATTTGACCAACCTATTTTATAACCCTTTTAAAAGGAGCTTATAGCATCAGGCTGAACAACACACCTATAGCCACATGACATTTCTGCATTATTTTTCAGTAGATATAGTGACCATGACAGAGACACGACAGGCGGACAGAGAGAGAGGTTATGACATTCAACAAAGAGCCTCGGGATGCATTCAAAACCGGGCCAGCTGCGGAAAGGTCTATAATTGTTTTCTTTTCAAAATAGCTGCCCCCAATGATTGGCACATATATATATACAAGTAATGTGTATGTGCCAAGAGAAGGCAGTGTTGCTTCTCTACTGTATAGAGAAGGTGACGGTTGAGTCAAAAGCTATGATGCAAATTGGAGTTGGATTCAATAATAGACATTCAAACAATGTTTTTCAGGCCTCGAGGCCTATTTAGGAGGGAAAAACAAGTCTAGGTCAAAATTTGTCTGGATACTGTATGAAATGCTAGGCTATTAATTTGAAACGAAGGATGTATAGTGGTCCCCATAGTTTGACCATTATGTCAGTTTAATAGATCAATCATGCTGACTGGAAGCAAGGGTTGGATTAGTACTCAGGTAGACAAAACAGGAAAGGGCGCAGCACACCAGTGTTGGTGAGGTGCTGGCCTAAGGCAGTAAATAGGTAAAAAAAGAGAAAAAGGCCGCACTTCATTTTCCCTGAAGAAGGCCGAAAAGGCCGAAACGTTGGTTACTAATAAAAATACAGAATCGTGGCTACGAGTGTGCGGCCTTTTTCTCTTTTTTACCTTTGCTTAGCCCATTCTGACCGGGCACCCATTTTGGTGTTAGCATCATGTTATGCTTTAGCTATTGAAAAATAGCAGATCTACAAGCTCGTAGCGCGCCACCGAGTGGCGCGCTACGAGCTTGTAGGTCTGCTATTTTAGAAAAATCGAAGAGCGACTGTCATTTTTAGAATCTGATCTCAGGTCAGAATGGGTTAATCAGACCAGTGTGTGTCCAGTGGAAACCTCGTATGAATCTGATCTCAGGTCAGAATGGGTTAGTACTCAACCATGATTGTGCAAGTAACCAATAGATAGACTACATCCCATAGTCTGGAGGTGCTCTGTAATTGGCTAGTGTCTAGTTCCTGCTGTCTGTTGACATTCTCACAATCCTGCAGCCAGACATCCGTCTCAAGGTTTGATCCAGAAGCAGATAAATGACAATTAGCTTGCATGCAGGGAGCAGCGTGACAATCGACAGCATCATAGAACAAGCAAGTCAACATAGAGATATTACCCAGAAATCAATGTAAAACCCACTGGACTGCACATTAACCAATTAGCTTATTGTCCCCAAAATACCATTCTCCCTGCAGCGGCCACTGAAAGAAGGAATGCATGCAGCCAAAACATCATTTCCATTTATCGACTTTCTCCTAGCGGCGGCGTGCATCCACGTGCCGCTCTCGACTGAGGGAAATGAAAGGGTCTCTGTTCACAGTCTTATCACTGCCACAGGATTGGAGAGTCACTGGAATTAGCCCAGCTCCCATTCAAAAGACTTCGCATACAGACAGGCACATATACTGTAGGGTTGTCAGACATGCCTGAGAGATATGGAGGCCAGGTGTACAGACAGACTTCATATTATGAAAGACCAAAAGATAAAACGGAATGCTATATAGCAGCCATATACTGTAGCAATCGCAGTGATAAAGAGAAAAATGCAAAGCTGCAGTGCTTTCACTTCATTACACACAACACACACACTATAGATGCAAGGCCATAGACAAAACACAGTTCTTTTTTAAGTGGCGCTGCCAATATTAAGATTCAGCACCACAATGGAAACATGATCTCAGTGTGTGTGCTTTCCTTTTAGCATTATTGTATAACTGTACCTCTGCAAAACTGCTTATGGGAAACATTAAAAGTCCATAGACAACGCTTCTCTGCCTTTTGGCTAAGATCAAGTGTAGTATCTGTTCAGTTTAATATCTGATATGTCCCCTATATGGGGGCTAAATATTAAACGGATTTTTTGACTCAGGAGTTGAAAAAGGGGGTAGCGCCCCTACAATTATTAATAAAAACAATATAAGAATCCCTGTAGTTTTGTTTAGGTGTAAATTCTTTTTTTGCACTTCCATGCCCTATAGAACAAGCTGATCAACATGGAGGCAATTGGCAGGAATCAATGCAAAATCCCCTGGACAGGACTGTACATCAGCTTATTGTAAAGCATCATGAGGTCCTGCAGCCACCACAATGCATCTCAAGGTTCCATTAGCATTTATAGATTTTCTCAACAGAGCGCTGCGCTGTGTGTCAGTGTCTTGGTCTTGCTTGGAGGAAAGATGGGATCTCTATTCATAGTTTCTCTCTGCATCTTTGCTGCTGATGAGAGGATGTGAACAAACTGGGGGCCAGTTAACCTCTTTCTACCTGGCGTCCCTATGTAAGGCATATTCATATTACTGTAGTAGGCAAAGACTTTTGAAAATAGTGAAATAGTGAAAATAGCAGATCTACAGTAGTAGATCTTACATGGTCAGCTCTATAGTAGGAAGGATTAATCACTACAAAACAAAAAAATAAGTGATATTTGAATTAAGTGAAATCACTGAATATACCTTTGATGATTTCAATTAACTAAATTGAAAATGTAGTTCTAAAGATTAGTTTAGTTTAGTTCAAATCAAATGTTATGCTGCTATCGCCTATCTTCGCAGGTGCAGCTGAACCATCTGGAATATGTGTGGCTCTGTGTAGAAATGGAGGATGATGGGCTGTGATTACATGCTCTCATTGCTGCTCTTGCAAGCCGTGGAAGGAGCTGAGAGTGTCAGGCAGCATTAGGAGAATGCACCCTCCATGAAAATGGTGTCAGCTGCTGCTAATGTTTGTCGCAACCCAAAGAAACTCTCCCCGCTCCCAAATTTGTTTCGTAGAACTGCAGAATGTGGTTTATATTTGGAATGACAGTAATGGTGTGGTTCTGTAGTGTAGTGTAGTGTAGTGTAGTGTAGTGTAGTGTACGCATGCTTTCCATTATTTGTCTTTGCTAGCACCAGCTAGTGGACAGTAATGAAGTACAATTGAGTACTGTATCATGGATATAAATATATAAAAATATATATAAATATATCTTTATGACTTGCAGTCCAATACATCTCACAGACAAATTGTCATGCTGGGGCTCACAAAGAAAGGTATGACCCAAAACGTAGAAACTAATATCCTTTATTGAATAAAAGAGGGGAAACATACAAGCTTCTTACAAAGAGGTCTAAATACAAAACAGAAACTCCAGCACGATAAACACATCACATCGCAGCAAACAAGACAATAATCCATGCAGCCACATAATTAACACAACACTCCTTAACACTTGCCTTAGCAAGTCTAATTTACTAAAACGCTCTACATATGGATTGCCCAGGTGGGAAGAGCTAGTCTCTCAATCAGGAGAGAGAGCGGTGAGGGGGTGAGCAGGACGAGGGGCAAACATGCTGGGCAAAGTCAGAACAGGGCGCACTGGACAGGGAAAGTTAGTGGGTAGGGCTAGTGGTCAACTGAATGCACTGGGCCCTGCAGGGAGAATAACTCCGACACAGACACGAAGAACAATTCACACCAGGAATGGGACAAACAGACATTTGGCAGACAGGGAATAAGAACAAAAGGTGAGAGACTGAAACACAGGTTGACTGACTCAGACTTTGGCGTCTCCGGACATTATTAAAAAATATAATTTGTAAATATGACCTGAAAGACCACAATAAAGGCCTCATATGTCAGTCCCTCTCTTGGAGAGGCAGCCGTCAAAGCAGGATTGACCACTCCAATGACTATATAGCGGCGGTCATAGGACAGGAGGACAGGAGCGAACGGACAGCCCTGGAGGCTGGAGCCCCACCGATAAAGTGGCATGAGACACAGTCACCTCCTGCACCACCATTTTTATAAGAAAGTACTAACTCCAGGTCTTTAAATCAAGTTCAAATTTGACTCTTTAACTTGTAGTTGAGTAATATTTGGCGTATCTACTGTATACTTCAACTCAAGTACTGGGGTTGAGTACATTGTCCAGCAGTAGCAGTGTGGTTCTTCTTTCCATAACATACATAATGTACAGTGTGCGTGCGTGTGTGCGTGTGCGGCAGAGGTAGTCAAACCACATCACGTTCTGAATGCAATCCTGCTCCTGCTAGTGTGATCCTTTGGCATATTGGCATCTGAGGCAGGCATGGGTCGATAAGGATTATAGTGGCAAGTTAAAATGGGTAATGGTGGCCTTTATGTGTGTCATTGTCACTTGGCCAAAAGTCATGGCTCCTTACCACTGCCATCCATCACCTCCCTGCTTGCCACCTGCCTCTCTCTGATTCACTTCAGGTCAGTTTGTTCTCAAAGTCACGTTCACCTATATGATGGGGTAAACACAGGGCAGGCTGCATCCACAGGCTGTGACTTGTACACAGTGTTTTATTAATATGTAACACTTTGATTTTATACCAGGTAATGACTTGAGACCACTTGAGAGTTTTCGAGCAAGACCTGGCAGCATAAAATGGCAAATACAAAACACAAAAAGATAATAACAAAAGGCAATGATTTCTAGAGGGAGAGTTTTTAGGTTTCTTTCCTTATATTAACATTTAAGATGACACTTAATTAGCATTGAGAATGGTGATTTAATGTGGCCCTCAACCTAAATTGTTTTCTAGATTAAAGGTCCATATGGTCTGGTATGTACTATAGACCACTGCCATTACTGATGAGAATTTTAACCAAGCTTTTGCTTGAGAGATACACTTCCATAAATACACTTTATGGAACTTTATTATAGGGCCTTTATTTTTTGGCAAAGTTACATTGTCCTTGTGTTTAATGCATTTTATTATGTTGATTGATTGATTGATTGATTGATTTATGAACCGGCCATGGAATTTCAAGGCCAATAGTGTTTTTTGTTGACTCCACTGCATTGGTGACAACTGTGTTATCATTAGATTCTTGGTTGCCCAGATTGGTCCGTCCATCCAGTCATGTTCATTGAATTCTTTCAACGTCTTCATTCATTATATACTATGTGAGTCTGGAGTCTGGACAGGCATGGATGTATACTGCAACTGTTGTATGCCTGGTTGGCATACAACCATGATGCTTCATGTCTAGTTGTGACCGAAGGTCGCAGATTACTATGAAAACTTGGAAAACTTCGGTCAGTCGGTCGGACGGACACTGAGTCACGCCTCCATATATGGTCACACCTTCATCACGCCTCCATATATGGTCACGCCTCATGACATCACGCCTCGTGACACTGACCTCATCAAACCCTGGGTTGACCTGAAAATTGTTGACATCCCAATAAAGCAGCAATACTAATAACAAGGAAAGAAATATGCCTCATAACAATGCTCTTCATTATCTTTGAAAGTATGGATCTTGGAGTAAGCACAGCTGATGGTAAATAACAATGGCAATAGCAAATTATTGAGCTACTTTCTTCTTCTCTCTCACAGTAGCTCAACCACTTGCGATGTTCCTTTTTGGAAGTAGTCTTGACATTGTATTTATTTATTTGAGTAGACCTCTGTCTATGCCAGCAGCTTGACCCTCATCACCCTCATCCTGACTGACACTCTTCTATGCGTTCTCTCTGATGTGTATCTTGTTCCGTCCTGAATAATGTTCTGTATTGTCTTTGGCTTTATTGACCTGCAGCGCCATACTTGAATCTCTTCATCAGTGACCTCTGATCTGCAGCTTTCTGCAGATCAGAGGTCACTCTGTCTGCTCGTCTGGTTTTCATTTACTACAGTTATTCTTTTTTTAGTGTGTGGAAATCACTGTGATCTTCAATGCTTTTCATGATGGGCGTTGAGCGGTTTATCTTTTTTCTTTTATCTGCTACTACTCTCTTTTGTTTCACCTTTCATCGTCTGTCATGTGTGCTTAGGTTAGACTATCGTACTGTCTATCAGTGAGTGAAGGATGAGTGAATACCTGTAGGTCTAGTCTACGTGAGGCGGCTGGCCCATATCTAACTATCAGTGAGTGAAGGATGAGTGAATACCTGTAGGTCTAGTCTACGTGAGGCGGCTGGCCCATATCTAACTATCAGTGAGTGAAGGATGAGTGAATACCTGTAGGTCTAGTCTACGTGAGGCTGCTGGCCCATATCTAACTATCAGTGAGTGAAGGATGAGTGAATACCTGTAGGTCTAGTCTACTGTACGTGAGGCGGCTGGCCCATATCTAACTATCAGTGAGTGAAGGATGAGTGAATACCTGTAGGTCTAGTCTACGTGAGGCGGCTGGCCCATATCTAACTATCAGTGAGTGAAGGATGAGTGAATACCTGTAGGTCTAGTCTACGTGAGGCGGCTGGCCCATATCTAACTATCAGTGAGTGAAGGATGAGTGAATACCTGTAGGTCTAGTCTACGTGAGGCGGCTGGCCCATATCTATAACTGAGCCAATCAGGGAGCGATTAGGCTGCACAGCCAGCCACACACTGCTTCACCGATGGGGCCGTTTTATTCATTTATTTTCCCGGAACGGGTCCAAAATGCACAGTGACACACCAGGGGCACTTCATGCCTGGTTGGCCAGATGGTCATTTCTGGCCAAATTGACTGTGATCCAAAAATCTATAAAAATGGGGAAATAGTCTGTTCATGTGGGAGATATACAGTACTGTCTGGCAGAACCTGTGAATAGACAATGACATGTACAGTATTGCCGGTGGTATGGACCTTTTAACCCATTCTGACCTGAGATCAGATTCATACGAGGTTTCCACTGGCACACACTGGTCTGATTAACCCATTCTGACCTGAGATCAGATTCTAAAAATGTCAGTCGTTCTTCGATTTTTCAAAAATAGCAGACCTACAAGCTCGTAGCGCGCCACTCGGTGGCGCGCTATGAGCTTGTAGATCTGCTATTTTTCAATAGCTAAAGCATAACATGATGCTAACACCAAAATGGGTTCCCGTTCAGAATGGGTTAACCAACTTTGTCAGGTCAAATATTGACATGCGATTCATTTAGATTAATCAATTACAATGCTTCAAATTAATTAGATAAAATTTTTCAATCGAGTCCCAGCCCTAATAATAATATAGCAGCGGGTAGCCTTTGAGTCATTGATTGCAGTCAACTGTCTTCCGTGTTTTGGTAAGATGATGCAAGACGCGACACTGCACCGCAACACCCCACACAGGCCGGTCCGTGGTCATAGAAAAAAAAGCCTTAATGAACATTTCATTGTTACTGCTGTGGCAGGCCATTTAAGGAAGCTTACTTTGGGAAAATGCATGGAGAGAGACTTTATTGGAGATGGATGTTTCATTGCAGCATTACTAGTACTTGGCTAGCGGCTACAGTCATTTCGACAGACCAAAAACACATTGCTTGGTTCTCTGCCTTCTGAGGTGAGATACATTGTCCTTTAAACGGTGCAGTACTGTCCAATAGCATAGAGTTCCTGTCTGAACCACAGGACAGGAACACATAGATGCATTCAGTTTTTACACACTGAAAGGATGTTTATTTCGGGTGCATTTAGTCATTAACATTTTTGCGAGAATGAGAGTATGAGAGAGAGAGAGAGAGAGAGAGAGAGAGAGAGGGGTACACATGTGGGCCAGCTGTGTTTAGTCACTAAGGTAACCATGGCTTCTATTAAAAATAATAGTTTGCATGGAATAAACTTTATTAAATTCCCCCTGCCTGTGTACCAGGAGGCTTGTTGGCAGAGTACCTTCATCTTTATGTACATTTACAGAGCTCTGGCAAGCGCTCCCTTCGTTTTCAATTTTGTGGCTGACTGGCGAATATGTTTAGTTGCCCAGAGCAACTGTGAAAGGCAGACTGGTTGGCAGACTTAAGCCGGGGAAGAACTGCTCGTTAAGCCTGGGCTACGTTGTCATGGTTAATTAAATACCCACTCCATATTCTTAATTTGTTTTTCTCTGTTGCGCTCCGTCTGACCCTGCCTGTCACGAGGACGGCTTGGGAACGAGAGGTGGAAGCCCCCGGTCGCTCCCGTCTCTCTTGGCTGATGTACGTGATTAGCGTGTTACCTTTGGACTCTGAAGCACACGGGGACCGGGTCGATGGCTGCCAGGCCATGCCTTCCCCTCTCCCTGCTCTGATATTGTGAGGGAGAGCAGAGTGAGGCCTGCTTTGGATAATGCTCTAAACGCAAAACAAAGCAGCTCCCCCTCTGTGCCTCCAAACCAGCTAATGATTTTCAGGATGTTAAGAACCTGGCACACACATCGTGATTCAATTCTTTTCTGAGCCGCGCTGAGGGAAGCTAAGAGAATGGAAAAAGGGAGGTGGGGGGGGGGGGGGTGGGTAATGCCTCAGCGGCTGAGCGGTAGAGGAGGATACAGTCACCTCGTGTCCAGCTCACTGGAGGAAGGACTTCATTGGATATTTTGTTTTCATCTGGTCATTCTGGTGCAACCGGCCTGCCACGATCACTTTGAGAGTGTACGTGAGATGCTGTGCATGGCGTGCGTGTGTGTGTGTGTGTGTGTGTGTGTGTGTGTGTAAAAGAGAGAGAGAGAGAGAGAAAATGCTATTGTCTGAGTGGGTACTATACATACGTGCACGCGTCTCAGACAGTGTTTGTATCATTGTCTGTGTGTGTGTGTGAGTACTATACATGTATGTGCATGCGTCTCAGACAGTGTTTGTATCATTGTCTGTGTGTGTGTGTGAGTACTATACATGTATGTGCAGTTGTGCACGCGTCTCAGACAGTGTTTGTATCATTGTACTTGTGTGTGTGTGTGCGTATACTTGTTTCAAGGCACTCACATTTACATATAGAGCGCTCGGCCCTCAGGAGGTAAGTGGACTTTAACAGTGAGAGAGCTCTCCTGTTTATTGCTTTTCATGCTGCAGTGCATACCTGAGACCCGCAGTGAAATCCATAGACAAATGACCAGCAGCCATCACGTTCTTCTGCAAGTGCTTCTGCACTTCACTGTGCGAAAGAGAGAGTACGTGACTGACGGCTGTTAGATACACTTATACTCACTCACATGCACATACAGTGTAAACATGCTCACTGTTTAATATGCAGAACAACAATGCACAAACCCTACGAAGAGGCGCCATGCAGGCGAATGACGAACGTCAAAAGATTTTCGTCCTTCAAACTTTTTCCTCAAAGTTTAGATTGGATTTTTATTCCCTCCAAACTACTGACTAGGCAGCCCACCCACACAATGAACCGATGTCAAATTGTCAGCCCGTCAGACACAAAACCCCCTACCCTCCGTCAGTTTGCATTCTAAGACAACGATGATGTAATCCATCACTGTCAGGCTAATCTGAATTGGAAATTATATTAGAAACCCAGAATAAACTTGTGTTTTTTCGTGTCTGGTCCAGTCGGCGGCATAGAAGATTTATAGCTGCAGTATTATTCTTAACATAATCTTAGTCCGCCAGTGTGTTTTAGCAGTGATTTATTATAGTTGTTCCATTTACTTGTAAACCGTGGATGGAACTGGCAGAAAGGGACAGCCTAATATGTTAACAAGCACACATACCACTGATACGGAAATAGTTTCTGGAAAGGGAGGAAGGATTTGGCAAGGCTTTGGCAAGGCGGTTGGCAGTTTAATCCCCGTCATAGGTATTAAGCATGACAATGCCTATTACTTCAAACATTTCACACATTACATTACATTTTTATTTATGTTTATAACTTACAATATCAATTGCATACTGTAGCAGAGTGCATGGTTTATAGTTGACCGTTTGATAAGCTTTCCCTTCTAGTCTCTTGTCCTATTTAACCTCTCTTAGGGGAGAAAGAGGTGGGGCACATCATTACTCACATCATAACACGATACATAACGTCGAAATACAGTAAGCCTGGAGCCTCAGATCTATTGTGACTGAATAACTGAAGGTCTTTTCGGCTAGCATGAAACGACGGGCGTTTGGACGACCAAGGTGGAGTCACTCACCCATATTAGCCTTTAAACCATTCTGTACGGGAACCCCTTTTGGTGTTTTAACTATTGAAAAATCGTGAAAATGCGGCACAAAACATATATTCTTTCAGAAGACTTTTTTTTAAATTTATTTCGACGTCAGGCCTAAATGGGTTAGAATATGCACCGTGCCTTTGACTACTTATTGCTTCCCACTGAACAGATCATACATCTATTCCATCGATTGGCCTTGCATGCTCCAGAGCTCTAATTGCGGTGTGGAGCCTCGCATTTCTCCAACAGTAATAGGTTACACTGAAGAATAAAGATGCAGCGGCTGGATATTGATCAGCCGGAATCCACACCTCCAGCAAAATTAACGAGACAATGCATATATGGATCAATACGTTTTTCCCCTCGCTTGGCAAAAGATTAATTTTCTCTTCCCCCCTACCCCATCCCCCCCTTCCCCCCACCCTTCCTCCGCCCGTGAGCCCGCGGACTGTAATCCGACCAAAAGTGCTGATTTGGTCTCGTATTTTCAAATGTGTCTCATTAAAGCTCATCAGAGTATCAATTGTAAAACCACCAGAAATTTCATTATGGATTAGGCCAGCGTTGGAGGAGCTCGCCTCAACTGTTTAACCCATTCTGACCGGGAACCCATTTTGGTGTTAGCATCATGTTATGCTTTAGCTATTGAAAAATAGCAGATCTACAAGCTCATAGCGCGCCACCGAGTGGCGCGCTACGAGCTTGTAGGTCTGCTATTTTTTGAAAAATCGAAGAACGACTGACATTTTTAGAATCTGATCTCAGGTCAGAATGGGTTAATCAGACCAGTGTGTGTCCAGTGGAAACCTCGTATGAATCTGATCTCAGGTCAGAATGGGTTAAAGTGTAATGGAGACCGGGGTCTTTCGCCGGGGACGTGTTCTGCTGTAAATTAATAGGCCGTGATTGTGTCTCCGTTTGCTTCATGCAAACCTGATCGCCGGCAGCCAGGGGAGGACGTACGGAAGAGGACCACATCCTGTCCGCCTCAGCCCAATGAGGCAGAAATAGACTGTAAATAATATATATATGATTGTTCAGGATTACACATGAGGGACACGTTTGCTAAATTTTCTAAGTTTGCTACTTATTAGGCCTAATAACTTTCACCATGCGACACATCAGACTCGGAGAGTCTCATCCCACTTGCTGGAAATAAAAACATCAACCATCGTTGATGTTACTTATAATTTATATCACCAAAATCACATTTAAAACCATCGTGATTGACCAAAGTGCTGTACAGGGTGAGACAAAAACATCAACAATTAATACCTCCATAACAAAAACAAAAACAGATTCCTGATTTCCATAATTTGCATAGTGAGTGGTTGAAGTGTAATTTAGGTGGTTTTGGTGTGTGACTGCATTGTTTCTCTGCTGTAGAACTCGACATTAATTTTGTGTAGAAAGTAGAAACTGTAGATGAGCTCAAGACCCAAAAGAGAAAGAAAAATAATCCGTTTTGCCCGGGACCCAAAGTGAAATGGCAGATCTACAAGCTCACAATGGTGCGAGCTTGCGGATGTGCTATTTTCACTATTCTTAAATTAGTTTTCTGAATTATGCAACTTTTTTTTCTAACTCAATTAAATTTAACTGTGGACATCTTTAGAAAATCATTTTTTTTAATTTATATGACATTTGATTTGACATTTGACATTTGATTTATATGATTTAATGACAATATTTAGGAAACAAAAAATAAAGGGATATTAATTTGTGTCGCTGCACGGAAATGGCTTCTGGAGGACCGCGACCCACACATGGGTCCCGTCCCACGGCTTGGGAGTCAGTGGTTGTAGCTCATTATAATCTCCCAGCAGGCACGCAGAAGCAGAGCACTCATACATGTAATTACTCACGCTCCGGCGGCCACGCCCCACACGTGGCCCTCCCATGGTGGGGACGGTTCGGGTTTCAAGCTGAGCGCTGCCTGATTTCTCTCAGCATGCTTACCAACAGAAAGGAATCGCTTCATCAATGTCTGCTTTAATCGCACAAGTGCACATACAGTACATACAAACAAACATGCACCCACACATGCACACACACACACACACACACACACACACACACACACACACACACACACACACACACACACGCAATTTAATTATCAGTAACACATTCTTTCTTAAGGATCCACTCACGCTTAGTATCGAGCGGAAAGTAGACTACACTTTTTACAGTAGCTAATGAGGTCAATATAATCTAGCATATCAAATACTCTTATTTAACGGCTTGATTTAACAAATTATTAAAGATTATACTCTATAAGAGAAAGCCATAGTATACAGTATAGTACATTAGTATCATATGTAGAGTACACAACATATACATAAACATGTATTGCATATAATATTGCAGCAAGTATAGTGGCTACAGTACTACTGAGGCTGTTATTTTGTGAATCTCCAGCTCTGGCATTGGGTATATTCCGGAGTGGAAACATCTGTAGCTCACAGGTTGGAGACTATAATGAGGAAGCTCATTTGGTTCTCAGTGTAGCACCTCTTTTCTTAAAATCGGGCAATTGCCAGTCAGTTGGCAGACATACTGAGCAAATAAGGGCCACAAATATTTTTGAGCTTCTGAAATGGTTTTGTGAAGATGCAAGTTGCACGTGTAAAAGGGTTTTGTACAGCCGTAGAATTTCGAGAAGTCTGAGACATACACACACACACACACATCCTACCTTTGTACTGTATGTGACACTGAATTTACAAGCTACGAGTTATGAGTTACCATAGTATCCTCCACCCACATTATTGGGGAAATTGACTATCCGAGCTCATCGCACTCATATGTCACCATGACTCAGACATAACAAGCAGTTCCCAAAGCAGCTCGACGTCAAACCTGGCGTGTGGGAAGTTGGTTGGACCATCTATAAATCAGCTCGGTGTGTGTGTGTGTGTGTGTGTGTGTGTGTGTGTGTGTGTGTGTGTGGTTTGTGTGTGCAGTTGCTATGCCTCTGGAGATGTCTATGACGTAATAGAGCATAGCAGTGGGTGTGGACTCACTGAAAAATCGGCCATTCAATTTTCCCATAGAAACGGGCGGCGGTGGTTCAGGGGTAGAGTGGCCGGATGGTAACCGCAAGGTTGCCAGTTCGAACCCGGGATCCCCCAGAGTTAGTGTCGAAGTGTCCTTGAGCAAGACACTGAACCCCTAATTGCTCCTTGCATGGTTTCCTCTGCCATCGGTGTGAATGGGTGAATGTAATGCACAATCTATGTAAAGCGCCTTGGATAAAGGCGCTATATAAATGCACCATTTTTCAATTATTTTAATCCTAGAATCAAGCCCTAGAGTCATGACCACAAAACCTTTGATTCTGTGAGAAAATGTAAATGAAAAACACTAAACAAATGGTATTTGTTAAATGTAGTATAATTTAAACAAAATAAATGTTTTCTCTCCACAGAATCAAAGGTTTTATAGTCATGATTCACCAGGATCATGGATATGTATCTATAAGCAATCTGTTCTCCTTTTGAATCTGTATTCCATCAACATATATTAGTCTACATCACTGAGTTTTCGTGTAATTTCACCACATATCTACTTTATTTGGGTTTGCGTGGAACTTTAAGTGGAAACCATTATTTAGAGCAAAATACACAGATTCCACTACATTTATGAACCCACCAACAAGTTACTACTACTATGAAGAGAATGTGAAGCCTTCCAGCTAAGAGGAATACTAGTTAGTTTCTCCCTTGTAATGTGTGAAGTTGGCCTACTGGCAGTGTGCACACCATGTGGCTGATTTCTCACTTATAGACGGTTATAATGAAATGAATTGCATTTTTATAGCGCTTTTCCAAGTGCTCAAAGCGCTTTACAATGGTTCATTCATTCCTACATTGGGAGGTGAAGCGGCGAACAGTCGACGCCAGCGCCCTCACTTCCCACATTCACACACCAATGGTGGCGAGCTCACAGCCTCACACCGACCGACTCATTGGAGGCAATGTAGGGTTCAGTGTCTTGCCCAAGGACACTTCGACAGGAGGAGCCGGGATTCGAACCGCCAACCCAGGGATCATTGGACGACCTGCTCTCCCTCCTGAGCCACAGCCTCCATGCAAGGACTGGAGCCATGTCATTCAAAACTGTGTATACTATTTATAATATTATCTAGAGGGCGGACTCTCCCTCACCCCAGCTATTCATTTCAATGAAAGTTGCTCAGTGGTGTGAGAGTGAACCCTCTAAAAGCGGAAGTCTTAAACATAGAGCCGGCGCACAAGGTTTCAAGGACTTGTTGACTGTCGCTCAGGTGTAACAACTGGGTTTTGTGTTCGTAGAAATTGTCACCTTCATGTGTCATACAAATGTGAGTGCGCCCATCTCTCAGACTTTGAGAAACCACCTCTCTCTGTTGAAAACATCCCTTCATAAATTTTAATTAACTATTTGTTTTACATCTTTTTCATTTTCCAACTCTCTCACGTGTCGTAGACCGTGTAACCGTCAGCCCCCTTGGCCCTTTGTGCTCTCTTCTGCTCGGCACTGGACAACAACTGTCACTGTTATATATTTCAAATTACTTGCCAATTACTCATAACTGTTTCGGCCCGAGGAGGACAAGGCGGGTCAGAATTGATCAAGGGCAAGTTTTCTAATAGCTACCCTGTGGTTAAATTACAATCGGCTCAGCCTGGGCTGATGAAAGATTGTCCTTTTTAGCTGTGCCTTATTGAGGTGATATGGAGATGGCAGCCGATCCGAATAATTCCATTACGAGCCTTAGGGAGAGATTTAAAAGAGGTTGAGCTGGCAATTGGATGATGAATGTGTGCTGTTTGTTTCACCCCTTCTGCTGCCTGGTTTGTGATGTGAGAACAAACATACGAGAGAGGACAGCCAAGGAAAGAAAACGGTTGCAATTTTAATGAACAGCCCTGCTACTGGACTATGACTATGGCATTTTCCATTAGTGTGAACATAATTTTGTTGTTTCTCTACTGAAAAGTTAGTTTGGGGATTTTGACGACCCACTGGCATCTTCTGAAAGGAGACAGCTTCATGTTGTTATGCTGGAGAGTGTTTGTGATGGGGTTGCAGTCTAGTAGTAAATATACATATATTATTATATTTAATGTAGCTGCAGTCTTGACATTGTGATCAATTAAATATTCAGTAAAAAAAAAAGTAAGTGGTGCAACTCTGTGTGTGTGTGTGTGTGTGTGTGGGGGGGGGGGGTCCAGACCCACAGGAACGCACCCAGGGTGCCGTGTGGTGGTCCCTCTACTGTACCCTCTATTGTACTGTCACTGTACTGTACTGGCACACCTGAAATCACCATATATACAGTTAATATGTGCGTGTGTGTGTGTGTGTGTGTGTGTGTGTGTGTGTGTGTGTGCATGTGTTAGGTTGCGCACAGGTAGTGAAAAACAACCATGCTGTTTTCGTGCTCAGACATACATACCCAGGCAGCCGGCCAGCCAGGCAGGCACCCACACACACACATAGTCACTTAAGGAAGTGGTTTTGCACCACTTAAAAATGAACAGCATTTCATGGTCTTGTAGCGGCTCAACCAATATATTTATACCAAATATAGTAGGTTATTGTGTTTATTTTATTCGACATAGATAATAATAGCACAATTGTGCTAATTTTCTTAATGGAATAACACCACAATCTAATTTTTGCTAAACCCATCGCCATCAGCCTTTTTAGATCAGTGGACAGAGAGTTCCCCCTTTGAGCAGACATTGGAAAAAAGACAATCGGCATTCGAAGGCAATTCCAAACCACGGAACAATGCCATGGTTTGGCGCCCGGCCCATGACCTGTGTCACATGTCGTCAAATTCCCTAACGTAACTTTTTCTGTCTCTCGATCATCTAACAACTTAACAAGGCATTAGTTATGGCATGCATGGCACGGCTCCACAGGAGGCTAATCTCTCAAACTGCTGGGCTGACCATGCAGCGCCAAACCTTGTATGCAATCTATCTGCCACATATTCTTTCACGTGTTTCCTATTTGAAAAATCACACCCGTGTGAAGTGAGGGGCGCTCTTATCATCGTACATCATTTTGACGCCTATATTTGCTCAGACACTATGGGCTCCATAGTGTCACCGCTAAACCCCTTACCCCTAAACTTCTTTGCCTTTTTTACTATTTTGAAGTCTTCATTTCTACATTCATTGTCAATGGGAATTTAATGTTTGTGTAATACAAAAATCACACCTGTGTGAAGTGAGGGGCGCTAATATATTAAAGTCTATCATGTTGATTAGGTGATGGTGATTTAAAACAGTGCCGACACAAACATTAAACGCCATTAACAATAAAGAGACAATATGACGTAATGAGGCACATTATGACCCCTTCACTGTCAATGGCATTTACAAACATTGAACTAAAGACAAACATTTACCTGTATAAGGAGGGGCTAGCGCCCCTCAAAAATAGACACTAAGCCGATTTGCTTAGACACTATGATGTAAAATTCTCCATTCATTGTCAATGGGAATTTAATGTTTGCGTAGAGTTTGTGTAGGACAAAAATACGCTAAGCCGATTTGCTCGTCTAGATATCCATAAATTCTCCATTCATTGTCGACAATGGGAATTTAATGTTTGCGCAAACATTTAATAATTTGAAATGACAGTGCTGCATGTTATACTTTATAAACAGCCAAAGTTAGTGGACTTTTACTGTAGTTCTCTTTATTAGTTCACTGGTGAATTGTACATGAACATCATTTATGTTACAGGGGTTGAAGGTATGCAGTTTAAGGTTACATGACAAGAACATTGACTGGTTTGGTGTTAACCAAACCAAGCAATGGTGTTAACCAATGACGGCAATGGTGTTAACCAATGACGGCAATGGTGTTAACCAATGGCGGCATTTCAACATGCCGTCATTGCCATTTAGTTACATAAGCACTACATATGATGTATTTAATCTACAGAGAATTCCTACACTCTCACAGCAGGCAGCGTCGCAATTAAACGCATGATGAGATATTTGGTGTCGAGGGAAAAGGGAGGAGGCCTTGTATAAGTTTTAAGTGGTTAAAGCGCATGAGCCGCACGTACATGCACGGCATGGCACACACGCACACGCACACACACACACTCTCCATCTTCCATTTTCCTCTGCCTCTCCGACACACAACCGCAGCTATACTGAATAGTGTCCCTGCACCTTGAAGTCGCTCAGCATCTCTCCTCTCCCTCCCTCTGTCCTTCCGTACCCTCCTGATAGAGAGAGCAGTAATCATTCCGCCATCTCCCCGGTTGGGACAGCGTTATTTAACACTCTGCCAAACATGTGTTTTGACGTCGGCTACTATCTGCGTACTGTAGGGGGAGAGGGCTAGCTCCGTTAATTAGGAGCACGGCTCAGCTAAAAGCCTTCCATGGGGAGAGTCCTGCCCTCAGCCGTGTCCTCCCACACTTTCGGTGATTAATGATGTCAACCGTATCAAGAGGAGACCCCTTATCAGACATGGACGCTTGTGCCAAACAAAGCCAGGGTTGGGATCCCGTGGCTTAACTGATGAAGTGAGGCCGATGGAGATTGGGGGATGTTGAAGGAGGCTGAGCGGCTGCTGTGCATGTTAATGGCCTTTCTCCTGGTGGTGACGGTGTGGGCACACAGGAATGTGAACAGAGCGTTGGTACAGGGAACCCTTATTGCACCAGGTGTCATTGTCATATGAGGTGTTCAGCGCTTTAATAACACCTCTAATGGAGGGATCTAGGGGCTCTCGGACCCCTAGGGGCCCCTCAGAGTTACTAGGGGCCCTAGGGAACCCTAGCATCTCTATGCTGTGGGGAACATTTGCCGAAGATAGCTGATCCAAAAGCTGCAACGTGATTTGGAGGGGGGGAAAAACACACAAAGTAACTGAGGGTTGTGGTTATATGTCTGAAAATGCACATTAACATGAATCCACATTATCCATTATCTTGTCTGCGAGGTTTCTTGACTCAAGAATCTTATCCGAGATCGTGATGGAAAGACGGATCACTTTATCATTCTTCCTGTCTAACCTATAGCTCTAATTTCGATCCACGGCTATGGGGCTTGCTTGTCATGAGATATCTGAACTGTTGCTTTCAACATTATGCGCTGTACAGTATGTATGCCTAATGTGATTTGTGCACCACATATTTATGTAGGTCTTTTGAGGCAGTATGGCACATTATATCAGCTATGGGGGGGAAAAAGGAGAGATGGTAAGGGAGAATAAGCGAGCAAGAAAGCGCGCGAGAGAGATTGGATCTCTTATATCTGCCTACAGTATCTGCCACTACAAAGGCGATATCTCCCCCCTGTCCTCCGATTGCTATCTCTTGATGGGCCAGAAATAGAAGACTATTGCAAGGACCCTGCTGCATTATCAACCTGCTTGAAGGGGAGCTTAATGAGGTAGCATGCAACAGAAAATGCTTTCATTTTCTTTTACAAGAAAGCATGCTCACTTAAGGCATAAAATATACATTTTGTCGTTAACGACGGAATCATTAGAGTAAATCTATTTAAAGTTGGCCTGTGACTGCATACGTACATTCCGGTTGGAAATCACACAGCGGATTCTGAATCCTGACCACTGGAAGCCTGTGTCTCTGCAATTAATCCCTCGCAATCCCCCCTATTCGGCGCAGTAGCTATAAATGATTTGCAGCAACGTCAACAAAACCCATTCCTTGAATCTGCAGATTCGAAAGAACTAAAACATGTATGGTTGAAAATAAAGAACTAACACACGTATGGTTTAAAGAACGAACACACGTATGGTTGAAAATCCTTTGAAGGAAGTCCTTGGAGATCACATTCACAACGCACGAAAATATCCTAAAAACATTTTCTGCACTTTTCAGAAGAGAGCTCCAGCAGAGTGTAAACATGTACTCGTACATGAAGCGTAACATAAAAACAATCTCAGTAAATGACAGAGAAATCTTTAAAAAAAGGGAAATGTAATAATTCTTAATTAAGAGTCAAGACTGACATTCATTAGTCTTCTGTTCTCATGGTGGGTAATGAACTAAGGGAGGCAACTATAGGTGTGCTTCAGACAAATACAATACACAAATGTGTGTGTGTGTGTGTGTGTGTGTGTGTGCGCTCCCGCGTGCGTGCGTACGAATTATTGTGCACACGTGAGGTAAAACCCTTTTAAATTGAATTCCAGCTCTCTAGACACTTCTCCACACCGGTTTAATTTCCCATACATTGCCTGTAAGTAAAACGTTGAGCACGTTGGTTATTGTATGTTGTTGCACATTGTGTGTTGATCCAATTTGGATCACACACATAATGCGTCTCGGTCTTGGCAGAGCAGCCTGTTTGAGGCGCGTGCGAATCCAGCGGAAGGAAGCCTCTTCTTTCCTCATTTGCCCGTTGAATTAAATAGAACATGACGCATCCTCCCAACGAGTGCGCCAACCTCCTCCTCCTCCTCGCCGTCTCATTCCAGCATCTTCCCTCCATCTTGCATGGTCTTATTTCCCCAGCGAGTTGAAGATCGGGTCCACGAGACTCATTAGTGCTCGCTTGGTTTCTCCATGCCATGGATCCCCCCCAAGGCATCGATCGCACCATTCACGGTGCCACGCATCGCCCCAAGGCATCGCACCATTCACGATGCCACGCATCCCCTTAACCCATTCTGAACGGGAACCCATTTTGGTGTTAGCATCATGTCGTGCTTTAGCTATTGAAAAATAGCAGATCTACAAGCTCATAGCGCGCCACCGAGTGGCGCGCTACGAGCTTGCAGGTCTGCTATTTTTGAAAAATCGAAGAACGACTGACATTTTTAAGAATCTGATCTCAGGTCAGAATGGGTTCATCAGACCAGTGTGTGTCCTAGTGGAAACCTCGTATGAATCTGATCGCAGGTCAGAATGGGTTAAGGCATCGCACCATTCACCATGCCCTGCATGCATCCCACCCAAGGCATCGCATTCATTGATTCACCATGCCACTCATCTCCCTTAAGACATGGCACCATTCACCCGGGTGCATAGCTGCAGATATCCCACTGCTCATGGCGGATGGCTTCCAAACTAACGCGGGGTGCGCTCCTTCCCTTAATTAGCATTTTCCAAACATCAATATATTTTCCTCCAGCCTCTGAGGACCAAAACTCTGCTGAATTAATTATTAACACTCGTCTCCTTCCCTTTCAAAGTGAGTCGTGGTATTGAGGATATTGTTCCTCCAGGCGGGTGTGAACATGACTATAGTGGACTCCCAGGAATGGGATAATAATGCTTCTCCCCCACCCAAAGGTGGCCTTGAATCACACAAAATGGACAATTTGGGAGTGAATCCAGAAAGAAAAATGTTTGCGAGTTCTTCACAATTGCAGGAGCGCTATCCTTCCCCAAGGCTACATTCTAGTTTTTACCAATGTTTTCTGTCAATGCCTGAGTGGCCATTGACCACCTCTGAGAGAACACAACAACAATTGTTGGAAAGCAGGCAGGCAGGCGTGCAGACAACAAGTATCCCCAATGTGCACATGGTGTTGTCAGGTAAACTTTCACCAGACAATAAGAGGCACAACAATCCTCACTCTACTAATAATTTGTGTTAACTTGTATTATTTGGTAAGTAAGTGAGCAAGTTGGAGTGGCTTATTATTATTATTATTATTAATATTATTATTACCATTATTATTATTATATCCTATCCTGCGGGACATGAACTGCTGAGGTGGAGTGACACCTTCCTTCCACCAGCTCCTTTTTTTTTACCTTTATTTAACCAGAAGGAAAATCCCATTGAGATTGAAAATCTATTTTCTAAGGGAGCCCATGGTCATGCTACTCATATACTGTACACTGAGTCAGCTGTGAATGGGATCCGACCCTTAACCTTATACGATTCAAAGTTTAGCACATGCTACAAGTAACTGTGCTACCCAGGCACAACAGGCTACGGTTTGTCAATCATGTTGTAACATTTCTTTGTTTCATAACTGTTTGTTATAGTCAACTATCTATCGTGGTCCATTTTCGCCATTCACCAAGTCATGCAGAAACTGAATCACTGTGCTGAAAGTGGAACAACTCTTTCTCTAATCCCCCGGGTAGACCCCTCATTCTGTTGCTGAGGAACGTTTAATGCTATGTAATCTACAGCAGGTAATATCTCTTTCGATCTGTCATATGAGCAGTGAGAGTCATCTCACTGCAGGGCCAGACTTGAAAAGGCAGGGGATTGAAATCTAGGCACAGTATGGCATAAAGCTGAAAATTGGTCCAACTCCCTTTTCCCCCTCCTACTGCGTTAGTCTCCTCTGGCACCTCCAAGGTGGGAATAAAGCTACCAGTCGATTGCAGGGGGGCTTATAAGTCGATTGCTGGACGATTTAAGAATCCCCATACAGTTTTGTCCTCCAATCCAATCATACTCTGGTTTCAACTTGAATCCCAACTGTAGTATGAGCATTCAAAGGTTAAATGGAGAAATGACTCTCACTGAAGTGAGAGTGATTATGTTGCTAGACTACATCACTGCCGCTAGAAGGCACTATCCCCTGGTCACAGCGTTATTTTTTCGTATTAAAATCCTTAGATCGAGTCATAATATGACTCTTATCTCTCTTATATTATAAGAACTATGTTCCAGAAATAAACAAACCACCCGCAGCAATTTTACTCATTATGGTTAGGAAGCATCAACGACCGTGAAAAAAACGTATTAATTTATCCAATGAGTAAGATTTCTTTTTTTTTTTTCAAACACAAAATGTTATCAAATGTCTAATATTTTCCTAATGCTGTGACCCAGGGTAGTGGGATGACGTCACGTCTTCGGCACTATAATCTTTCACTGGTAGCCTATATTTTTCCACATTAACTATACAGTATACCATATAACATGTGTTTTTACAACTTAATTCTTTAAACATAATATTCTATTTGCGAGTGTCTGCCACCAACTTGGCCAAATTACATAGACACCGGAAATGTACCAGAAATGTATTTAGATATTTTAGTTTTAATAAATACTGTTTCTGGTGTTAAAAAATATCCTCAGGCAGCATTCCTCAAATCAAATCAAATCAACCTTTATTTATATAGCACGTTATAACACAACCGAAGTTGACCAAAGTGCTTCACAACAATAAGACAAAAGTTCAAAGCAGAATACATCAAGCATAGAAACATAGCATATAGAACCAACGTGGGACAATGTTAATTGTTTGAGCAGCTCTAATATGGGGGGGGGG
The DNA here is from genome assembly GCF_963924005.1 of Protomyctophum bolini. Classification (NCBI taxonomy): domain Eukaryota; kingdom Metazoa; phylum Chordata; class Actinopteri; order Myctophiformes; family Myctophidae; genus Protomyctophum; species Protomyctophum bolini. Next base: position 33,571,682 of record NC_137880.1, read on the forward strand.
GGGGAGGTTGTTCCAAAGCTCAGGGGCTGCCACAGCAAAAGCGCGGTCACCTCTTGTTCTGAGGGTTGGGGTTGTTGGCACGGTCAGGCAGCATTCCTTTTTCTGTGGTAGTTCCATATCAAAAATGAAAACTGTAATGACACCGGGGTTGGGAGCTGCAAAGGGTGTCGCCACAAACTAAGCTAATAACTAAAATGAATGTTACACAGGCCTGTGTCTTTAAATTGATTTGCTAAATTGTGTTGCTTTACTCACATGCTCTGCTATACACTAACGCATTGAAATGGGATGAAGCCAGATCCAGAGTTGTGAGTGTGTGGGGACTATATCAACACATGCCAGGTTAAAGGATTCTATGACATCCAAGAACTCAACTAACAGTGTCTTGTGTGCAAGCAGACATGAATGTTAAAATGTCCCAGAATCAATAGGCTGTTATGTCGAGATTTAAAAATGCAGAGAGCATTCTCAGACGAGATTAAAAATGTCAATAAACCACTTTCCCTTATATTACCTAAAAAACATATACTAAAATGTTTCTTGAAACTTTTATTGTGCAATGCAGTTGGTGAATCTTCATTTATATTTGATCTACAACACCTAGTTTGATCTGAGTTTGTAAGCATTGCATGTGCTGTGCTGGAAGGATTGATTTGCATATAAGTTTGCAAGTTGTGTCGAGGGAACTTTATTTCAAGGAGAGTCATTTGTGCGACAGTGTGACTATAGGTAGTTCATTGTCTCCGCCAGGCCGATACGCATGGCAAAGACGAACCTCTGCCCCATATTTTCCTAATATTGGCTTCCAAAGTTTGCAGGATTAATTGGGCTGTTTTGAACAAAATGTAGTGTGCGATTTCCATGAAGTTTAGCATGCACATTAATTCCTACTAGACCGAGGAATAAATCACAATCTTTTTACATTGGCCTGTTATAGCGCCATCAGCAGGTATAGATTTTTGGAACAAAATGACTCAAATCATGAATGCAGCATCCAATTGCCATCAAAGGCGTAAGAAGAAATGGCACCCTTTTCCCATTGGCCTATGGGAGGCCACAATAAACTACCTGACCTGGCGGAGACCACAATGCGCCCCTGAGCAAATTAGTGAAACCCCCCCCCCCTTCCTCAGCAGCGCAAGAAAACAGATTTGCAGCCAAAGTCAGTTTACTTGCCCTGCCGTGGAGTGTGATTGTGCGGCTGCCCACCACAGCGCTCATGGGGCACAGGCTGGCTCTCTCGCTCGCTCTATCTGTCTCTCTTGTGTTTGCGCCAATGACCACACTCACATTGTAGGGATAATATCAGTACAGAGACCACCATCCGCAAAGTTACTTCAGCAGTCAGCAGAGGAAAACAAATTAGGAAAAAGTACACGTTTACAGTAAGTAAACTATTTAAGGAATATTATACGAGAGGGTGTGCTTTACCATGATTATTGGTCAGTCAGGAACGAGACAGAGCCAAGTTCCAATGATTCAGTGAGGTATGTACAAAATACCTGGCATTAAAAGTTATTCTGACTAACACTTTAACAGTTATAGCCTATACTGTATATGGTCATATTCTGAGACAAGCAAATTGACATACTGTATTGTAAGGTGTTGCCTCAATGCTGTCTACCTATATCTATCTCTATTGTCTATCTTTGGATGTCACTCTCATATCATCTTCTTTTTTTATGTCATCCCTTCCTCAACCCATCCAGCAGAAAGACCAGTTAACTAGCTCAGTTACAGAACAGTGACGTGAAGTGAAGTGGCCAGGTGGTCATTTACATTCATTTTCAAGCTTTCTCTAAAGCTCTCATCATAATGAGTGCAAGAGAGGAAACTCAGAATCTTATTATTATAGACATGGCAGTAACTAGAATTTGAAGGAAGAGAAAATACATTGTAGATTGTAGAGTCTTATGCCTCTAAGGCAGTGTTTTTCTGTTTCTGTCATTTTAAACCATTTTTTATAATTGAAATGCTCACATGTTTCCAGGCAAATGTTCTGGAAGTTAATAAGCAGACTGTGGTCTTTGTTGAGATATTTTTTGGGTCTCTGCCTTGCAACAAAACCCAACCTAAAGCCTGTGTATTGGCAACAAAATAACTCATTTAAAGCAGCATAATTGGACGATAAATGAATGGAACTTTAGCCAACTTTTGCAGAAATATTCTGGCCTGTGTTTGATAGTTCTAGCCCATGAAATTACGGTTTTCTGAAACTTCCACCAGACGCCTTAGTGAATTAAACATTATTGTGTTTATCGACATCCGACAGCAACGATACCTACATTCTCATGAGGTAGAGTAGCTGCCTGGGAGCCGAATGGTTCCTGGTTCGATTCCCAGCTCCTCTGGCATGTCGAAGTGTCCTTGAGTGTAGTATAACGCTCAATGCCTTGCATGGTTTCCTCTGTCGTTGGTGTATGTATTTGTACCACGCATAATACAATTTCATTTATAATTAATTAATAACTAGACCTGTATACGTGCCCGTCGGCTACCGGCCTACTTGGGAACAATGCAACTTGGGAACCTAATAATACCCGTTGTCAAGTTGTCATAGCACCCGTTTTAACTATCTGTCTGTGTCCCTTTTGTGCCCATACTGTATGGAGATCTCTGTAGTATCAATGTAGTATCAATACCCGTTGTCATAGCAGCAATTTTAGCTGTCCCACATGGAGATCTCTGTCTGTCTGTGTGTGTGTGTGTGAAGAGTGCAAACTGACTGTGAAAAGTGGACTGGTTAAGTAATCAATCGGCAGGTGTGGGGTAAGGGGGTTTCAATTGGCTGAGGCAGAGGCTGGACCAACTCGATACCGGGCACTGCACTCCCTGCGGGGGTGTGGAACGCGTGTGTCGAATTTGAAGTTGGTGGAGCAAACGGTTCTCGAGTTACGTGCATTACAACTATACACACGCAGGCAGACAGACAGACAGACAGACAGACAGACAGACAGACAGACAGACAGACAGACAGACAGACAGACAGACAGACATGTGGCGCATTTATAGTATATTGAAGCATTGTCAATCCACCTGCATCATTTAAAGTCCAACATGGTCATTCTGGTTATGGCTTGTTGTGATGCATGGAGTTCTTTTCAGTATTAGCAGATGGGTAACTATAGGCAGATGCTCAATAAATTCAAAGGCAAACAGAGAGAGTGGGAGTCTTGGAGAGGGCTTTGAATTGAAGCCTAATTTATGCTCCATTTGGCGATGGTGTCGAGGATAGCAGATCTACACGCTCGCAACGCGCCGCGGATGCGACACACCGTGAGCTTGCAGGTCGGCTATTCTGAGTATGAATTGGCATAAATCTGAGAGATCAAACGATTTCTTCTTTCAAAGCCTTTGTTTGCCTCTGCCTCTTAAATATATTCATCTCCACAATCAACCAAAAGCTTATCATATTTTATCTTCCCCCCCGTTTATATCACATAACATATGCTTGCCAAAGGTTTTAGGAATTGTTTATTTGTGTATATGACCCTTTGATATGCAAATAGAGAAAGAAGTGACTTGCCGTTGACATCCATCCAAGCGACACAATGACATATTTTCATTATATAACATATACACACACACACGAACACACACACACACACACACACACACACACACACACACACACACACACACACACACACACACACACACACACACACACACACACACACACACACACACACACACACACACACAGCATTGGACAGATCCAAACTCACACGCACAGATGCACGCATATTCACTTTTTGTTGAAGCCTACACAATAACTAATAAATTGGTTTTGTGGTGATTGGCAGGTCTGGAATTCAGAAATTCAGCATACTGTACATATTCAAGTGCCCACTATAGTGTATATATACAGCAAAATAAGTGTATTTTGTATAGTCCAATTATTATTATTATATGACAGAGCTTTTTAGCATAGAAGAAAAATGTTGAGAGGAAGCTCTACCAGATAATATATTATAATATATTTTCTCTCAGTTTTGTTGTTATGCCAACAAAACTAATTCCCTGCGGTGATGTGTATTCCATACACATGTCATTTCCTCTGACAGTGTGTCTTTTTACCTGACAGCAAGGAGCTTCACAGAGAGGACGTAGTCGCAGCGCATGAACACACTAATTCCTCCTGGTGCCACAACCCTAGCCTGGCTAATAAGCCAGACCGAATCAGCCGTTGGCAAAAAAAAAGAATTACAGTGTTGTGTGATATGGTTCTCAACCAGTGTTACGGGGACCACCATTGGTCCTTGAGGGGGTTCCAGGCGGTCCCCAGCTAAATGATGGAGAGTTGGTAACCAAATGGACCCTTATAGATCGTTAACTCTTAAGAGCGTTTTATTATTGTTAAACATCTGCATTACTTTATGTCTACACAATTTGAACATGTAGATGTTATTTTGATAAGCGTTTGCCAAAAGCATGGAATTGTGGACAAAATCTTATCCAATGACAACAAAATATTCGTTAGGTTTGGGTCTAATGAATTGCATTTTTATAATGAATTGCATTTTTATAGCGCTTTTCCAAGTGCTCAAAGCGCTTTACAATGGTTCATTCATTCATACATTGGAAGGTGAAGTGGCGAACAGTCGACGCCAGCGTCCTCACTTCCCACATTCACACAACTGCTCTACCTCCTGAGCCACAGCCGCCCCGTCTGAGAGGCTAAAAGTCATCAAATGGTGGTCCGTGGCTCAAAAGCCGAATGAATAATGGGGCCTTGAAATGAAACGGGTTGAAAACCACAGGTATAGATGAATCCGTGGAGCAGTGCCATGGAGGCCAGGGACAGCTAATCAATGCTGCGGTGTAAAGCAGTGCTTAATGGTACACCGCAGCTATGGCCGCGCCCAGGGCACCCCTCCGTGGATTCGTCCATAGGAGTTCTTGGAGAGTTGAGAGAGATCATCCTCCGTGCCGTGGAAAAATCGAACCCCTATTCTCCACGGTGTTGGGCAGGCATTTTGTGTCTGCACCACCTGAGCGCCCTAAAACTAACTTTTTATTGAATGGGAAACGGGTATATCTTTAATTAACTTTTGCTAGCAAACTGCAATTTCACAAAAAAGATATACTTGTATTGAGTTATAGTTCCGTGTCCCACACCACCATATGACTTTTCACACGTACAGAATTGAATTGTTACTTTGAATAATACGTTTTCACAATATTAGTTCTTATTCCGACAGAGGCTGAAGATGGATGGAGATGGATGGAGTTGGAGTGTTACTGTATACGGCTTTGTTCTGACACTTATTAATCCTTTAGCCATCTTCAAGCGCTCTGCAGGGCATTCAAGACTGCTCAAGAGAGTAAAATGTAAAAATGGGAAGATGGAGAAATAAGGAAGGAAGCCAATTTATTTTTTCAAACAGTCGTAAGTGACCTTTGGTGAGAGAGCACCCCGGAGGGAGGGAAACATTCACACAGTGAATGTGGAATTGAAAAAGTCCCACTGGAGGTCTAATTCCAGCGTCGGTGCTTATCTTTTCATTTGAAATATAAAAATGGGGGGAAAGTGTGCTTTTGTTCCAATTTGTTCCCAAATCTAACGTGGCGTGACGGCTATGAAATCAATAAGTTTGCCGATATGAAAGCACAGCATGCTTTCATGATATCCGAAACTTTAAGAATCCAACAGTGTTGTTACTCAGAATTTGCAGGCTGTGTGTTCCTTGTAAAATGAGACTATCCCTTGGAACTAAATGTCTCTTTTGGAAACATCTAAAGGTCAAGCTGAGGTTTATATTAACATCCTGAGGACTCCATTGATAAAAGTTAAATGAAACAAACAAAGAAAATCCATCTTCAATGAACCACTTCAGCCCTGTATACTTTGTCTTCTAGTGTTGCTAGAAATAGCTGATTTACAAACTCACATTATTGTCTCCGTTTTGGAATGTTTTTGAACATTTCTGTCTGTAATGACATGCCCAAAATGATGGTGACGCCAGTGTGAAGGTGGTTATCGTGACAACATTTGATTGACTGTATTGTACATGGAAATGAGGTGATAGATATTTTTGATGGATCTCTTCCAACATCTGGTCTACAGTACTGTATGTCACAGCTGGATTGACTGTTGACATTTGTATTGGGCTTCCATCTGTGAATGCAATTAGCTGTTTATTTATAGCTGTCTGTCTCCTATTTTATGGATGATCTACAGTAACTAGCAAGTTCTCTAGTTTCTTTTCTTTTGTCCTTTTTGTCCATGTTCAGACAGCTAGCCGCCGGGACAAAGCTCTAAGCCTCGAGCCACCGGGCTGTGAATGTGGGACACTGTCCTTCATAATCCTCTTTGTTCTATTTCCTCTTCATTTTACCTCGCCTTTCAGCCACCTTCATCTCCCTGTAGGTGGGCTGGCTGGGTGTGACTGGTAACTTTGGTAACCATCCAAGCATCATGGCTAGAAAAAGCACTTTTTGGTTTTCACACAGCGTTCCAATGAATCCACTCTTGTAGAATTTAAGACAAGGGACAGAAAAGCATTATTGGCTCGGTGCAAACGGCCAAATGTAGATTTGATCTGTAATGACGTTGCTTTTGTGTTTGTTCAAACAAAACTATTTCCCATAATGTAGTATACATGCTAGTGTATACAGTATGTAATTAAAATCAGTTTTTCCATTCTGGTTCTCCAAGAAAAAAGGCCTAAGGCCTGTCAACTATGCAACACACTTACTTCACTCTGCTAGCGCGAGGCACAGATCTCATTGAGGAGAATGGCTGCAACAATGGGCCGAATGCAGGAATTGGATAACCGGAGGTTTGCATTCCTCCTCCTGGTTCCTTGCTTGCTGCTGCTGTATCAGCGCGCTGCTGTATACAAACCTGCTGCTCACCCACCTCCACCACAGCTACCACCTGTCGTTTTGGATCTACTGTTTAGGTAGGGGGATTCAGAGTCCCTATGGTCGGGACTGATGCGCTTGATCTGAGTACCTACAAAGCAGATCCAACTGGGGCATGGCTCAGCGGTCCAGGCACCTTGGCTGGTAATCCAGTCTGGCAGTGTGCCGCGGGTTCGACTCCCAATCCCGACGGTCTTTACGGCATGTCTTCCCCCCATCTCTCTCCCCATTTCCTGTCAGCCTACTGTCTGTTCCTCCATAAAAAATATAAAAATATAGGCGATACACATATTCAATACATATATATTCCATCCATTCTTGAGTTGTCCTGACTGAAGTACTCTACAGTATTATTTCAAATGGTAGCAGTTATGGAGATGGAGACTGCTGTGGGTGGTAAAATACTAGGAAGTAAATTTATTCCCAGTCAAACTTGATGATTATGATTATGTGCTCCACAGAATGTAGCCGATTCTCTGCAGCACTTAAACTGGTGGGGTCTGTGCTATTCAAACCACCATCACCACACCATGTCAGTTTGGACCAGGATGTGAGGTTCAAGACATTGCATGATTGTATGAAATCTGCCATATGGCATCTCTGTGAGACTGCTTGACAGAATGAGCACACGGATATAAGCCAAGAAATTAAATCACAATTAAAGTTGTACGTGTGTAGGCCTACTGTGTTTTATAAAAAGTTCCTCTTTGAAGAAGAGGTCAAGCTTTTTTCTGCACTGCATTTCCGGGATTCAGTGACAATGTGCTTATTACTGTAAGAAATGTGTTTCCCTCATTAACGCCAGATCCTTCAGAAAAATCACACCCGTGTGAACTGAGTGGTGCCACCCCCCCACACCTCTCTCTCTCTCTCTCTCCCTCTCTCTCATTAGCAGGCAACAGTGCAGCACTATCCCTCTCTCTGTTTCTGTTTCGTTAGCCAAAATTAAGTATTTTGGTCTAAATGTTCTCTTACTCCTTTTTCTTTTTGTTGAACAAAAAAAAATATTTCAATGATTGCATCCACACATTCTTTTACAATTTATTTTCAAAACCTTTCCATAACTTTTCCCATCCAAGTATTTCACCTCATTTTGAGGCCCGTGGCAAATCATATGGTGCAATAATGACGCTCTTACACCAGTGTGATCACAATCGTATTTCAACAATAGGGAGTCCATGGGGGGGATTTTTGTACACTATACTGTACACCACAAACACACCCATGTACAGTACCTGTCAAACTACTTCCTAAACGTCAACGCCATCCACAATCACAACACCATGAGTTGGCTCAAACAAGGGGGGTTACATTTTGTACATTTTTTTTTATTTCTAACCATTTATATGATGGTTTTGCATAGTACTATATACTATCATTAAATGTTTAGATGAATTCAGTATGAAGGACCACAATGGAAACGAGGCATAGGGCTTTCTTGGGTTTAAATCCTCTTATAGCAGACCTTAGTATTGAACTGTACTTTCCTGGCCTTTCTTTTTCTGTTAAAGGGACACTTCACCCTTTTTGCAAAAAAATATATGTTAATGACGTTTAGAAGCTTTAGATCACTTTTCTGGGGGGATTTATGTGTGTAATATGTGGTTTTAGATATTTTAGATTGTAGCAGTGAGCCTGTTGTCTCTGATGTCATGGACACTGGTCTCACTACCTTCCTGGACTACAATTCCCATAATTATTTGGTGCACTGCTCCTCCTTGTGGATAGGGGGGAGAGCTGTCTTACTGAGACAACATGTAGTCCAGGAAGGAAGTGAGCCCAGTGTCCATGACATCAGAGACAACAGGCTCACTGCTACAATCTAAAATATCTAAAACCACATATTACACACATAAAGACCCCCAGGAGTGTGTTCTAAAGCTTCTAAACGTCATTAACATATATTTTTTTGCAAAAAGGGTGAAGTGTCCCTTTAATAAAGTATTCAATCAATCAAGTCAGTCCGACATAGTTTGACATTATTAAGAGGCCACCCCACCCAGGGTTAGGCAAAAAAATGTACAACAGGAGACCAATTCTCATGTCTTAAAATTTCCATTTCATTAAGCTGGGCCTTGGAGTTTGTGGTCGGGTATACTTTACATATAGTAGAACAGACATTGCAGAGTTGCAGACGTCTGTGTAAAATGTAAACTTCCCACATACTCTGAGAAACGTCATCTCCTATAAGCCCCTCTGCATGCTTTCATTACTTCATCCTTTCAAGTGCAAACACTTCGATTTCCACGTGTGTCAGAACATGCACTCTGCTTAATTAATTGAAGTCGTGAGGCCATTATTCTGGACTGTTGCTGTTTGGTAATTTTATTACTGACTTCACCAAATTAAGTGGGTGAATCTCTCTTTTTCTTTGGCTTACATCAGTCATGCCCAGAAATAGAAAACAACAACAACAACAACAACAACAACAAAACACTGAAGTAAAGAAGAATCTAAGTTTACCTCATGCTGCAACGGAAGGTGTGATTAAAGCGCTTGCACCATCGATTCCAATTAAATAGTCACTTATTGTTTTGGATGAAAAGACCCGCCATCCTCTCCTCTTGACCCTTTTTTCTCTACCTTAAAAAAGAAAAAAAGGTTGCAAGACTTCTTTACTTTTATGTACCTGTACACAAGACGTATCAATTCATTAATGAATGATTTCCCGATGGGGTCGAAACGTTGAATGAAATACTACTGCAGGGAGCTTAAGAACGGTGTGTATATTTTCTCTTCAGCACCCTTCAACTTTTTTGAGTCGTGCGTGTTTGCATTTCGGCTCTTCTTGTTAATAATTAATGAAACCTTGAACCTTGGCTTGGCAGAGCCGGTGAGTGTTAGAAGTGTTATGGCTTGCAGTGTGGCTTTATGTATACTCTAAAGTAGACATTTCAGCAATTTTCAGGCCAAGCTATATAGACAGGCACACCATATCAAACCTAAAAATCAAATGATTTAATAATGACTTCACCTGGGCACATGAAGAAGGGCTTCTCTGAAAAGATGGTATCTCCTAAATGGAGAAAATATAGCACGGCCTAAACTTGATGGGGTGCACATGACCAGGACGGTTCTACATCGAAAGGCAGAGAGAATGATGGGACATCAGCTGAGCTAACGTCTGATGGCACTTCACCATTAATCTAGAACCAGAAGGCCAGCTCTCGATATTCTCTCTCTCTCTCTCTCTCTCTCTCTCTCTCTCTCTCTCTCTCTCTCTCTCTCTCTCTCTCTCTCTCTCCCTCTCTCTATCACACGCACGCACACACTATTTCTAGAGTCCCTCGTCCTGTGTGAAGTGAAAGGAAGTAGCCTATCTTCTGTCATTTACCTCTTGACATTCTGCTTAGCGACTGCATGCTAGAGAGATAGACAACGTATGAAATTGACTGCTATAATGGATACTGCTAAACTCTGATTAAGCCAGCGCGTCTGCTGTGTTTTCCCTGGCATTTCGGGGGGCTTAAGTATACTGTGTCACTCACTGGTGTATGCTGTTTGAGGGTACCGTTTATGTTACATACCGGTACTTAAAAATACGGTTCATGTTCCATAAACGAGCATAGACCCGAGTGTGGGTGTGGGGGCCAGAGAGAGAGAGAGAGAGAGAGAGAGAGAGAGACATAGACATGGGCCGGCAGGGCCATCTTTTTGAGATATTTTATAGAGTATTTCCAACTTGCAATACTTTTACTCCTCTACACTACATTGTTTTATTGATACTTTTACTCAAGAATTATTATGTTTTCACCGCTGGCTATAATCACGGTCTGCAGTCATTATGCCACAGAAACCTGGAGTAGGCCTACTGGATAATACTGTAAATGTGTACAGTTTAGATTCCTTCAAAATAATACAGGCGCCTTAAACGTCGTTTACAGTATTTGGTGCTCACAGCCTCCATCATGTGGGATTTTTTACCCCCAAATTCTCTTCAATTTGTGTGTGGCTTATGCAAGGCTGAATCAAAACCTTTCTGCTCAATCATCTTCAAGGACTGAGTACTGTACTGTAGATGGGGAGAGAGCGACAGAGAGAGAGAGACGAGCTTTGAAAAAAATGGTGAAACTTTTGTCAAAGAAAAATTCAAGAAACATAAGTTTCCTTATAGATTTGTGAGACCCAGGTGGCTTAATGTGAAAGATCAAAGTTCTTGTGAGGAGTGCACAGGAGGAACGTAATCAGTGGGTAGTTACTGGGACTCAGGATTTACGTCCATCAATATAAGCCCCGGCTGCCTTTGTTCTTCGCAGCCTCTATAAACACAGCCGTTTTCCTCTTACAAAACATCCAGACCAGCATTCTGGCTACATTCACAACATCATTATATTCTCATCCTTTTTCCACATTATGGCATCCCTGTTTTGGGCTAATTGCGGTATAGATTGCGATAGATCTTTGACGTTCGTGAAATATACAGTACTGGACTTAAAGTGGTTAAGCCTAACTGTATGATGATGTTGCTTGCCAGGGGGGGGGATTTGGAAAATAACTTTAAAATCTGTTGTTTTTGGTATAGAGCATACAGTAAATTATAAGCATTACAGTACTAAGAGAGTGAACCAACCAAGCTCAAGAGGAGCTTGTTCGGGATGATCAAGTTATCTTTGAAGAGATCTTTTTTTCCCCCTGCTTTAGTTCACTTCAAATATGATGGTGCAGGCGAAGGAAGGACACAGAGAAGGGACTGACATGAACCATCATATACAGTATAGGTTCAATCCCAGGACATCATTGTGTATCACACTGACTGCGTGAGCCGGAAGGATGCCTGCTGCTCTTTTTTAATGAACCATGGTCCGTCAGCACATTTTACACTGTTGGGTTTCCCATACAGTAAACGTACTCTGGGTGTCTCTATTCTCTGACACACTCATACTACTATGTTATTTTTTATAGTTCAGGATGTTGTTTACTGGGCCTGAGCTTCTGGGCTTGCATGATCATTACCTATGGTATCGTAGTTACTTTGTATCACTTAATTTCTTTCTTGGCACCCTACGTTGCCATTTACTGACTAGCCGTTTGCTGACTAGCATTCAGCATGTCATTTACTCTGATCTTGCACTTTATAAGTCACTCTCGAAAAAAGTGTTTTTAATAATTTAATAATCAAATCAGTTTGTCATTGAATTTTAATCGCTCTTCCTGGTCAAGGGTTTCTGTAAATATGTGGGGTTATGTTTTAACCAACTGCTAAACATTTAGTCGCCTCTCTTTTGCGGTGTTTTTGTCACTGTACTGTACATTGGAAAGGGAGCATGTTAGTGTTAAGTGTCTTGGACAGGGGCTTCGACACAGACTGGGTGAATTAACCGGGGAGTGACTTTATTCCCAGGCAGGGTATTCAGCTATATGACTGCCCCTGAGACTCAGGATTTATGTCCATCAACATAATGCCGTGGTGATATTTACGTTAAGTTTTAACTAAGTTCTCTTTTGCCCCCGGGGAGGGCCTTTCTGTCCAATTCTAGTATGGCCATCTAGTGACCGTACAACCTGTACAACGTTGATAGCCATTCACACAACAATGGTACATACTGTAGAACACTATATCTTCTTGTTGTGGGGCCTCATGTGACCGCTCACATGGTTTATTATGGGCTGGACCAGCTCTGTCTATAAGACTCTGTTTTTGTTTAACTCTTTCAGTTTCTTTAAAGATATTTTTTGCTGCTTTTTGATTGTTAAGGGGCTGACAGGAAACGGTTGAGAGATGGGGGAAGACATGCAGTAAAGGCCATGTCGGGCTCGGGAGTCAAACCCGCGGCACACTGCGACTGGATTACCAGTCGGGTGCCTAGACAGTTACGCCACCGCCTGGTACAGTACATTACGGTACGGGAGGGAGATTGACAAAATCACACTGCACAGATTCCCTGTTTGAAGAGTTGTTTTTAGAGTACAAGGTGGAGCGTTTCCAAAACTATGAAATATATGACAGCGAACTGGGGTAGAATACCAAGAATACAGGAGAAATAAAATAATGCATCAGACCATTTCACCTCTGCAAACAAGAATGTGCATTTAAAATACACTCCCTTAAGCCTAGCCTAAACAAAAAGAACAGACCTCTCTTTCAAGTAAGAGCAGCATGAAAGAACCCTTGCCCAGGAGGAAACTATACCCATTAATTCTACTCTGCTGGGCTCAGGGAATCCAGACTCACCAGAACTGTGAGGAATGGAGAAAATTGAGTAGGAAAAAAAGAGAGAGAGAGAAAGAAAACACTCCACAGCCTGGCTGGCTAAATGATGGTGTTAGGATTATGGGGACCACCAAGTTCAGTGAGGCAGAAAATGGGAAATATGCTTGTGAGGGTGTGTCAGTTTACTTGAGCAGGAACCACAGGCTCCTTGGGAGACAGACGGGGGTCTAGCCTCAACAAAACGGGCAGCTGAGTGGATGGACGCTCTATTCATATCCAATCGAAATTCATCAGCACGTTAAATGCATTTCAACACCGTATTGAATCCAGTTGGTTCCACAATAATCTCAGGGCCTGTTGAATGAGCTGAATTCACTTAGGTTGAAAACTAATCATGTTAATTATGGGCCAGCAGTAATTAATTGTAGCACAGTCACAGTGTGCTATCCTATAATTATATTCGGCATCACGATCATGCCACTTTACTCGGCCATAACCAATAATAACCAGTCATGGCATGAGGCGCAAACAAATCAGTCAGCTGCATGACCTCAGGGATTCTCCATATATGGGCATGAAAGAGACAAGCGACAAGGATTGACAGATACAGAGATCTCTGACCATAATTATATGGGTACGAAAGGGACATGGGTCACCAGGGACAGAGCCATACAGCCATAGAAATGTTTCCGAGCACAATTTGCCCTTGTTGCGTTTGATTTCAATTTATTTTAATGCATCCTTGACTAGTACAGAGGAGTTTGTGAAGTGTTACAGTATGTAGGCCTACAGTAGCATAGCAATTTTCTACTGTTTTGTCAAATAAATATCCAGTAAGACACCTGAGGGTAAAGGGAGAGGTTGTTTCTCGCACGCATTCCACCTCGTTGACGGCAGACTGCTGGGCGAGCACTGGTAGTTTGGCATGGGGGGGGGGGGTCAGATCAACATGAATTCTGTACTGGCCATATAAGGAGCATGTCTTGAGTGTACAGGGTTTGATGCGGTCAGATCATCATATGGAATGTCAGAACAGGTCAGCTCCATATATGGAGATCTAAGGGTGGTCTGTCTGTCTGTCAGACCGACCGACCGACCATAAAAAGCTTAAAATATGTTAATCAGGCTTCTGATTATAACCATAATTATTCAAATGTGCTTCCTGTCAGATCCTTGCGGGAGCTCTGGCATTTGTAATAGTTGGTGTTCTGTATTCACAGAGGGAACACGGTGGGGGATCAATTCTTATGCCTGTTTGTCTTTTCCGGGAAACCACACTTTTCTCTAAGTACTGCATGCCTACTGTAATTTCCACAACACGTTGATGGCTTCACAGCGCATAAGTGTGTACTTTGGCCTGCAGTGTTTTAGCTATTATCAGTCTGTTTACTCGTCCTTCAAGAATAAGGTGTCCTTCATCAAGGGCAGTAAGCCCATCTTTGATAATTGTAGAATAATTATAGAATGCATCTTTGATAATATTGTAGAATGCTTTGAGAGCTGCTCTAGAGCTGCTCAATCAGATTCCAGTGGGAATACAGGGCATTGACATTGACATTCAGGGCTGAATTCACAAAAGGGCTTTTGCGGACGCTAAACCCTGGCTCTGCCTCTTGCCTCGGCGAGAACAGCTGCGGTCGCTCCTTTCCATACATAGACAGGCAATGGGTTGATCCCTTCCACGTTGGAGAGGGTTTACTCACATCCTTAGGGCATGACAATATGAAATTGAGTAGGATTTTGGATTTTCCACATGTCTTGTCATCAGGTGTATACCTTTGTCTGGGGATGTCTCAAATGAATCCTGTACTTACATAACACACATAATACAACAGCATCTGAAATCAAGAAAGTATCATCTCTGTTATTGTTTTGATGCTGTCTGGCTTTATATATAAACGCACCAAGTCTGTGTGTACGTGTAATCTCCATAACCTGTGAACCGTTCACCCCACCGACTTCAAATTCGACACCCACTTTCCACACCCCCACAGGGAGTGCATTGCCTGGCTGTCCAGAACCAGCACAATAGACTCAGCCCGGGCTTGCTGCTCTCTGACCACATGGAACAAGCTCAGGAGCTCCTGACCAGAGTGGAGTGTGCCAAGGTTGGCCTCCGGCTGAATGCCAAGAAAACTGAAGTTATCACCTATAACATCCCATCAGAGCATCCACCTCTGACAACAACAGGAGGCACTGCTTTGAAGGAAGTGAAGGACTTTAAGTACATGGGCTCATGGGTCAACTCAGCCGAACAAGACCTGAAAGTGAGGAAGGCACTTGCATGGAGGGCCCTGAACGAGTGAGGAAGGCACTTGCATGGAGGGCCTTGAAGGAGTGACGAAGGCACTTGCATGGAGGGTCCTGAACGGCATGGCCAGTGTATGGAACTCCAACCTCCCCCGTCAAACCAAACTCGGCTTCTTCTACGCAACGGTAGAGTCTGTTCACCTATATGGCAGTGAATGCTGGACCCTGAAGCCACCCCTGCAGAAGTCTCTCGATGGGTGCTACACCAGAATGCTGCGTGCAGCACTCAACATCAGTAAGATTGTGAAATGCGCAGATCACGCAAACCTCTGCAAAGATAAACGGACAAGGTCAATGACCTACAACTGTAGATGCAAGATGCACCAACAAAAGATTAACCTTCCACACTCACAGCCAACAG
Source organism: Protomyctophum bolini (assembly GCF_963924005.1). Taxonomy (NCBI): domain Eukaryota; kingdom Metazoa; phylum Chordata; class Actinopteri; order Myctophiformes; family Myctophidae; genus Protomyctophum; species Protomyctophum bolini. The sequence goes on from NC_137880.1 coordinate 33,587,374, forward strand.
GTCGCAATTACGTTATTGATTAACTTTGTCCATGTGCAGATGTTTCCTATTATGTTTATGTTGTCAAGAATCTGCACTTTTGAGATCAAACCTGAGTTGAGCACGCCTACGCCACCTTTGAAGTGAGTTGCTTTGATGGTTGACATAAACCAGTTCACTTCCGGGGGAATGACTTTATACATCAATTATTAAAGGTGTATTCCACTACAAACCACTGTATTATACAGTAGGGGCGCTGACATGATAAATTATTAAATGTTGTGCAAATAAACATACATAGTACACAATTGCTGAACCGTAAACAACAAATTCACAACATGCAGCCACTGCTGCGTTCTGAGAATGCAGGCTCAATGCACTGTGTATGGATGGATGGAGAGGAGTGACAATCCCCAGTAACCAGAACTGGAGAACAGAAGTGAAGCGTCAAAGTTGAGAAAAGTTAAACTTTGCCGCTGCCACTGTATGTGACGAAGCGCTAGTCAACCAGAAGCCTGCAGTAGTGTACGACTGTACATGGCCTAGGCGTACACACTCAACACCACAGAAACTGAGCACTGTATGGAAGTAGTGCATTGATAACAAAGTTTAATTTAAATTAGCAGTTGTAGGTGTGAAAGTAATCAAGATCGAGCAACTATGACCTATTTCTTACTTGAATGCATAAATCATTTACACAAACAAGCTGCCAAGGAGTTCAATTGCTGAGTGCAGCTGCTGGCTTTGATTTGCTCGGAGTAGCCCAGCTCGCTTATAATGAATAATAATAATGAATTGCATTTTTATAATGATTTTCCAAGTGCTCAAAGCGCTTTACAATGGTTCATTCATTGGGAGGTGAAGCGGCGAACAGTCGACGCCAGCATCCTCACTTCCCACATTCACACACCAATGGCAAGCTCACACCGACCAACTCATTGTAGGCAATGTAGGGTTCAGTGTCTTGCCCAAGGACACTTCGACATGTGGACAGGAGGAGCCGGGATTCAAACCACCGACCCAGGGATCATTGCACGACCTGCTCTACCTCCTGAGCCTTAGATAGCCGCTTATTTAGGAGGTATAGGCCTACTGTAGGTGTCACTCATACCTCGGTCTCACCCATCATTTTTGCGAATGGCGCAGTATGGACATTCACCCAGCAGCTGTTGGTGTGAATTCAATTCAGCTTAAGAATTTTGACAGAGAATTATGACTATTTGTGCATTTCAGGCAGTGGGCTGAATGTGCAGCACACAAAGCAGTGAAAGCACACAAAGACAAAAAGAGGTCCCATACTAAGTCATATTTTGACCAATCCGATTTGCAACCTAAAATAAGTTTTCAATCCTCTCGTACTAAGTTGAAATATCCACTCATGAGCATAGGCATAATAATAATAGTAATAATAATAATAATAATAATAATCTTTATTGTCCCGAAGGATATTCATCTTCACAGGTCTGTTCAACAAAAACAACACATAGTACAGGAAAACAGATAAACAAAAACATGAGTTCCCCATAGGCATGGCATGACCATGCATTCACCTACTGTATCTACAATCTTGTTACTATATAATTCTGGAGATGCAAATCATGTTCTACGTGTGGCTAGTGGTTAGTGTCGGTGTTTGTGAATTGGACTTTTTATGCAAGAGGGTCATTTGCATATACAGTAGGAAGGGGCCAATTTGAGGACGAAAGTGTATACATCACTTTATATATGCAAATAGCATCGGAGCACCTAGACACTATTTGCTCAGGAGCATACAGTAGATTGATTGATTGATACCTTTATTGATCCCGCAAGGGAAATTCAGCCGCCGTTTCTGTTACAAGTAGAGATACAGAAGAAGTACAGTAAGAAACATCCATAAGTGTAATATCAAAGCACTAATTATTTTAAAATTAAGAAGTATACGAACGCATACTAGTGTACACCCAATACAATCATCCTGCCATTAAAACAGGGAAAGGATCTGTGTTATTTTAGATTTTTGCGTTGGCTATTCAAACATACTGTAGCAGATCGACAAGCTCACAGCGTGTCACTTCATGCCGCGCTGAGAGCTTGTACATCTGCTATTTTTAAACATTTTTTGAAGAATCTTGAAAGTGCAAACTACTGATTTTAGAAGGAATTTGTAGAATCGGCCTCAGGTTTTAACTTTTTAATGGTCATGACATCAGCACAAACCACAGGTGGATGTTACTGCTGTGTTGCTACTGAAAGTCACTTAACGTTGACCCAACGTGGGCATTGTTATACATACTTACTGCCCTTTATGCCGGCTGGCATGTTATACATATTATATAATTATATTATACATACTCATAGCAAATGGAAAATAAGTGCATTTCACCCTTTGCAGGTGTTTCTTTTAGTCTTATGTGAAGGTTTAGTGGCAGCAAAATCTGCGCCATCCTTTGTGAATTCACTGCTGAGAATGTAATGTATGGTATTATTATGACCACGATTTACTGTCTGGCCTGTGCTATACACCAGCCGTACCATAACAACATTATCACCAGTGCACACGTTTGAATGGACTCAAACTCCCATCAGTCTCCGAAGGTGGAGAGGAGCAATCTCCACCCCTCACTTCCACCGTGCACGACCTCCCTGACTGCTGATCAGAATTGGCACTCATGTGCAGGTGAGCTGATCTCATAGCGGTGCTTGGGGTGTTGTCTCTATAATGAGCCGCGGTGGGAGAGTATAGAGATGAGCAACAGGGCCCAGCTGGGGTTGCAGGGCCCGGGAAAGGCCCAGCTGGTAATCAAGAAGTGGCCCCAAAGGCGCTGTGTGACACGCTCACCGGATGGCTCAAACTCCCTGAGTTATCTTCTCATAAAACGGCCCCGCCTACCCATTCAGCCTCATCTCTCTCTCTCTCTCTCTCTCACTTTTTCCAGGCTCATACACTACACACAGAACACACAAAAGAACCCTAGAGAGAGGCTTCAGTACGTAGATATCTCTTGTTTTATTGGGATATTCTGTGGTGTGTGTGTGTGTGTGTGTGTGTGTGTGTGTGTGTGTGTGTGTGTGTGTGTGTGTGTGTGTGTGTGTGTGTGTGTGTGTGTGTGTGTGTGTGTGTGTGTGTGTGTGTGTGTGTGTGTGTGTGTGTGTGTGTGTGTGTGTGTGAGATTTACAATAATAAAAGGAATTTTCACAGGTAGAAGATCCAATTTGAATTTTGCATGCCTGTAACATAACTGTTGTGCCACCAGCAGACATACAATATAGTATGGTGGTGAATGCACCTCCTGACAAAGAAAGATATGCTCTGAATCATCTAATGATAATGATACTCCATTAAACAGGTCACAGTGGACTAGTGGAGGGCTGTGTAGCCTACAGTACTAAATGACTGGTTCAATCTTCTTCAAATTCAAATCCACCCTTCTGCTGTGTATTGCGAATCCCACTGCAACGACACACACACACACACACACACACACACATTCAATGAAAACATGCACAGTTTTTTCTCTTTCAGTGAAAATGACCTTTTGTGACGCATTAGTGAGAGAGAGCTGTGTCTTTTGCAAGTATGTATGGGAGCATATCTGTTCATGTATGTGTCTTGTGTAAAAAAGAAAAGAAAATGAATGAATGTATGAGTGTATCTGGGTGCATGCGTGTGTGCATAGAGTATGTGTAGTACAGTATGTGTGCATGCGTATAACCTAGAATGTCACCACATTCATCACCTCTTTTAAACTTCACACGCTAGTAGTCACATTTTCATGTCTGTAATTAAATGGTTCCTGGTCTGCAGAGACACATAGTTGTTTGTGTGAAATGGTAAATGGTGCATTTATATAGCGCCTTTATCCAAGGCGCTTTACATAGACTGTGCATTACATTAACCCATTCTACACACACATTCATACACCTAATGGTCGTGGAAACCATGCAAGGCACCAGCCAGCACATCGGGAGCAATTAGGGGTTCAGAGTCTTGCTTGCACTTTGACACTAACTCTGGGGGAGCCCGGATTCAAACTGGCGCCATCCAGCCACTCTACCCCTGAGCCACACTGAAATCCTCAGTGTTGGACCCAGGACCCAGGCCCACTATGGCTATGCTGTGTTCTCACAGTGATCTCACCTCATTTGAAACCACTGTATTTTGGTCCCCTCTGGGAGCATCAAATACCTTCTTGGTTGAGCCGCGGGACTCAGTCCCAGCCTGGAGCCGTTTAGCGGTTTCAATCATTATGCATAAAGACAAAAAAAAGAGAAGAAAAAAGAGGATCAATCAATGACCTCCTGTCAAAGTTAATAATGTACCCTAATCGAAGCCATCTCTCTCACAGAGGCACTTAACCATATTCTTTGGTCATCAGTACTTGAATGCCATGCAGTAACCAGAAATCACAGACTAAATTAAGTCAGGCTATCTGATAGAGGTCAAGGCAATAAATCTAAAGACAAGCACTGTACTCCACCCAATGAAAAGTGTATATGTGGCAAGTGACCTTATAACCTTTCCCCATGTTAATGCATTAACAAGAATTAATGGCTCCAATCAGACAGGGCATCATGGTTTGTGCGCGACATTGCCTTTGTTGTCGCAGTAGGGCTAAAACTATCGACTATTTTTGTATTTACCGGTAATATTCTATTACTATCCATTATGTTTACGATTAATAATAATCAAGACATATGTTTTGTTTTTTTATTCAACAAATTAAGATTTTTTTTTGTTTTTTGGCTTTTCTGCATTAGATGCAAGTGAAGATTCAAGTGAAGATGGACAGGTGTGACGGAGGATCTCTCAGTAGAATCTGAAGCCTGGTCACGTGGAATCTGGGGCCGAGGATTGTGTCGTGGTAAGCACGAGGCAGAATGTTACTCAATTCAATGTCAATGCTTAATCCACCTTAACCTGTCCAGGCCTTATATTTATAGTCTGGCGATGTCGCCTCTGTTGTGATGTCAGAGCGACATCTCGTATCCGTGGTAACAACGGGAAAGAGGGAGAGAGAGAAGGGGAGAGACATGCAGCAAAGGTCGTCATGACCAGGACTCGAACATGTGACGTACTGTCAGGCCAAGGCCTATATGTGGCATGCGCCTGGACCGCTAGGTCAGCGGGTGCCACCCTCTGATTAAACACTTCACGTACAATACAGAAAATACAGAAAATAGACGATCTATACAAGCCTTTTCCTCTTGGCACCCAGATAATCACCTGTCACTCAATTTAAGTTGGCCACTATCACGCCATGGTTCCTAGGGGGTGAGATATATATATATATATATATATATATATATATAGAGAGAGAGAGAGAGAGAGAGAGAGAGAGAGAGAGAGAGCGTGCAAGGCTAATCTCGCAAACCAATATACTGGTGGTCAGCACCATATTTCTCACACTGCCAGTAGGCTAGATATATTCTTCACATTTTGTGACTTCATGATGTCACATCCACTTTCCCGATTCTCAACTGTGGTGGTCATTGTTAAAAAGAGCCTGAGGTGTGTGATTGAGGCACTCTGGTCACATGTCTAGTTGGAGAATATTTCCTGGAGCGGAAGAGTGGAGCATCATTGCAGAGGAATTCCAGAAATTGTAGGATTTCCCTAATTGCATTGGCACAATTAATGGTAAATAATATGTCGCCATCCAAGCCCAAGCTCATATGGTCTCCATAATGTTCCATAACTATAAGGCATTGTCTTGCTGCCACCATATCAGGTGGTAGTGCTTCAGGATGATTGATGTAGGAGCATATGGCAATAGCAGTGATGGAGGTACATTTAATACCTCAGCCTTTGGCGAAGCACTCCGTCACGTCGCCCTCCACCCGCCCATTATATAGACACACCTCTTCCAGGAGCTTAATAAGCAGCCATATTCTGTACAACGCAGTATGTGTGAGAGACGAACAGTTTCCCTTGTGGAGAGACATGATGCCTGATGGGGCCTTTCTCTGGACACAAACTGTCGACAGAATGCGGGATCTTCAGGAGAGCACAGTGTTAATTTTGAACCAATCCTAATGGACCCTTACAGGTCAATTTATGCAGTGAAAGCAGCAATAATGCACCTTGCACAACTTCTGTTCACTCAGTCTGCTGGTGAAGAAAACCTCAGTAGCAGCACAGCCATTGAGCCATTCGATTTGATGCAGGGCACCTTATACAAGGTGGCAGCAACAACACCTGCATGCAAAGAGAGGTTTGCCGTCTCCTGGTGAAATGTCCTGGCAACATGCAGCTGTGCAGGCTTAACATACCATCTGTAATCATCCACTACATCATCATCAGTCTCGTTCTCCAGGAAATAGCAGCCAAGAGAAGGAAAACATTTTTTTCTTTTACAAAGTTTTGTCAGCAAACTACAGTGACCTTATAATTTGCAGTTTTACTTAGCTTGCTTGTTTGCTTACTTATGTATTTACTTAATTACTTCCTTATACTTAACTTACGGACAGTCTGCACTGAGCAAGCGATGACTTCCTAACCTGTAACTTACCATTAAAGATTATGCTTTACAATAACAAGTATACGTATACATTGCTAAATTAATTTACCAATTAATACAAATCACTAATTACAGTATAAATAGCATGTAGCCTACTCTAATTACTAACGTCCCTGATTGCAAAATGGTGTTGATCTACTTTGTTAAAACTACCCTAAAATTTAGGCTACCAATAAATCACACTTAAAGAGGTGCAACACTGACCTTGGCATGCGCCTGAAGGGACAAACGTGGCATGTTTCCATGGGGACAGTGTTTCTGCTTGGAGCATACACAGACTCAACAGAGGTGCATGACCCATGCTCCCCTCAGGTGCCAGTCACACACCTGTGACTGGCAGCTTCTGTGCTGGCATGCAGGTCGCTCAAAATGAGAGCGATTACTGCATGTGCTTATTGTGGGATTTTGGCAAACGTTTAGCTGTGTTGCTGATGCCACAATTGTTGCGCAGTCCTTACTCGTCATACCTCGTTGTAAAGGAGACTAATCAATGATACAAATTATATAAAATACAATGCCAAGAAATGCATGCAATGCCGAGAAATAATGGACCAGTTTCCAAACATTTTGCCATGAGTTTTTAATTTAATTTAATTAAATTTTACCATCAAAGTGTATTTAAGTGTATTTAAATCAATAGCTCATATACAGTACGCCGCAACATTAGTCAACAGCTCCAGAACATTGATTATACAGCCTTTGGACCAAGCTTTTGAGGAAAACAGTACAATTTTATAACATGACATACATCAGCACAAATAAAAAGGGATGAAACACGTACAGTATTCATTCCCCAATTTCACCAACATAGTTTTATTTTTATGTCCTTATCTGCCATTATCCAGATAATCATCACAGACTATAACAGGTTTGGGCAACTTTGACGATGGGCAGGGCCACTATAGTTCCACACTCACTCCAGATGGTCACATTGCACATTACTGTAAAAATAGCCGATCTACGAGCTATTATTTGAATTGAAATACTGAATTATTTGTTGCTATTTTTGAATTGAAATCCTGAAAAGTAACACTTTTTATTTCACTTCAAAGCCCTTTAATTATAGGTATGTTAACTTTATGAACTAAATACAAATACATTGGACATAAAAAAACATTGTTAATAGGCTATACTACTCATTAAGCTACTAATTTAGACTGAAGTAAATAAAGCAGCTGATGTTTGCAAATCAATAATATATCAGTATTCTGATATTAACCCGAGGGCCACATTAAGTGAATGTCGGGGGCCGCATGTGGCCCTCGATCGGGCCGCCAGTTAGTTGCCCATGTATGGTCTATAAATAGACCCCTTTCTATGGTGATTGCAATATCATATATACGTTCAACGAGTGGCCTCTGGCCTAGAATAAAAACCCAGCCACACACATGAATCAAGTCAACTTCTTTACTTTTTTTTTTCCTCTCAAGATGACGGATATGTCTTGGAAAACAGATAGGAGTTTGTAGCCAAAAAACAGAATGGGTTCCCAGCAGTGGAGCCTATACATCATTGTAAATAATTCACAGAAGTAAAGCTTGCTTCCTGGGGCCAGCAGCACACACCCAGGCCAACATGCACTCTGTCTTGCTCAACGTGAAGCTCCCCGAAGGCACAACATTGACCCAGGGCAGCCATCTTGGGAAAATGCTCCGGCTAGAGAGCATTACTCCTCATCCTACTTGTGTAGTTTTTTATTAGGTGCCAAAAAGTGACAGAGAAATTGGTTTTGGTGGTTTTTGGCTGTTCTTTATTTGCCGCGGATATCTGTCGTGGTGTCGGTCAACAACAGAAAGGCTTGGTCATCCTCACCTCAACCGCTCAACCTTGTATACGACAAGCTTTCCATTGAGACGGTTGTGAATGGATGATCGAGGCTGACTCACAATCCGATATTATGCTATCTGTCTTTTTCTGTAGGGAGAATGTTGTTGTCCTGCCTACTCCCTAGTCCCTATAGAGAAACAGCACGGTTTGAAAAGCAGTGCACATCGCTTTTAAGGGATATATAAGAATGGGGAATGTGTATGGATTTTCGTCACAGCCCAAGGCTAAGTCCACAGTGAGTTATGAATTTACTTTGGCTAGAGACTGTGTGTGTGTGTGTGTGTGTGTGTGTGTGTGTGTGTGTGTGTGTGTGTGTGCGCGTGCATGCGTGCATGCGCGTGTGCGTGCCGCACACATGAAGGCAGAGTTAGTGGACCAATAACTAAGGTCGTATTCACACTACTTCGGTACTCGATGCGATTGGGCAGAGAAGTTGCATCATTCTTGCATATATAACCTCAGGGAACTTTGTTCAATTCCTAAACTACACAATGAAATATATGATGTTAAAAAAATATACTTCAAGTAGTTATAGGACGTAAAGTGAGGGTAACGTAGATGCAGTGTGTCGTCGGGGACTGGACGTTTTGTGTGTGTGTGTGTGTGTGTGTGTGTGTGTGTGTGTGTGTGTGTGTGTGTGTGTGTGTGTGTGTGTGTGTGTGTGTGTGTGTGTGTGTGTGTGTGTGTGTGTGTGTGTGTGTGTGTGTGTGTGTGTGTGTGTGTATGCTGGTATATACGACAGGAAGCACGCACATCTCCAAAAATTCTACAGGTGCTGGTCAAAAATACGTACAATGAAAAAGGAAGGGATGTCCGCACACTGATTTGTAGCTCCCAGGAAAATCTTTATTTGTAACAACGTTTCGACCACTGTGGGTCTTATGTGTGTATATGTGTGTGTATGCCTGTGTGTGTATGCCTTCTCCGTCTCCAACTGTGTTTATTCCTTCATCCGCCACATTGTTTGCTTATTTTATTTGCTGCGGATTGCATTCACACCTGCAGTGAATCGAAGTTGGAAGTGAAACTTTCTTTTGCGAAGTAGAATGCTTTGCATCAGGATGTGAATGAGCCTTCAAACCTGCCAGACGAAGCACACTTTCCGACAAGCTTTCCGCAGCAGGATTAGTATTAATCGCAGTAAAGCATCCTGGTGTGAATGCGACCTGAGCAAAAAGAGGCCTGCACTGCATGCACAAAAAGGCAAGACCTTTTTTCAAACATTCAAGCATATTTCGAGCGGCGCAGCCCAGACACCACAGGAGACTGTTTGGGGTGTTGTGTCTATGGTGGAGAAGTCATTTTTAATTCAGCGGCTCTCACTTATTTTTTATCAGCTCTGAGGTCCTGGTGCTGAGTAAACACTTTTAACCCATTCTGACCGGGAACCCATTTTGGTGTTAGCATCATGTTATGCTTTAGCTATTGAAAAATAGCAGATCTACAAGCTCATAGCGCGCCACCGAGTGGCGCGCTACGAGCTTGTAGGTCTGCTATTTTTGAAAAATCGAAGAGCGACTGACATTTTTAGAATCTGATCTCAGGTCAGAATGGGTTAATCAGACCAGTGTGTGTGTCCAGTGGAAACCTCGTATGAATCTGATCTCAGGTCAGAATGGGTTAAAATTGAAGGTGAGAAATCCCCCCCGGTTTTGAGCATAAAAAATGCATCAGCCATATGAATGTAGAACAGTATATCATTCCCCAAAACACAGTGCAGGCTTCCATCTCAGTCTGCACAGCCTTGGCCACTTTGCTATATCGTTGCTGTCAGGTGGAAACCTCTTACGTGTATCCCAAACTGGTACATTTAAATCAAAAGTAGCATTTTGAGCTTATAGATCGGATTTTTTTTTGCTACTTTTGTGTGACACTGTAGGCATTTACGAAAAAAGAAAAAGAAAAACGTGAAGTGAAAATATGGAGATACAAGGTTTCTGCCCGACAGGCAGCAACGATATATGCAGTGAACAGCTTTCAGTCTTTCACATTCATTCATCACATTTATGATTGAGAGAGGTTTTGCATATACAACAGGTTAAAGAGAATATTTAAGATGCAGCCAATGTCTTGGTTTTTTATGGCATCACTTTACCTCCCCTGCTACATAATAGTTATGTATGCCACTTTATTTCATTGACCCAATGCATTTCTGTGTACTTCCTGTTGTATACTGCTGTCAGGGTCGGGAAGGTTACATACAAATGTATAATTGGTAACAGATTACTAACTACCTGCGTTTAATTGCAATCAGTAACTTGACAAGTGATGTAATCAGATCTTCTGTACAGAATCCTTCTGTACAAGATTGCTTCTTTACATTTTGGTTATACTGTATGTCCTGTGATGACTTGCCTTGTATTATCTTCATTTATATGATCTAGTGCGTGTGTTCTAGCTAGCTGTGAGATCATCTGTCAATATGAGTAGGTAGCGCTTGATCCCTTTCACAAAGCTAAATGGACATGTTTGCCTCTATTGATTTTTGGAGCGCCAACCGTGCCGTCTTCACACAGACGCTCACATGTCGACTTTGAATGATGATATGTTTAATATGTCAATGTGTCCAAGTCAACCAACTTGGCAGCAACAATAGCTCACAACAGTGGAGCTACTCAGCCATGTAATGGTGCCTTTTGGGTTCAAATCAAATCTAAACATCAGAGAACTCTCACTCAGGTGCTGGGCGCTGCAATCGAAAGGCGCCCTGCGTGGAATCACAGATATGCCCGTCTCCAGTTCATATGTCTCCCTTGGTTGTCTCGTCAGGGTACGAGTCAATGAGTATGGACAGATCCACCCATCACTGTCGCCCGAGCCAGCCCGTGCTCCCATTACAGGGCCTCGCCACTCTGTCACAGCGAGTCAGCATTGCTTCGGCACAGCTTGGAGACTTCAAAAGACGTTGTTTGCATTCCAAGCGAAGCTCCGTGACCTTGTTAAAGTGGTAGTCGTGATGTGGACCGAGTCCCTGTCAAGTTGATCGGAAACCTCTGCCCCTTTATTAATGCACCATTATGTAGGCATAATGATTGTGTTAAATGCATGTTACCATTTTAAATGATGAAAGGCAAGGGTGCTTACCATACAATTGTCACTCATCCTTGATATAATAATGGATCTGAGAAACCAGACGCCACAGGAATAAAACAATCCCTGTGTTATAGTCTGGCCATGCCAGGCTAATGCCCTTCCGCCAACAGAGAAAACAACATTACAAAACTACAAGATTTGGCTTTGAAGTTGCATTGTCAAAAATAATTACATTTGAGTCGCTTCAATTAAAGGAAAAATTATACATATGTAGCTTGCAAAGGTAGTTCAGTCAGATGAACTTGAGTGGTTATCGCGCTGCGTTACTTTGTGGATGTATACAGTATTATTCAAGACCCATACAGTACGTCATACAGTACTCTGACGTGGCAATCAGCTGACCAATTGGGCGGGGTATTTAAACTCACCTAAGTTTGCGTTCTTCCTGTGTTCCTTCTGCATATGCATTCCTGGTTGTTGTTGTTATGCACTGTTTACTCTCACCGCCAGCCCAGCACTACCGGTGGGCTCTGCTATTAGCTGTGTGTGTGTGTGTGTGTGTGTGTGTGTGTGTGCGCGCTGTCTAATTGTGCTGAGGATGGAGAATGCCGAACGCCAAGATGAAATATTATATCCACACTTGTATTCTCATTCTATAATATAATATTATTATTGAGTTATCTGACTGAACCTACACTGTACGTACATTCCTTGACTCAACCACAGCCACGCTAAGACTTATTCTTCACACAGGCACATACATACTATACTGTGTCTGTTGTGTAAGAACCATGCACAAAAACATCGTCTTTACACAAACCCATGGGTGATCATCACTCCATAGCAAAGAGACTCCAGTGAAATCCAATATGATCTGCCCTAGCTCAGGAAAGATTTTCTTGAATTAATAAAATACTTTTGCCTGTACCGCACATCATGCTGCATGGCAGGCCTACTGATGAAGGTATTCTACCTTCATCAACAAATATTTCGCTGGACACAAAAGGAACATTGTGTTGATAAATAAATAAAAAGGAGAGATGAGTTTTTTCTTCTCCCCGAGTGCGCATATTGATTTTCATGTGTGAGATCACCCCCTTTATCTACTGGTGTGATACTGGAATTGAAGCTGTGTAATAGTCCACCGCCTGTCATAATACCATAAACCAAAAGCTGGGCGCTGGTCTCCATAAGCCTCTGGACAGGTCAATTCACAAGGCCTGTTTTTGGCACGGCTTTAAACTGAGGTATCAACAGCACATGTCAGTGTGCCGGTGATCCATTGCGGCAATAGCTTTTGGCTGTTTTGACATGGGGAACTGAGATTGTATTGTGTTGCGAGGGTGTGTGGGCCAGTTGGACATCGGTAGTGGGGGGATTTATCACCGCACGCTGGGTATTGATTTACACCCTGTTAGCTAGCATCTCCCACACCGATGTCCTCTGCGCTGTACCGCTGGAGCTTCTGATTCTTTGACAAGCACTATACTATACCTCCCCCTTTTGTGATGATTTTGACAGCACTGTGACTGAAATAATTCCCTACTACCCAATATTCTCATGGCAATTCATGCGTTTATTAGCAATATGGTGTTTTGCCACAAATGCTGCTCAACGGCTGTGCTGCTCGTGTAATTATGAACACCTGTCATTTGATTACTTACACCTGTTGTTTGCCTAACGAGATGGCTGGCTTTCCTTGCATGGTGACAACATCGAATGCACTTATTGCACATTGTCATTCTGTTCACGGTGGCATGAATTCTGTACAATTCTATGATTTGTTATTGGCGCAACATCCACGTGAATGAGATTGTTTAGGTTATCGCATCGCCGTCCAAGAAGGTAAATGGTTCCATCAAAGACAAAATAAACGAGGGAGCTTACCAAATCGACTTGCTATGACCCTGGAGATATTCCATATTTTCACATCTCTACTCCGATAAAAGTGTCAGCTGCAGATCTATGGCCAAACAACGGTTCACTCGTCCGTGACCTTAGTATAACCTGCCATGAACACTGTCCAACAACTCTTATTATAATGTTACTCTCTTACCATTTTACAACATGGAGGATAATTGAGCTGTGCAATTTTAAATTAAAATAAATGTATGATTGTGCTAGGTATAGCAGGTGACTGGTGAGTGATGCGTCCTCACATTTTGTGACTGGGCCTGGCAAAAAAGGCCCTCATTTCGACCAGAGTCATTTTTCAGTTTTTTACAGATTATTAAAGTACAGAATGTAAGCTTTCATTATGATGTATCATTCAATGGAATTGGAAAATATTTGAAGGAGATGTGACCATTTTAAAATGATTGTACCATTTTACCCTAAGCTGAGAAAAGGCCCTTTGAATATTCACAAGATTTTAACACCTAGTTCTGGCCTAGTTCTCACACTCGAGTAGAGAAGAAAACTTACTTTAGCTCTTCCTAAAACTCCTCGATCAGGATGATTTGAGCAACTCTGCATAATTGGATAGCCATTTGAATAGATTTTTTTTTGTAAGAGTGCGGTACAGCCCAGAATGTGTGGTTAGCCACCTGCTGTTGCTAATAACACATTCACCATCAGAATCTGGCCTCAAATCCAAATATTGACAGGACACGTAGCTCCAGGCTGAAAGCAGGCCTGACAACCACGCCACCACATATATCCTCCAGCCTTCCTTCCGTCTGCCGGCTGCCACGGACCAAAGCTTCGTTAAGTCACCTGTCAGATGAAATTACTGCAGTGTCGGTTTGCCCAGTGAGGTGACAGCGGGGATTCTGCATCATGGGCTGCAGAGGCGCCCGATCGAGGCCCCTGCATGCGCAACCCTCCGTGTCTTGTGGGAATGTCAAGGGGCCGGAGTGCGAGGGCGCACGCTGTTAGGTCTCACACAGACACTTATACAGATCCCCACTTGCCCCATATTATGGCCATAATCCAGAATGACACTTTAACCCATTCTGATCGGGAACCCGTTTTGGTGTTAGCACTATGTTATGCTTTAGCTATTGAAAAATAGCAGATCTACAAGCTCATAGCGCGCCACCGAGTGGCGCGCTATGAGCTTGTAGGTCTGCTATTTTTTTTTAAATCGAAGAACGACTGGCATTTTTAGAATCTGATCTCAGGTCAGAATGGGTTCATCAGACCAGTGTGTGTCCAGTGGGAAACCTCGTATGAATCTGATCTCAGGTCAGAATGGGTTAAAGAGAATACAGCGGCTTCATTAGTGTGCTGACAATGCAGCCCTATTGGCCTGTTAATGGCCAGCGCTCTGCTTGGCAGTGAGCGGAAAATGACTTGAATCAGTGTCTTGCAGGTACTGCTGTTGCCAGGGATACAACAACCCCAAAGAGAGTCTACAAAGAAGGGGCTAATGGTGTCCTGCTGTGGTAGCTGTTTTTAGCTCCGGCTCTTGAAATGTATACATGCACATAAAAAAAAAGGGCAAGAGCATATGAAAGCATATTAAGCAAACTTACTGGTATATAAATAGTAGTATTTTAAACTAAATTAATAATAGCACTGCTCAACATTATAGGCTATATATATTCAGCAATTAAAGAAACTAGACCTGTAACGTGCCCGCTGGCCTGCACCGGCCTACTTGAGAGTGATGCAACTTGGGAACCTAATAATACCCGCTGTCAACTTGTCATATAGCACCCGTCTGTCTGCGTGCATTACAACCGTACACACACACACACACACACACACACACACACACACACACTCATGCACGCAGACAGACAAGTCAGACAGACGGAGACGTGATGCATTTATAGTATAGGATCAAGTACACTAACATGTACAGGCCTTCGATGGTGGTCTATACAGGAGGGACGGGACAGGTGGTGATTACGTGGTCGGCAGTCTTCTCAAGCTCCCAGCACGCGCATACTGTGCTGTCTGCTAGTTCTTACTTCTTCTTCTTCTTTTGAAGCAACCAACCCCAGTGAGCAGAATTGTCTCAAGAAATGGGTGACCATTATGAAACCACAAACGCACTGTATGTAGCTGCCACAAAGCACCAACACGAAGAAGACAAGAAGACAGTGGTCATTATAGGAGCAGTAGTAGGCCCTATACTGTAAAAGTCCTATCACGTTCAGTAGCACAGCACGAACGCAGGGGGGGGCTATAGTGTTATCGGTTCAGGAAAGATCCGTATTTGTTGTACACACGGAGACGCAAGATTTGAACACCGACTTTGTGTGGATGACTTTCACGGATTCACCTAAACACGTCTGTCTGTCTATAAGTGGGAGAGGAGGAGGGAGGTAGAGTGAGATGCTGTCTATAAGTGGGAGAGGAGGAGGGAGGTAGAGTGAGATGCTGAGTCGAGGTGTTGCAAAGTGATGCGTTGTTAGCACAATAACCCTGGCAACTGATTTCTGTATACTGTTTATACTAAATGTTATGGTGACCCAACTTTCACACAGCTTTCATCATATTTAGATTCATCTTATTTTATTTAATATTTTTTCTTTTTTTTTATCTCGCAATGTTTGTAAACCCATTTTTTCACCCGGTGCCAGTGCCTCTCTCTCTGCCAACCTGGGGAGAGCCCTGAACTCAGCTCATGCTTCCTTCAATAGAGTTATAAGGCAGACAGTGACAGAGAGTGAGGGGGCGGGGCACACAAAGAGAGTGACTTGGGCCTCTTTTCCACTATGGGGTGGAACAAGAACCAGAACTTTCCAGATCCCAGAACTATACCAGGAACCTGTGAAGTTCCAGAACCAAGTTCTGCTTCTGTTTCCATTATGTTTCCAAGAACCTGTTAAGTCTGGTTTCAGACCAGGTTCTGAGAACCGCGCCGTACCGCGCTGTGCGCTGTGGAAACGAACCCAGAACTAAAAAAAATATAGGTTCAGTTCTGGTTCCACCTTGCTACGTGGAAAAGGGGCCTTAGATAGAAAGATAGAGAGGCAGAAAGAGAGGCGGACAAGAGGGAAAGACATACAGTACAGGGTGAAAGAGAGACATTCACATAATGACAACAGAAGGAACGGAGAGCAGAAGAGGTCACCAGGGAGAGATAAGACACAGAAAAAGAAATGAG
This sequence comes from Protomyctophum bolini, assembly GCF_963924005.1. NCBI lineage: Eukaryota > Metazoa > Chordata > Actinopteri > Myctophiformes > Myctophidae > Protomyctophum > Protomyctophum bolini. The sequence continues at coordinate 33,603,772 of NC_137880.1, forward strand.
TGAGAAATGAAAAACTGAGCTCGGGCAGTGGGCACATGGGAGATGTGAGTGAGACAGGGAGTCACATAGGGCTGATGGAAAAATGTGAGCCGCACATCTTTAACCCATTCTGAACGGGAACCCATTTTGGTGTTAGCATCATGTCGTGCTTTAGCTATTGAAAAATAGCAGATCTACAAGCTCATAGCGCGCCACCGAGTGGCGCGCTACGAGCTTGTAGGTCTGCTATTTTTGAAAAATCGAAGAGCGACTGACATTTTTAGAATCTGATCTCAGGTCAGAATGGGTTCATCAGACCAGTGTGTGTCCAGTGGAAACCTCGTATGAATCTGATCTCAGGTCAGAATGGGTTAATCACCATAGTTGTTGTAAAGCCCTGCGAGTACCACCTGCACACTGCCCATGCAGTCTCTCAAAATGACAGGCGTGACCTCGTTCGGGATCGTAACTGCCTGTCATTAGTCAGTCTCCTCTTTAAATTTAAATACCTGGCTGGCACTATTTCTTTTTTTTTTTTTTTTTTGCTACTTTTCGTCTTTTGCCCATAGCCTTTCGGCTGTCAAAAAATAAATATAACCCTCCCAAACCGTTTGCCTCTGCACTCTGCCATTCGTGTTACTGAGTCACGAGGGCCAGGGTGGGCAAAACATTTCCAGGAAGTGCGATTATAGGCAATTGATGCTTTATGTTTAAAGGGAACCCGAACATTTATTTTCTCTGGTTTCCACTTTTGCCCACAGCCTTTCTGCTGTCAAGAAATAAATATAACCCTCCCAAACCGTTTGCCTCTGCACTCTGCCATTCGTGTTACTCACGAGGGCCAGCGTGGGCAAAACATTTCCAGGAAGTGTGATTGGGCAATTGACGCTTTACGTTTAAAGGGAACCCGGAAAGGTCTTGGATAGATCTTTGGATTAGAGTTATTGGACTCACCCTTGGATGAACTCTGCAAGTGTATTAGAGAGGACAACACAGAGCGAGTGATACAAAGAGAGAGAGAGAGAGAGAGAGAGAGAGAGAAAGATAGGTACTGTAGTCGTACGTTCAGTAAATGCACAGATTGAACATATAGTGTAGTGACTATTATTATAAGTTATAATTTAAAAGTCCGTCTGAAGTGAGTTGTACTGTACTGTACTGTACTGGTGTGTCTTCTGTAGCTAAACACAGTGTTTTAAGGAGGGTGGTGTGTCTTCTGTAGCTGAAAACAGTGTTTTAAGGAGGGTGGTGTGTCTTCTGTAGCTGAAAACAGTGTTTTAAGGAGGGTGGTGTGTCTTCTGTAGCTGAAAACAGTGTTTTACGGAGGGTGGTGTGTCTACTGTACTGTACTGTACTGTACTGGCCCTCCTCCCTGGCCTGTGTGTCTTATCTGTGTCTGTGTGTTAGGCCGTGCAACAGTGGTGAACAAATGCTATAACGCTAGTCTATTTTCGTGCTCGGACACAGGGACACAGGGACAGACCCAGCCACACACACAGCTGTCTATATGCACCACTCAAAAAATACCACCATATCTGTAAAGGTAAGGAAAATCAATGAAGTTCCCCAAGTGCTCATTTAAATCGGTCTTCAAAATGCATTCTTACACCAAATTAGTTGTGATCTCCTGCTGTGAGTGGACCACTTTGTGATGTGCTCATGGCAATGGGTGGAAATGAGGACGATACAGACAGAGAGAGAGAGAGAGAAAGACACTTAGGGAATGAGCGAGTATATGTGTGTTGCAGAAGAGATTAAGTAGTGACAGAGAGTGAGGCAGAGCTATCTCTCTCTCTCTCTCTCTCTCTCTCTGTGTGTGTGTGTGCGTGTATGTGCGTGCGCGCATGTGTGCGTGTGTGTGTGTGTGTGTGTGTGTGTGTGCACAGACTGCACACATGCGCTGATGAGATCAGAGCCAAAAGGTAGAATCTTCATATCCTCAAATAGCAGGTCCATTGGGCATGCACACACACACACACACACACACACACACGCACACACACACACACACACACACACACACACACGGAACAGCAATGTTCCATAATTCTTAATGAGGAGGAGATTAATTTGATTAATTCGGGGCTCATGAGGAAGGCAGTTCTGTGTTTCTAGCCAAGGGTGTCTGTTAAAAATGTATCAGGAGTCATTACATGGTGCTTAAAAGAAATCTGTACACTTGCCATCCGGTCAAAAAGCAGCTGCAATGGATACAACTTTTATCAAGGGACTAAAATGCTACACGCACGCGCACATACACGCACACACACAATGACGTCGTAGACACACGCTCACACCTTATTCAGCAATATATTTGTTTATTTAGATTTTGTACCCCTTTCCCCCCCCCCCCCCCAATTTAGTCGTCATGCCAATTGATTTCTCACCTCATCACACACATTTCTGTGTTGTCACATCCTGACCTACTGGCTCAACTGCCAGTGAGGAGCCCCCACCAAGTTTAGTTGCTTCGTATTGATATTCTGTGCATTCAATTTCAGATCTCAGATTTATTGAAGGGATAGCCCCTTGAGATGCAGCATCTCATTTTAGAGGGGGACCTGTAACATACAAACAAGACGTAGAGTACACAGATAATATACAAATACAAACATATACATAAATACACAGACAGCTTGCTCAGCCTCTCCCACCCACCCCACCAACCACCACATCATCAAATACAGATACATACATACATAAATACACAGACAGCTTGCTCAGCCTCTCCCACCCACCCCACCAACCACACATCATCAGCTGTTAAACAACAGAGGAATGAAAGTGCAAATACATTGCTGAATGTGCTTCTTTAAACTGTGATACTGAAACTGCTACTTTAAAAGCATAACCAATAAGGTGAGTCCTAAAGCAGGGGTGCCCACACATTTTTTACTTGAGAGCTACTTTCAAAGATCTACGTACCTAGCGAAAATATTATACCATTGCAGAAAATAGTTTAAATATGTACCTGAGGGGGCTTTGGAATAACGGAGCTGGCATTACATATAAGACAAATGCTCTTGGAATGGGACATAGAGGGGGAGAAATGTAATTGAATAGGTAGGGTTTTTTTGTATTTAATTTGTTATGCTACAGATGTTTTTGTGCACAGCAACACTCTTGAAAACAAAGTATTGCATTGTGGGTTTGAGCTGACAGGCCCTTTTGATGTCAAACAATCAAGTGGCCAGATCTTTTTTCTTTTTAAATATTTGCATTAAATATAAAGGGTCATGTCATGTGATCTAAGTACCTGCACAGCCTTTGTGATCTACTGGTAGATCCATGTCCTAAAGCAACTGAATGATGTAATCGATCTAAGAGATAGAGGAAGAATATTCCAATCAAATGGCGCTTTATAACAGAAAGACCTCCGTCCAACCACGTTGAAGATTGTTGGTATTTTAAAGTAAGGGTATTGTAGATGTCTAAAGTGGATAGGATGAAGTAGACTGGGCGAAGTACTGCTTCAGGTAGGGAGGACACTTGAAATAAATACATTTATAAATTAAGATAAACCAATGTAATTGGCTTCTTGATTTAGGCTGCAGCCAATTGAGCTTCCAATTCTTATTGTAAATGTGGTGTCAGTAAAAAGGAACATCACAGGTGCAGCAACAAAAATGATGTTTTAGCAAATTCAACATAAACAAGGCGGCACCAGTGCGGAACAAGGCAGAAAGAGCCTGCTTGTTAGTCAGTCAGGGACCAATCAGAAGGCTGACAAATGGTGAAATGTCACACTCGACAAAGCCGGACACTGGATTCGAACTCATAACCTCCGTGGTGGTGGGCAGGGACTTTCGCGCTTCTAAGCGCACGCGCGAGTTTGATCTTTTAGCTTTTAGTAAAAGATGCCAAAATGTCTGACCCAGTAAATGTTCTCTGATGGATCGGAACCACTATTGTCCATTTGGCCTTCCCGTCCCAGCAGTGCCCTCCTAAAGTTCACTCCCTGAGCACATTAAGCTTTTCAAAGGAGGTCTAAATGGTGTCGAAACTCGACTAAAGATTGTGTTTCAACATTGGAGTGTTAGCTGTTAGCTGAATAATATCCAAGATGTTGTTATTACGGTCACTGGTGCTGCTGATTTGCATAATGCCTCCTTTCAGCATGCATTCATTGAAAATGTAATCAAATGGTTAAGCATATTCCCCGACATGCCAGCATTATGGTGTTGTTGTAAAATAAAACTGCAGTGGAAGAGACATACATGGTTAACTGTGCAGCACTGCATAATATGCAACATAGAGGCTGTAAGCTGCCACCAATTACGACTCATTGTGTGATTTTAGGATTCTGTTCTCGGAAGGTATCTTCAAATGACTGGCATTCTAACGCGGCGATGACATGGCGTGCAAATTGTGTCTCCGTTACAGAATTCATCTTAAACAGCATTATGTCAGTGAAATGGCGCCCACGGGGAGACCGGACAAATGAACACCGTTGACTCTAAGCTCTGGTGTCTGTCATCGGGTGGGTGACACACAGGGACACACATGTGTCATGTGGCGTTTCGGCTGGGCGGACGAGCTGTTGTGTGTTAGGTCCTGCCACGGGCGCCACCGCACATTCACACCGCCTCCTCCTTCCTTCCTTCCCATGCCTGTGTGCCATTCTGCTCCACACTGCTGTGATCTAGTGTGATCCTAATGGCATGTAGAGCCGTGATGTATACGGTCCAATGAGGACACTGCATCTGTAATGGGCGCACCTGCTGTTTGCCCGCTTCCGACACAAAACCAGTGCACCTGGCATTGTGATGTCCTTCTGGTACTTCTTGTGGACCCCAGTGTGTCAGTTCAGTACCCCCATTGCATGAGCGGAACCATAAATCCGGTGCGGTTCTGTGTTCATAAAGTGTATACAGCAACTTTTAGACTGCGTCCCTGTGGGTGTCACGGGTTGTCATGTTTCATTTGTTGGGTTTCACTTTTTGTCCTCCTTGATTCATTGGTGCAAGTGGATGCAGTACAGTATAGGTGCACACTGCAGTGTTGTCTCAGATGTGTGGATCGGCCTATTATGCTGACAACCCTGAATACCTAGTACACGTACTGTACACACGCGGCCACACGCACACGCGCACAGTACACAGTTTACTTACTGTACTTGCTCATACAGACAGATGCGTTTACTGTACACGCACGCACACACACACACACACACACACACACACACACACACACACACACACACACACGTGCATAAACACGCCCCCGGGGGGGTCCAGAGCTCTGGGAAGTCTTCCTTAAGAGTCAATGTTGTTCCTCAGTCAGTGACACTGTTCAAACAATCATTCACCCTGTCCAAACATGCTAATCCACCCACCTCATCCTTATTCCCAATGGAGCCTGGATGTTGGATGCCTGCCTATAGTGTATGCATTCCCCCACTGTACGCATGCACGCACGCACGCACACACACACACACACACACACACACACACACACACACACACACACACACACACACACGCACGCACGCACGCACGCACGCACGCACGCGCACACAATGTGTGTCAATTTCACTGTGAAGAGAGCACAAATGGATGGAGAGTGCTCTGTTCAGGTATAGGGTATAACTATAGGCTATACTCAAAATATGTAAAAAACAATGTGCAAAATATTTTTTCCAGGAGAGTTTACGTGTGATTCATGAAAGAATCGGGGGTTGGGTGTAGAATACACAATAGGCTATACTAGCGTGAGAACTCATCATGGCCCTTCTCTGTTTAGAGGCCATGCCCCGAGTCTATGACATGGAGATGTGCAATATGCCAAGAAGAGACCTAGAAATAGAAACTTTAACCCATTCTGACCTGAGATCAGATTCATACGAGGTTTCCACTGGACACACACTGGTCTGATGAACCCATTCTGACCTGAGATCAGATTCTAAAAAATGTCAGTCGTTCTTCGATTTTTCAAAAATAGCAGACCTACAAGCTCGTATCGCGCCACTCGGTGGCGCGATATGAGCTTGTAGATCTGCTATTTTTCAATAGGTAAAGCATAACATGATGCTAAACACCAAAATGGGTGCCCGGTCAGAATGGGTTAACATCTCATGTCCAATCGATATAACAAGCTCTATCTGGCAGCCTGACAAGCGGCATCAAAGTTAGTTGGAAAAATGCAATATATAGAGAAATGACTGCGCATGCTGCAGTAAACATCTTTGCCGGCCTGGGAGGCTATAGTGTAGCGGTCCGGGCACCCAACCTGCTATTAAGCCAACCTGACGGCTTGTCGTGGGTTCGACTCCCCATCCCGACAACCTTTGCCGCGTGTCACACCCCCATCTCTCTCCCCACTGTAAACAATGGTCCTCAAACTCACCACCAAGAAGCTGTTGTATTAGGGCAGAGCAATAACTGAAAATACTGTACTGTATATCGAAAACATTTTTAGAATCAATAACCATGTTGGTTAATTGATTAATGGAAAAGCAGGTGTTTTTTTTGTGTGCAATATTTCTTTTTACATTTCTTATAAAGAGAATAGAATAGAAATATGAATAGAAATATAAATGTAATATTTGGTGATCGACACAAAATAAATTCAAATCGTACGTTTTTTTAATCAATTAGTCGGCTTAGCCTAAGCCCTGTATTATACAGTAGCCTATTTAGTTGTAGATTGTAGATACCGGTAGTTGCCATGCAAAAATATAGCGCAAACAGCCGAGCTATTTTCACTATTTCAGAAATAACAATAATCAATCGTAATCCAGGCAAAAGTTTGAAATAATCATGCTTGTGATTTGAAGTCATTATGGTAGTGTCCCCACTGACTGGAGGAAGCCAGCAGGAAGCACGGTGACTGAGCAGCATGTGGCGTGCTTCAATTTAAGGCAGAGTGGTGGAGCAAACAAACACCTGCTGACCGGAAAAAATAATTGAATAACTAAATCTTTGGCCTATATAATCACACAGTTACAGAGTTTCCTTAAAGGGACACTTCACCCTTTTTTGGACCATAAACACTATATTGTAGTCCAACATCCTACACACTCATCAATGCTCAAATTTTTTGTATTTTGGCTCTCTTTAAAGACACGATCATCACTACATAATCACCCCCTTGTACTTTACGAAGTAGTATTAACATAATGAGGAAAGCTATCAGAGATATACCGTAGTGATAAATGAGTTCAGTCACTGTCCACGTGTGAATCATTATAGGTACACAATACAGTATAGATTACTAGAGGGAGATTCATGATAACCCGTTATCCTAGACTATACCACACCTCTGCGCTATTTAAGTATTCGTATCGATTAATCGAAAAACCTCAGTGGCAAATGGACTTCATTTGTATGTAGATCTTTTCTACTCTTCTGAAAAGACACTTGTAAAGTGGTTTACAATGCATGCCTACCATTCACCCATTGGCACACACATTCTCACACTGAGAACCGCAAGGCCACTGCCGACTCGTCAGGGGAGGTTGTTTAGAGTTCAGTGTTGTGCTCAAGGACACTTCGACACAATGGTATAAGAGAAGCCGTGAGTAGATGTAAACGTATCTTTTCTCATGCCAATAAAGCCCTTTGAATTGAATTTAATTGAGTAGATATTGTACGTACAGGCATGGTGTCTTACTGGTAGTGTGTTCGCATTCATGCGGATGTATTTGTTATACTGTATACTGTGCTCTGCCATCATCTGAGCCACTGCCGCCCCAATGAACATGTTACATACATAAATACTGTCACATTTGTGTCAAAATAGCATGTCTGGACAAATACATCACATTGATATTTATTTGAGGTCACTTGAATGCTATGTTTTAATTTACAATGGCAACAATATGCCCGGCTACATACAGTGGCCGCGTATGTGCTTCAGAAAACATCAGAAAGCAAATGTTATTTGCGAGGCATTGCTTCAAATAGACGCAAATACAGTATACAGACCTTCAGCCTTTCATGAATCATAGATTACAGATGATTGTAATTCCAAACTCTGTCAGGCAACACTGAGCGTTCTCTCAGCTGCTCTGCCAAGCTTTCATGTGTGCTTTTGTTTTGACTGAAGTCTCTTTGTGTCAAAACCCATTGTGGCAGTTCAGTGACATCCCACGTGATTTCCCTTTCCTTTTCTTGAAAGCGAAAGCTGCAGGCCTTGTCTAGGACGTCTATGCACACTCTTATATTTTTTATACAAAAGGATTTGTTTGTGTAGTGTGTGTGTGTGTGTGTGTGTGTGTGTGTGTCTGTACGTGGGTCTGACTGCAAAAGTGTAGTGTGCGTACATGCATTTGTTTCCAGTGTAGTGTATGTCTCTGTATGTGTGTGTGTGTATGTGTGTGCGCGCGAGTGCATCCATGCGGGTGTGTGTGTATGTATACCGTATATACAGTAGTACATGTAAAGGTATTTAACACATTGCCATCATCACTGCAGCTCAGGGCTTTGAAGTAATGGGATTTTCTACCACTGTGTGACATGAAACGACTTGCTGTATGCCACCGGTTATTACCAGGCTACTTGCACATGTACATGGAAGGGAGACAATTGGAGTCGCTGGTTGGTTGGTTGGTTGGTTGGTTCGGGGAGAGTACATTTTTATGTCAGCCTGTGATCACCTCGCTTGGGTTTGTGGGCGGTGACGCTTTGAGGCTGCACTTCCTAGTACCGCTGTGTGGGAGAGAGAGTGATATAGAGCGATAGAAAACTGCACAAACCTCTGCCTCACAATTGAGCCGCGTGGGCTCGATGCTTTGTCTCCCTCGGTGCAGAAAAGATGCCTTTGGTCCAAGAACAGCTGCCCCCCCACACACAACTATAAAGCCACGGCCTTCGTACTGCGTATAAAAAGATAAATAGGACGAGTAAAGGTACATAAGGGAGAAAGGGGAGAGGTGGCAAGAAAATGAATCCAGATTTGTCAATATAGCAATATTGAGGTGCCAGGCAGTATGACCTTGTGGGTAGAAACACATTTTTAGTTCAGACTTGGCTCTCTCTGTGGCGTCTGTCGCCTGAATACATCATCATCATCATCATATCACCCTGTCAAAAAGCTAGCCACAGGAAAGGTAGAGTTTTGTCTAAGGAACGGCTGTCTTTATGACATTAAAACAGGAGCAAGCTTGTCATTTTGTTCCTGTGTTTAAAATGTAACTCGAATAGCCTGCCCTACACTACTGTCACTACAGCATGTAAAACAGGACATTTAGAGGTCCTAAAAAATGTTTTGCTGTACCTTTACTTGTACTCCGGCTGTCCGCCCTGAAACTGGGAGATCGGGGTTCAATCCCCCGGCCGGGTCATACCAAACTACCAAAGACTGTAAAAATGGGACCCAATGCCTCCCTGCTTGGCACTCAGCATTAATGGGTATATTGTGTGGTCAAATCAACTAATCAAATTCCCGAGCGTGGCATGGCTGCGGATCACTGCACCAAGAGATGGGTCAAATGCAGAGTGTAATCCACTTTGTGTATTCCACTGGTTTAACATGGCATGGGAATTATATGAATATGAATAGGTAACAAACCTTAAAGTAACCAACCAAACATCATTAACTTACTAACATTATGGCTTTACTAACAATCACAACAGTAATATTCTATCATCAATGCAGCAAAACATCAAAACCATACATCCAGACTAATGGTTAGTATATAGGCACGCTTATATAGGCACAGATTCCTGAAGAAGATCCCAGTGATCGAAACGTTGAATCAATAAACCAGTGGAGCTGAGTTTTTCCTTACCAGACTCTATTTCTTTTTCCTGCAGTGCAGTACAGTTAAAATGTATTTTTCAGAATGGACAAAATTATTATAATCTTTTAATTCAGAATGAGATCATATCGACATCGTATCGGCCATAAGAACAATTAATTACAGTATATAGGATATCGATATCGGCCAAAATATCTCATCTGCAAATCCCTGCGTATAAGTTCTGTGTTACCATGAAACTCAATAAAATACATCTATCCCTCTTTTCCACCACATTTTAGCATTCCAAGGCCTCAAGTGCATTTGTGTACTGTACTGGATCAAATACTTTTCGAAGCTTAGTCCATACTCAGTACAAGTGTATAATTCTCCAAGGACTTACGCAAGACCAGGCTATCTTGTTTCCACTGCCGAACATAAGCTACTGTAGATATGAATTTAGGTATAACAGAGCGCTTCTAGTTTTACAGATGTATAGCCAAGCACTTTTCATGCTCACCGTGAAACATTCATGTGACCTCGACACCTCATAACAGCAACTTAATAAAGAAGCTAAACCAACCAACATTCACCAGATTTAGACCGATGAAGTCTCGCTATGTGGCTGAACACAGTGAATTCTGCACAGAAACAGCACAGTACAGTACGTAGGAGTGAATTTGGATTTTGTTAGTATTTTCTTTCTGAATTTGAATATTGTACTTTGATCAAAAAATACAATTATCTGGGTGAAAATCACCTGTGTAGGGTTAATGAAATCGGCATTTGTAAAACAAAATGCTGCACACAACATACAATAATATTATTAAGTCTGTTTACAGGGATAACTCACCACTGTGAAATTAACATCAGCTGTATTGTCTTTTTCAGTATGATCATTCAGTTTGGTCTTTATTCTACGTATGTTAAAAAGAGTGTATGCAGTATAAGTCACAAAGTCAGTGAGGCGTTGCTATGGAGACGTGTATATGTAAGTAATTTCCAGCACTTTGAAAGTTGACGGATGACAAATTTCTGACACGTGTTGTGAGAGAAATTCAGCACAATTTTATGGCGTGGCTCCACAGGAGGCCATAGCTATATCTAAGAGCCTTGTGTGTGTGTGTGTGTGTGTGTGTGTGTGTGTGTGTGTGTGTGTGTGTGTGTGTGTGTGTGTGTGTGTGTGTGTGTGTGTGTGTGTGTGTGTGTGTGTGTGTGTGTGTGTGTGTGTGTGTGCACGTGCGTGCGTCATAATCTCACAGACCTCTGGACAGATAAGTGCTACATTTCTTGTGCACACTAATCCGGACAGTCTGATATATGCTTCCATCGTAGTGATTTCAGCGGAACATACTGACTGAGAAATATAAGTGTCACTATGTTGATGAATTGACCTGATCCTGTTTCTACCCTGCCCTTGTGTGTCTGTGAAAGAGTAAGAACGGATGTGCAGATTTTCATGACACGTGGTTGGAATGACCAGTTGGCTGCCCTGAAGGGAGTATTACATTTTGTGTCAAAAAGATCAAAGTCAAGTTCACAGTACCAGGTCAAGATCAAAATTAGATAATCAGTAGGGGTGTAACGATGCAGTAACTGCATCAAAATGTGTATAGAAAGACAGTTTGATAAGGTGGGTTTTGAGTGTGCTTTTGAACATTTCGAAGCTCTGATGTGAGTTGGGAGTGAGTTCCAAAGAGAAGGGGCGGCCACTGCGAAGGCCCTGTCTGTCTCCCCAAGTTCGTTTGTTGGATTTGTGGGGTTCCAGTTGGTTGGCAGTGCTTGACCCGAGGGAGCGAGAGGGGACATTGGACGGTTGATGAGTTCAGAGAGGTAGAGGGGGGCCTGCAGGTTGTTGAGGGTTTTGTAGGTGATGCTGAGTATTTTGAAATCAATTCTGAACTTGACTAGGAGCCAGAGGACGGGTGTGATGTGGTCCCTGGATCTGGTTCTGGTGAGCAGGCGGGCGGCGGAGTTTTGAGCATACTGTATATATACTGTATCATCATATGTATCGTATCGTCACCCATGTATCGTGATACGTATCGTATTGCTGTCAAAATGCATCATTAGACCCCTAATAATCAGTCATGTGTATGATATATATATATATATATAGATATATTAAGAAAAGTAAATCAAAATGGATGGATGATTGAATAATTGTAAAACTAATTAGCATTAACATTCATCAATCACATCACAGTCTCTTAACAATTACAGGGACTGATAGTTTTCCCATGTGCCGAAAGGAATCATTTCTTTTGAAATGCAAAGGAAGCATACATCAATACTTTTAGGTTGTCGTGGCAAAGATGTACCATCAGTCACATTCGCAGAGCTTTTCAAAGAGGGAGGCTTTGCATTTGTACTTCGCTCAAAAAGTGGAGATGAAAGCATTATATCTTTTATCTCAGGTCGACCTAAAGCATCAAAGAGTGGTTTGATAGCAGGACGCCCACCACCACCGGCCTCTCTCTCATTTGGCGGTCAATTTTGTTCATTGCCTTTGCTCTTTTGTTCTTTGCACTATGGGTTTTTTAGTTTTTACACAAAATGAAAGCAAGAACGGCACTAATGAACATTAATGCTGACATTTCCCTAAAGCAGTCGTCGGCAGTGTCCCCTTTTGATCGTCGTATTGTGAACGTATATGCACACAATGAGTCATTGGTGGTGGTGGGACCACCAGCCCACCACCATTGTTAAAGATGACACGCAGCCTTTTGCTTTGGGGGAAAATGAATAGATACAACATAACAACACATCCTGACACTGGGTACTGTCTGTCACATTTTAAAATCCTCAGTGTTGAATTAACTCTGAGAGAAAGTTACAAATGGATAAATTAATTTACTGTATGTATTGCAGTCTCCACGTTTGTGAGAGGAGAATGATACAATTAATGTTTAACCCATTTTGGGCGGGAACCCCTTTTGGTGTAAGCATTATGTTATGCTTTAGCTATTGACAAATAGCAGATCTACAAGCTCATAGCGAGTGGCGCGCTACGAGCTTGTAGGTCTGCTATTTTTGACATATCAAAGAACGACTGACATAGAAACATAGCTTTTTCAGAAAGCCGTTTTAGGATTTAGAAGATATTTATAGAATCGTTAAGCATAGACAGTTTTTAATGTGAATGTGATGTTCCAGTTCCTTTCTGGTAAAGGCATCCCTGCATGGGTGTATATATAGGTGCAGGTATGTCCTACTTAGTGCGATTGGTATGGCAAACTGCGAGGAAAGTATTTGATAATGCTGTCACAGAAATGAGCGCTTGATAGAACTGCAATTAGAGTGAAAAGAATGTCGACGTTCCTGAAGGAACAGGACAATCTCATCTCTGTTGCACCAAGGATAGCCATGAGACAAAATAAACGCTGTCATAGAAATGGAACACTGCCTCTCATATCTCACGGGTATAATGACAACACACAGGAATGTTCACAACACAAAAACCCTCCGGAATGCTTAAGTCAGACGATGTCTTTGCTGTGGAAATACACAAGCTTTCTGGGTCCCACGCGTATTATTGGCACTCCACGCCATTAACAGCAACACCAAACATGTCTGTGAAACATTACACTGTGGCAGTAAATGTGATATTTTGATTGAAGAATGTTGATTTGATTAGTAATGTCCTTGGCATTGTCTCTTGGTCACATTCACAGACGGAACTTTTTCTGTGACACTGAAAAGTGAAAACTCGGCCAAGATCGATGCAATGCATATAGCTGTCATCTGAATTATACATCTGAGTGTACGCCGAGGGCAATATTCCAAAATATCCTCTGAGCGTGTCTACACATTAGACACGGCACACAAACAGTGCAGCATTCCATGGCATTCAAACACACTTCCCGTCCATTTGAATTACACGAAGTATACGTATATGCAAACGTATAAAAAGTATTTAGAAAATAGCAGATCTACAAGCTCACAATGTGACGCATTGTGAGCTTGTAGATCGCCTATTTTCAAATCTATAAGTAATTAGTAACTAAAGTATTAAAATAATTGTAGTGTGGAGTCAAAGTATAGTATCTGCCTCTGTGATGTAGTGGAGGAGTACAAAATACAGAACATTGGAAATACTCCAGTATGAAGTAAAAAACTCAAAACTGATACTCAAGTACCCTAAACGTATACTTAGTTGCTTCATACACCGCCGGCATGATGTGTATATATATATACGTGCAGCCTGTCGGGTCACAACACCTCACATGAATCCTTCAGGCACAGACAGTATCAATAATGAGAAATACCTGACAGTCCTCGGAGGAGTCTCCATCCACACACACACACACAGACAGACGGGAGTGGGAAGATAAAAGTCTAATGAAGAATAATTGACTGGTAGCTCTCGGCCAAGGGACTAGTATGACAGAACTCCTGGGACGTCTCTCATTGTGTCTCTCTCTCTCTCTCTCTCTCTCTCTCTTCTCTCACTCTCCATTTCTGGCTGTTTATCTCTCTCTTCTCCTATTTTTTGCTCCATCTGTGATTGTCTATCTCTCTAACCCATTCTGACCTGAGATCAGATTCATACGAGGTTTCCACTGGACACACACTGGTCTGATTAACCCATTCTGACCTGAGATCAGATTTTAAAAAATGTCAGTCGTTCTTCGATCTTTCAAAAATAGCAGACCTACAAGCTCGTATCGCGCCACTCGGTGGCGCGATATGAGCTTGTAGATCTGCTATTTTTCAATAGCTAAAGCATAACATGATGCTAACACCGAAATGGGTTCCCGGTCAGAATGGGTTAATTCACAACCACCCCCAGTCCCCCCACTCCCTCCCTCCCTCCCTCTGGAAGAAGAGCCACTCGGCGCGTTACCAGTGCTGCAACGGAGAGAAAGAGAAAACTTATTAAAGACATCAATAAATGTCATTAGAATATGAAGGGAAGTGAGTGACCTCATTTGAAATTGCAACGTACTCAGCATCTGCCCAGAGACAGTGCGGCTTTCCAGGCCAAATAATGTCATTGTTCTTTGTACGCGGCTGCTTCTGCATGCATTGCATGATTCACTAGAATCATGCAATGCAGTATATTGTGTATACTGTGTACGCATAATTCATTGATGGATTGATAAAGTGGGTGGATTGAGGGATATATGGATGATCAGGGCTTAATGTAATGGATCGATCAGTTAGGTTTTTTTTTCTTTTCGTTTTTTTATGGAGGGACAGACTGTAGGCTGACAGGACATGGGGAGAGAGATGGGGGGGGTGACATGCAGTAAAGGCCGTGGGGATCAGGAGTCGAACCCGCGGCACACTGCCAGACTGGATTACCAGCCAAGGTGCCTGGACCGCTGAGCCACGGCCCAGGCCGATCGATCAGTTAGTTAAGCAAGCAATTCTTTGCAATTAAACTTTTTTTTATTTCTTTATAACTGAAGGTGTTTCACAAAGAAGTTAAATTGTGCCTTGACCTGAAAAAAGATATATGGGCGTTCTATAATTATGGTGTAATTATACACAGTAACTTAATGCAGTAAATGGTGACTTATGGGATTAATTTAACATCTGATCTCTCTGAGTCTGACAGAGGAAGTTTGAACTCTATTACCAACAGCTCAAGGATATTCATTCAAATAAAGTCTACAGTGTCGCCACCACTCATTCAGATGAGGTCACCTACTGGGGTCAATTGCTATAGCACCGTACTACTGAGTGCAGTGCAGTGTTGAAAATTGAAATGTTATGTAATTCTACTTTAATCTTATATTCGTGATGAAAATAGAGGCTCTACTTTTGGCAGTGCACAATAATAGAGCCAATGCAGCCTGACAGATTAGGTAAATATACAATAATATAACAAATATAACATTTCACATTAGTTTTGCTTCACTGTGCATTGTTGGGTCCCTAATGTGAGATCATCTCATATACTGTAATTAGATTTCGAAGGCAGGCATATTCAATATTCCAACTCCCACAGCTGACAGCTCACAAAGTCGTCTTTATTGTGGTGCTATTCATTAGTAAACTTTGGGAGAATTTCTTATACTTTGGCTGGAAACTAATGCCATTAAACAACCACCCACGCAAGTAATAAAGTACGTCCCACAGTTCTCCTTCATTGCCTCCAGGTAATGTGATGCATTTTAAAACGGCTTTTTAATATTTAATATCATATTGTCTATGTCCCTCAAAGTTATTTCTAATGGTTTGAGCCTCAATCACCACTCTGATATAACCATTCCTTGTCATTTCTTTCTGTACTTTGAAAGCCGTTTTAGCTGATATGCAGATTATTTAATATTTTAGTCATTATAATACTGATGCTATAAAACCCAGGCTTGTTTCCATTCCATGACAGCTTGGAAAATCAACAATGGTGGACATTGTAAACAAAGTGGAAATGCAAATTTGGAACTGAAGAAGAGGAGGAATTATACAAAGTAGGGTGACATTGATGACATCACGATGAGGCCAAAATCAGTTGAGCTGTTCCTGAGAGCAATTTCCATTAAAACACCTATAATATGATATGAAAGCCTGATTGTTCAAAATGGGTTATTTGTGGGGATAGAAAACACATTATGGGAGCCCCAAAAACACAAAAGAAATTGAAAAAGTAGAATTTTATGTTATAGGTCCTTTAATGTAATCTTTACTATACTACCTGTGATCTTTATCCCTCCTTCCGTCCCGTAAATCCATCGATACCAACCACCCAATCCTTACTCATCCATACATCACATGTTATCATTCGGTGCTTTCATTTACGTATATATATATATATATATATATACTCCAGCCCTTTTTGAGTCCAGTTGCTCCCGATGCTAAAGATCTGGAACAGCATTCTGGGTTTCCTGGGTCTGTGACGGCCATCTGTGTCCCGAGCAGCAGCGTGGAGTTGCTGTCTTCCTGCCTACAGGATGCCCAGGCAGACGTGCAGATCAATGCAGGGGGTGTGGATGAGTGAGCAAAATGAGCATTGATTGCCAAGAGGCGGCCGGCTGCCAAGGGGGGGGGGACAGAGCTGCATAACACCCATACAGGGCCTCCAGAGGTGAAGATCACATGCTCACTGCCGGGCCAAGGCACAGTGTGAGAGTTTGTGCATGTGTAATTTTATACGTGTGCGTGTGTGTGTGTGTGTGTGTAGCCTATATAAGGTTCTGCCTGTCCCTGAGCATTGGATATTTGTGCAGGTTTTTCTAATCTCTACGCCTCCTCGTGCCTGACGAATACGATGCAATGAGTATGATTGAACCGAATGAAAGATGCTGAACGTGATGAAGATGAATTAGTTTGACTGCAGTGCGAACCCTAATCTTCTCCACCGGTTCTTCTCCAGTGGGCGTGGAGACTTAATTAACACTCAAATAAATCTAATTGATTTTTCCTTATATTATATGATTTTCACATATTTATCCAGAGAGGCGTTGAACTGCTGCGGTATAGCGAGGATTTGATCCAAAATGAGGAAACGCCCCAGTTGATTATGTTGATTATGTTTCTGCATACAACAGACAAATATTATATCGGAAACTAATATCTCATAATATTACCTAGGCCTACAGATAGTAAACAAAACAATAGTCACATAATATTAAATATTTATATATGTGGTTAACAGTGGTTCACAAATCAAATTAAATTTGTTACAGTATATGCACAGTAACTACACTGTTAGCAGTTGTATAGTATAGTTTGTTCAAATCCTGGACAAGGTTAGTGATGTGTTACACTCATTCCCATACAGATTAACTCCCTCAGTGCCACAGGACGCCTAATGACGCCTCCCCCTTATCACTATATTCAAAGCTTTCTCACAAATACTTTTTAATGGATTTAAGTATTAATGTGCCTATACAGTAACAGTTATGTATGTGTATTTATATGTTGATTCACAGAAAACTCTTTGTGAACAATATACGGTACTGTAGATGTACTATATATGACTGAGTCAACATCTTCAGCTCCATGGTTGGTGGGTATTAGCTCAGTATTAGTATTAGTGTTATAGTATTAGGGTATTAGCTCAGTCCCTCAGTATTAGCTCCTGAGCATCCAGGCACAACACTGGCAAATGTAGCACGAAGAGATAAGAGGCACGTTCGGAAATACCGCACCAGAGCACATTAGTGCCTATTAGCTTGCATTGCACATTGCGCTCAGTGCGCTATTTCCGAACGCGCCCATAATATGCAGAGTGAGAGCTATACAATCTGCGAACTTGGATTCATTATCCTGCAACTTCTTCAAAATACTACTCAACATGCAGTCATTTCTCACAGGAAACGGGGGGACTGGATGGCTCAAATTACAATAGAACAACTCATCCGTGTTAAAATATTAGACTGTTTTACCCCAGCTATTTTTAACCCATTTTGGAGCGGGAACCCCTTTTGGTGTTTTAAGCATTGTGTTATACTTTAGCTAATGAAAAATAGCAGATCTACAAGCTCATAGCGCGCCACGAGCTTGTAGGTCTGCTATTTTTGAAAAAAATCATGAAAATGTGGCGCAAATTTGGAATATATATTCTTTCAGAGCCAACGTTTTTTAACTCAAATCATTGCTTCTGGGGGGTCCCTGGAACAACGTATTTTCAGATGGAGGTCGGCGGCCAATTACATATATATATTTTGGGAGTCCTTGACATGAAATAGTTTGAGGACCACTGACATATAGAAACATGGGTTTTTCAGAAAACTGTCAGGATTTAGAAGATATTTAGTAGAATCGTTCCCGCAGGTCTAAGTGGGTTAAGTCCCAGAAGCATCCTCCATTTGCCCTTTTTTTCCTCCTGGCATATTTTATTACTCTGCTCATTGGTGCTGTACATCATGCTATCATGAAACATTCTGGACCCATCAACCATGGAACATGAATACTTTATAAAGGCTATAAAACATGCATTTACGGTAGCTGCAATTACGGCCTTGCCATTTCCTCATGCGATCCCCACGGCTCCGTTTCTCATAATTACGGCCATGTCGACACATTTGCGCTTTATTATAGATGTTGAGTTGGAATGATCGTCACAGACAGAGTTTTTATTATTAAATTTTTCAAATAACGAGGAGAAATTATGTGGGTCAGATGTTTAGAGCGCCACGCCGACTTAATTATATAGGAAGGCCCAGGGGTGTCATTTGCAGGCCCGGGGGATGCCAATTGCCATTTGCCACCCCCTTTTGGGGTTGGCGTTTAACCTCAAATTCAGTTGTTTTTGTATTTTCTCCAACTGTGATCTGTTTTTTGCAGATGAATCCGATTTTTGAACGGTGTCGAGTGCTTCTCAATCCATGCCCACAACCATCATATGATTATGAGTATGACTGTCCTCCTTATTGGTCCTTGTGGGTCGTCCGGGGGCGATGGAGGCCGATTCTGGACCCGGTTACTCTGGTGCAGTGTGGACAGGGGAATGTACGTAGTGGTGGGTTTGGGTTGGACCGGCTTATTGGATGGTTTATTATTCCTGAGTCTGCGCTTGTCCTGTGCAGCATGGCGGAGGTCGTCATCGTATTTTGCAGCACCCTCACGGACAAGGTTTCTCCAGGTCGTCCTGTCTGTCTGTTGCCTTGTCTTCCCAAGCTTTGAGGTCAATGTGGCACTTCTTTAAGTTTGTTTTAATATTGTCCTTATACCACTTCTTTTGACCTCCCGGGGCCCGTTTCCCTTTAACAAGCTGGGAGTACAGGACTTGTTTTGGGAGGCGAGAGTCAGGCATGCGGACAATATGGCCAGTCCATCTGAGCTGGTTTTGGGCAATGGTGGCAGTGATGGTGAGAATGTTTGCCTCTTCCAGGACGCTGGTGTTAGTGTGCCGATCCTCCCAGCTAATCCTGAGGATTTTCCGGAGACACCTCTGATGGTATGTCTCAAGTGCCTTTATGTGCCTGCTGTATGTGGTCCAGGCTTCTGACCCATACAGAAGGGTGGGGAGAACCACAGCTTTATATACCAAGATTTTGGTCTTTGGTACGGTACGTGTTTTCTTTTTGCCTGCAACCATACCCTGCAGGCATAGCGGCTCACACAGCCTTCTTCAGGGTATACCCTGATGTAGAAGGCCGTGCAGGCTGCTACTTGTAGTGCCTTGGATTCTTTCTTTTCTTTTCAAGTCTGCAATTTACACCTTGACAGCACCCATCTAAGAGCCACTAACAGATCCCTGCAGCGCTTCCATTCCTCTATTTCTAAATTGTAGGTTATCCCAGTTTTGAACAAATTCCATTTTGAAATAGCCAGATCAATAAAGGCTTTTTTCACCAGAATAGTGCCTTTTTCCTTTGTTGCACAATATAAAACACATGTTCTAAGTTGGCCTACACTGGCTGTGTGCACATGAAATGTGGGGCTGTGTTTTACGAGATCAGATCAGGACACGCAGACTCTGATCAAACAAGGAGACATTTTTCTTGCACATGCTCAATATAGTAGGCCTATACCTGAACTTAAAGAGTAGCCAAACCCCATAACCAGATCTGGTTAGCCTCCTTCAGAGCCAAACATCATACACAGAACATTAAAATAAAATTAAAATGGACAAAAAGAAGTTGCTAAGTCCATTTTAGAAGAAGCGGAGACTGACTGCACTAAACGGCACAGGCAGCTCGTTCGGGCTTTCACCTCGCCTGGGCATGCGTCACCCAGTTTATTTATTTTTGGCATTGAAGACTCTTTTTCGGCAGCATGGCTGCCAGAAAAAAAGTACTGTACTGTACTGTACTGTACTGTACTGTACTGTACTGTACTGTACTGTACTGTACTGTACTGTACAAACCCTCCGAGCTCCCTGGCCTGTGTGTGTCTGTGTGTTAGCCTGTGCAACAATGACACTTGGTGGTGAACAAACGCTATAACGCTATTTTCTTGCTCGGACACAGCCAGGGACACAGGGACAGACAGACCCAGGGACACAACCACACACATAGCTGTCTATATTGGTTGCACCACTCAAAAATGCCCCCTGAAATATCTTTCGCTGTTATGCTAATGGTAATGAATGACATCAGCTATAGTCAGTATCTGCTGACCCCTTGCTCGGACAGAACTCCTCTTCAAACTTCATTATGTTTTGAACTATATGCATCTGTAGAGTTTTGGAGATATTAGGCTTCTGGTCTTCAGGCAGGGATTCTCTGCTACAGAGGCGTGTACTTTCTGTGGAGAGAGGCATATGTTTCATTGATCACTTTCAACCTGGCATCCCTATTCAAAACGTTTAAAAGATTTTCAAAATAGGGAGCAGATCTGCAAGCTCACAACTCTTTGCATCGCGGCACGGTGTGAGCTTGTACATCGTCTATTTTCGCTATCCGTGAGACAGTGATGTAGAATAGATACTGTACTGATGTAAGTGCTTAAAGGGAGGCCAATTTAAAATAGCCAACAGTAATCAGAGGAGATACGTTTAGGACATTTTACACAATGCAAGGGGATGTAATAATGATACTGATGTCGCCGTAACACACGTGTGCACACACACACACACACACACACACACACACACACACACACACACACACACACACACACACACACACACACACACACACACACACACACAGCTCATAGGAGGATTATGAGTGGAGGGTACAGCCCATTACTTTCTAATAACATCATCTAATCTCTTGCTATAGCTGCCCTTGAGGCTGAGTCACTCAGAAAACATTGCAACTTTTCACCTACGATAAAGCATATCCCCTCCCACTCTCTTACCAGGGGGAGGAGGGGGGGGGGGGACGGGTGCGCGCCCACCCGTCTCCATCAAAGAGATTGGACAGGGTTAGCCCACCGGTTGGCTATAGAGGAGAAAGCCATTTTTATCCCTTATGCTGTCAAGTTGAATTAACTGTACAGCACCAACCTTTCAGCGGAGTCTTTGTCGTTACTAGCAGTGGCACTGCTGGCATGGCTTTCTATTTCACTCCAAAGGTTCACCAGCCCCCCTCTGCTTCAGTATATTACCCCCACCGCCCTTCAATCAAAATAGCCTTTGAGGACAGGCTGGTGAAATGATGAAATGGGTTATCGTCTTGGGTCTGGAGATGTAAGGGTGCAGGAGGTGGTATGCAGCTTGGTCTCCAGCAAACCGACCCTGTATTACAACCCTAAAGCCTAACCTGAAGTGACCCTGGCTTAAGAACAGCTCACAGCCTGATGCTTTTGAGAACGGGGTGGTTTGGTGATTATCAGATTATCATTTCATATCCAGTTTGGGTGATCTGTGGTGCATCCATCCAACCCAGTATCACAGCAAAGTGGGCCGACACAGACAGTGGCTCAGGGGTAGAGTGGCCGGTAGATTGGCCGGATGGCAACCGCGAGGCTCCCACAGAGTTATTGTCGAAGTGCCCTTGAGCAAGTCTCTGAACCCCTCATTGCTCCTGATGTGCAGGTTGGTTTCCTTACATGGTTTCCTTCCCCATCGGTGTATGAACGTGTGTGTGTGTGTGTGTGTGTGTGGGTGAATGGGTGAATGTAATATATAATCTATATGTAAAGCGCTTTGTACAGATTGCCAACTGGCACACAGTTGGGCTTAATGTTGGAAGTGTCATATTTAGCCACTGCCTCTTGCAATCCTTCATAAGTTCTAGTCGCCATATTTTCAATCTCATCATGATACTGCTTAAAGGAGGCATTCTTGGGGCTTCCTTTTGCAATTAGGTGGAATCATTTCTCTGGCACTAATCTCAGGCACTCTGCAGTGTGGCTACCGCCCCCATCTTTGATTTAACGGTCGGCGTGATTCCGGGGGAGTTTGAGGTACAGCCTGCATGTTGGGAGCATCCCTGCGGTCCACAGTGTGTTCACCTACTGATTGCGCTCTCCCTCTCTCCCAGGTTTAGTGCCGGTTTATGGAGCATGATATGAAATAAACCCCCTTCTCGGTCCCCCAACAAAGATTGGTGGCACTGCTCGCACTCAACCAACCCAGGGAGCTCCGGCTTCAAGCATGAGGGGTTCTGGAGATGTGTTTTATGGCAACACTGGCATGGAGAGAAGTTTGGGTATGGAGGGAAAGAGAGAGAGAGAGGGGGGGGGGGCGAGTGAGAATTTACAAACACATCTGTTTATATGAGAATCGTATAGTCATAGGAAAAAACAATTAAGTTGGCCTTGGCCTTGGACGTCAGGAAGCAGAACCACATGCATGGCGGTGATCAGCCTGATCCAATCCCCCATTCCGGGGTTCCCTCAGGCTGGGGTGAGCCGAGTCAACTCAATGAGCTCGGCTGCATGCACGCAAACATCTTTTCAAGCCACTGCCCCATAGTTGATCAAAACTCATTGTGTTTGTATAGTATGTGTATAGTGTAGATTATTTTTTTCCAACAATGTATTTATTTTCCTTTTTCCACACAAATGACAATACAAATATACAAAAAAACCAACAATGAACATTACAAGAGAATTACAGATATAAAGAAAGCAAAGCAACAATAACCAAAAAAAGAAAAGAAAAGAAAGAAAAACAATAGTGTAGATTTTAACACAAACATTAAATGCAATTGACAATGAAGGGAGAATTTACGCCATATATGTCTGAGGCAGCGAATCAGTATTTTTGTCCTACACAAAGATTGTATTTCTATTGACAATGAATGGATGATGTACGATTATAAGAGCGCACCTCACTTCACACGGGTGTGATTTTGGCATTACGGTAGCTACCCATACAGAAAGGCTACACAGTTAAAGTAAAGCCACAGTATTGGCTTAACTAATTCCGACACATTCAACAGTTTTTGATCTTTTAAAAATGTTATGAGCAGAGAGCAGATGTGACTTATATGGATTTTTGGAGCGGCAGCCATATTGCATCACTCTGCTCCTGCAGCTTCCAAACATGCTCTCTGCTCTATACTGAACTCTTCTCTGTTCCTGCTGAATTTGCACCAATTCCTGCAACTATACTGCTCTCATAAGGTACAACTTTTAAACATTAATACTTTTTCTAGAACTACATTTAGCAAGTGATCCACTCTTAGCTCCGCCCCCTCACACTATTAGCCCCACATCCCACACTTGTTGATTGGACGGGGGCGAGGGCCAATGAAATTGAACGCTGCCCTCAGAACACAATCCAAGGCATACAGTATAAGTCTGAGCATAGCGCGCGGCGCGCCCATACTTTCCCCCCAAATGACAGACGGGAAAACAAAGAATCAATATTGACTGTATAATGAAAGATATTGGGTACGTATGTAGAGCTGGGCACATCATTCTGGATATCTGTGAAAAGTAATGAATGTATATCAGCAATCTCAAGTTATGTCAAATATGAGCCCCTTTTATACTTTTTTTTTTTTTTTTTTACCACAATCACAGGGTTTATGGTTAGGTGGAGGCAAAAGAAGCAGAACCTAGTATGGAGGAAAACGTTCAAAATGTAAATTGTACCTTGGCCCCCCCAACCCTCACCAGGCCAAGATACGCAGTCAGCAGCCCCTACAATACACACATGTATGCGTACACGTACGTGTGTGCAATGCACGTGCACACACACACACACACACACACACACACACACACACACAAGTCTATATATCAGGAACACATAACATTCTTGATTAGATAAGGGACCGCTGGTCTGAAATCAATCTAATCATTTGCCTTATTAAAGCGGGGGACGGGCATTCTTGTCATTCCATGACTTATTAATTATCTAAAAATGGTACGGCCAGGTCCATTAAGGGTGCTTCAAATACGATCTATAGTTGGTGCATTTGTCATGTTCTACATTAGACTGCTTTAACTGTATATCAATGTTTTTTTTTTTTATTGATCTATACATTATAAATAGATCTAATCTTAACCTGTGTACTATTTGTGTTGCTTTGACTTTGTTTTACTATGCTACTTGTGTTGATTGTATGTTTGCCTCATGATCGTGTACAGCACTTTGGTTGACCTTCTGGTCTTTGTAAATGTGATCTAGAAATAAAGTTTGATTTGATTTAATCTAATCTAATCTTGATCAGCTAACATGAAGGTCAAGGTTCTCATTTCCCCCTGGTTTCTCCCTTATTTGATCTATTTAACCCAATGTGGATTTTTTTGTTTGTTTGTTAAAATATGTTAAATAGCTCTGATAACAATCATTGCTATAGTATAGAGTGTTTAACCAGTAACTGCCTATTAAGTCTCGCTCAGATGTCAAGGTTATCCTGCTAGTCTATAAATGATCGCATGGGCTTGTTCCATCGTACCTCTCTGGCCTCATCGTCCCTTACTCCTTGTCTCCTTCCCGCTCCCGCCACTCAGAAGATTCTGGCTACCTCATTGTTGCTAAAATGAAGGGAAAAAAAGATTAGATTTAAAATACCCTTTTTTCTGTACACTATGACCAACTATAAATTTGGTGGACTTTGTGCCGAGCTTTGAAATTGATTGTATAGGTTACAGATTTTATTATTCCTTCAATTTTGTTGTATTTTGTATTTTAATATATGTTATTGTTTTTTTTGTGGCTTTCACAGACATTAGGCTGACATGAAATGGGGAGAGAGATGGGGGGGGTGACATGCAGTGGGGGGCCGTCGGGATCGGGAGTCGAGCCCGCGTCACACTGCCAGACTGGATTACCAGCCAAGGTGCCTGGACCGCTGAGCCACGGCCCAGGCCATTATGTTATTGTTGTATATCGTATTGGACCTATGTTATTATAACGAGTATTGAGACATTTGAACTTAACCTCTTCAAAAAATACATCGTCACAATACTAATTTAGGAGAGAGAACACTACAGCATACATGTGACATTAGACGTGATGATGACACAAAGAAATTAGCAGAGTTGGAAGTAGCACACTATAAAATGTAGGCTGGTGTAAATGGGTACTCTCTCCTGATTGGCTGAAATTGGCAACCCACCTGAAAATCTATTTTCTTTTTATTAAAGAGCTGGAGAGAGAGATGAGGATTACCCTGAACACTCATACATCATTGACTACTATACACATATAGAGCTTTAACTTTTTAAGAAAACGTTTTAACCAAAATATATCACTTTAAATTTCCTACAAGCTTCCTTTGAGTCAGAGCAATTGTTACAATGATGTTTTTGCACCATTCATTTATACGCAGCATATATCATCCAAATAAAGGAGATCATTGTAATACATCATCTTCGAATGATGGGATCAAAATAAACCACTTAGCAGCGCTAGTGTTAAATCAATGTCCACCATAACTTGCCAGGCATCTGGATTCTGAGCTGTCACTTAGACTCTCCTCTTGACCTTGACTGCCATGTTAGCATGCATGAGCAATCTGCATCCCTGATGCGCTCATGCTGCCGTCTCGTTCCCCATCCATGCGCAAGCGACTTAAAGATTTCCTGCCCAGGTCAATCACTATAGAATTGCCAGCTGATCAACTGTGACAAGCAGGCAGCAACACAACACCCCCCCCCCCCACACAAAAAACGCACCCCCCCCCTCCACCCCCCCCAGCCTCACCAAAGCACCCGGTTTACAAGTGAATGTTTCACCTTAGCCTGCAGGTGCAGTCACCTTGGCCGTGAGCTATGAGCTCTGAGGGAGTGTGAGTAATGCTTTCCTCCGTTCCCTAGACAGTGCATCAAAGAGATCTACATGTAGATTAAAGGCAGAGGCCCACAGGGAGGTTAGCCCCTAGCCAAGTTAGCATTCAGAGCCACTGTGTCGCACAGCGAGGAATATAATAATGACAGCGAAGAGGGTTGGATTGTGCTTGTGTGTACTGTACTGTAATTTATGGTGTATGTATGGTGTACTCTCTAGCTTCAATGCATTAGGGTAAGAAGAGTAAGCCGTGAGCAAATCATTAACCACCTGTTCTCCATCGCTGCTCTCCACCCCCCTCACCCCCCAAAACTCCACATCTAAATTACTGCTGATGTGGAGTTATCAGTATAGCCTATTCGTTGCTGTCCCGAAGAAACCACCTAACTCCAATTTTGAGGTTAGGGGGTTTATTTTGTATTTTAAAAAAAATCAATGCTATTGAACACCCTTTACATGTGTTGGTTAAAAACAAATATTGAACCAATGGAAAGTATTAAAAGGTGCTTCGGGCGAAAACCTCCCTTTGGATCCTCAAACTATCTGCCCAATTTTAGCCCATCTTTCTTTCTTTTTTTATCAGTCAGTGCTATTGAATACCCTTTACGTCTGTGTTCGTTACAAAAATATTGAACCAATGAAAAGTATTAAAAAGCCCTTCGACAAAAACCTCCTAACTCCACTTGAGCTGGATGTTTTTTAGTCTTATAGTCCTATTAGTCGTCTGAAAAACCTTAGTCTTTTAGTCTTTCAGTCCAGAGTTAGGTGGTTTCTTCCAGACAATAAACATAAAACATGTGCGCACACAGCCACACACACAGACATGATAGTACACACTATTAGATGCACGCCTCGGGCGGTACACAGCATGTGGCGCTCAAGCACTACTGTATATGTCTACAGAGGAGTTAGAGCCGATATACTGTACAGGCTGAGCCTGAGAGAGTGGGTTGTTTGTACACTGAGATCGCCAACTCATTAGACTCCTTGGGCAAAGGCCTAGGCGCCTATGGCTTGCTTAAGAGATTTCATTGGTTTCCATGGTGCTGCAGTTTTCCAACTGAAAAGTAAACACTGAATAACTATAATAATATCATAATAATGCTGTATATCGGTCGGTACTGTGGTGCGTAGAATTGAGGAAATTGACCAGACCTGCGGTCACTGGCATGGTGGGATTCTGACCGTTCCACAGCCCTCCTCTGAGAGACAGAGTGAGTATAGGCTATTATAATGAGCATTAGTGAGGACCTTTTGTATGAAGATACGATAGGCTGAAAGTGGCTAAAATCATAAGCATCTGCATGAATGTAAAACCTTGTATCAATCGGGACAGGACCAAGGAGAGAGGTAATACGTTTGACATTGACTTTCAAGCTTGTTCACGGCTCCACATTGTGACAATAACCTCATCAATTGTCTGTTGAGCATGCTCACTATAACATCAACAGTGTAGCAGTGACAGGCAGCATTATGCCTATAGCAATGGCGACTGCCTGCATAAGAAATGAGGCAATTATATTCCGAAATGAATAGAAAATGAACTGATTTAGCAGGGTCTGGCTCCTTCAATTACTTGCTGTTTGAATACATAGTAAGAGCTGTGACAAATGAGATGCATTTTCTAGCCATGTCAGCCAATAAATAAATAAATCCATTTGGTTATATATCCACTGCAATCACAGCTAGAAATAATATTTCCTTGGCAGACAGCAACAAAATGCTCTCTCACACAGGGTCATATTGTTAAACAAAATCACAGAACATATTCAGTATGCACATGCACATCTGTGATTTATAGTACGTTACCTACAAGCACCCAGCAAGAGAAGTTTTAAAGGGATTATGACATGAAAAAAAAGTTTTTATAATTTTTCTTATTTTCCTTTTTAGGTTTTCTGTTTTCACTGTTTTTTACCTGTTTTCATTGCAGCTCAAAGGGCTTCAGAACACACACAGAAAAATACCAGACCACAGAAAATCCACTCAATGTTCAAAGTTCAGGTTGGGTGGGTGTAATTCACCATTTGTCAGCCTTTTGATTGGTCCCTGACTGACTAACCAGCAGGCTCTTTCTGCCTTGTTCCGCCCTGGTTCCAAATTGTTTATGGTGAAATTGCTAAAACATCGTTTTTGGAAAAAAGTAAAAACAAACATGATAATGCCCAGTCACCATGCTGCACCTGTGATGTTCCTTTTTACTGACACCAAGGTTGAAATAAGAATTGAATGCACAAATATCAATACGAAGCAACTGAAAAACACATTATTTCAATGGTAGTGGATGGAGAGAAAGGATTTTTGTCCAACCACGAGGGGCCGCACAACCACGGGCGGGACTTGACAAAAGAGTGAATTGAGGTCATAAAACCTAAAAGAAATACTAGTAAAAACAAATATAAATGAAAATGTATGCCTGCATGAAACCTTTAAGAAAACTCTATATCTAAAAAATAAAAACAACACACATGATCAATAACCCCACTGTTGGAATTGACCTGAACAAGTTCAACCATGATGTTTTATTTTTTCTTGACCTTTATTTTTCTTGAAAATGATTTTATCACGACTGTTGCTGTGTTTATTGTGGACCCCAGGTCAGGAAGAGTAGCTACTTTGTAGGCAGCGGATGGGGATCCAAGTAAAGAAGGACGTGATCCTTTCTCTTCACTTCAGGATTTATTCATATGGGCCCGGTCCACTGAATCCGATGCCTGCATATCTCTGCCGAAATACCCACAGGTCCTTATCACTGGCAAATCTATTTACAGCACCCTCCAGCAGTTTAAATTGGAAGATTATACTTTAGTCCATACAATTTAGAGAATGCAGAGCATTTCCATCACCGCAAGGTCTTGCGATCAATAATGTCAATAGGTTTGTATCTTTCCATTCCATTACCCTCCGTGGTTGAAATCTTCCATGAAAGCGAAAAGAATATCATGGCAGCAGATCACCATGATGTTTTTGGAACCCCAGCTGGCCCAATTGGTTTGCCCAACCCATAATGATGTGGTCTATGTGCCCTGCCTACAACATAGCAGACATTTTCATGTCTAAAACAGCTAATAGCCCTTTTCATAGCAACCATATTGACATATGCTGCTGCTGTACGGGTATATGGTACATATTACAGTACATAAAATCATCCAATTGCCATCAAAGGCATAAGAACGAATGGCACCCTTTTTACATTGGTCTATTATAGCGCCACCAGGAGGCCACAACCTGACCTGCCCTATAGTGCCTTCAAAAGGTAAGAAATGGCACTTATAGGCAAAACTTTCCTATGCTGGGTTTGCTTGAATAATTGGATAATAGATACTTTTCACAGCAGCTGACATAAAATAACAATTAAGCCATAATATTATTTAATCACAATATCGACGGCAACCTGTTTGGACATGAATGGAATTAACAGCAAATAAGTACGCTATTATCACTAACACACACCTAGCTGTTTACATTTGTGTCAGTGGTTTTTTTATTTATTTATTTTTATTGAAGGACCCCAACATGAGAGATATCAGATAGTCTACTGTAAAGGGTCCATTTAGAACCCCTAAAGTACACAATATTGTTTAATGTTACTTTTCTCACAGCTTTTTACCAATTTACAACCTACTAATTAATTAAAGTTGTGTTCCATTCACATCAGAGTTGGCAGCTCACTGGAAATAGTTCTGCTACACTAGTCTCTCAAGACTCAACAACAGGGGTCGCTGTTTTCCCGAATATTTGCCGATGAAATTCTCAGATTGCTGCTACAATGACACCTGTGAAAGAGTTAGCATTAGCAAAGGACGGTGGACATTTACTTGACTCCAATGTAGCCAACAATTTCTAGGAAGGTTGTTAATTAACCTGACAAGTTACAATAGTAAAAAAAAAAAACATACCTTTAGTTTTCGACATCTTTTCTTTTCTAAAATGCGATTGGCTGCGCCTCTTGTGGTGTTACACGACAATTGGTTACCTGTCAGATTCTGTGACCTACAGTCAATGCAATGCACTGATAACTGCAGTCCAAGTTTGTCAACATAACGTCGGTAGGGAACTCAAACTACTACGTTATTTTGGAGTGAATTTCCTATAGCTATATGCCAGTTGACCTGTACATATGGAAGACAGAAAAATGCTGAAGAAAAGGAGGTAAATAAAACACAAGATAGGCTAAAAATATAGAATTTAAGCCATGTTAAGTCGCTATAGCGACTTGGCTTGTAGCCTGTGTGGAAAAACAATAGCTACAGCAATGTAGCTTGTAGCCTATAGGTGGTGTGGAAAAACAATACAGCAATGTAGCTATAGTAACATAACATTTATTATTTGAAGTCTGCATGGGCACCTTGATGTGAAATTGATAAAACATTTTTTTAATTACCAGTCTTTGAAATATAGGCATTAATGTTCAAGCAAGAGTCCCCTCACTGTATATGTTTATTTTCCCGCTTTTTACCTATGGTGAATTCCTGTTCTGTTCTTTGACACAGGCTATAGAAGTGTCTATTTGTACGCATCTAAATGTTTTGATGAATTGAACATGGTGGACCCTCCTCTTGTAAACAAGTGTAATGCTTAATTGGGTCGTGCACTCACAGTTAACAGTCTTTGTATTGAGTTTGTGCTTGTACTGTAATTCTGCAAACTGTTAATAATATATTTCAATCAATCAATGTAGCCAGTAAAGGCCTAACCTACTTTACCTTATTTCAGACCATTATTCTTTATTTTGTTTTACATTTAGGGGAAGACAAATTGTCAATTTAACATTGACGTGCCCAGGCTTCACAGCTGCCCTACTCTTCCATTTCCCCTTATATTCCAATAAAAAGGCTTATGACTAGAGAGGCTTTGATATACATTTCATGTATGGAGTCTAGTTCAACTGCCTTGGGGTAAGATGCGGCTGGTTGGTTTATTGTAGCCTACTGTAGATCACATTATGATTCTTTGCTGTTGAGAAAATATTTTCCCTCAAAAGTGTTCGAGTCTGTGGCATTGACACAATAAATCACCAAGTGACAATTCTGTGTTTTTATATTCTATAGGTCCACCATCATCCAAAGACACTGGAGGAGCCGAGGCTGATGGAGACTGGAGACTGATGGAGACTGATGGAGACTGCGTTGCTGGTAGGTGTAGGCACATCAGCCACACTACTATGTTGTCGTTTTAAAACGACAAAGTATTTAATATCCATATAGGCATATATGTTATGATTTTGTTTCTGAAACAGGAGCTGTTCACTTAGACATTTCATGCACACTGTACACAACAGAAGGTTATAAAAGCAATGTATTCAATTAATTAATTATACCACGTTACCATTATTTATACAGTGTCAATAAAAACACTGACAATATGTTTAACACAGAACAAGAGATAAGTGCTATGCCATCTAGTGGACTCTTGTAATGAAGCACCGATTGAATCGCACCTTTGAACGACACAGATAGGCAAGCTACACTGAAGGACATCTCATTACCAATGGGCCGTTCTCTCCAACTTGCACATCAGAAAGAATGAAATATCGTTCACAATCACATTACATTTTCTCTTCTATTTACCATTTTCTCCCCATTTAGTTGTTATGGCAAATCCTCTCACGTGTAGGCCATCAATCAATGTACTGTAGCCAGTAGGCCTAACCTACTTTAACTTATTTCAGACCAGTATTCTTTATTTTGTTTTACATTTAGGGGAAGACAAATTGTCAATTTAACATTGACGTGCCCAGGCTTCACAGCTGCCCTACTCTTCCATTTCCCCTTATATTCCAATAAAAAGGCTTATGACTAGAGTGGCTTTGATATACATTTCATGTATGGAGTCTAGTTCAACTGCCTTGGGGTAAGATGCGGCTGGTTGGTCAGTGACTAAGTAGACTGTTTATTGTAGCCTACTGTAGATCACATATATGATTCTTTGCTGTTGAGAAAATATTTCCCCTCAAAAGTGTTCGAGTCTGTGTTATATTGACACAATAAATCACCAAGTGACAATTCTGTGTTTTTATTTTCTAGGTCCACCATCATCCAAAGACACTGGAGGAGCCGAGGCTGATGGAGACTGCGTTGCTGGTAGGTGTAGGCACATCAGCCTGCCACACTACTATGTTGTCATTTCAAAACGACAAAGTATTTAATATCCATATAGGCATATATGTTATGATTTTGTTTCTGAAACAGGAGCTGTTCACTTAGACATTTCATGTTCACTGTACACAACAGAAGGTTATAAAATCAATGTATTCAATTAATTAATTAAACCACGTTACCATTATTTATACAGTGTCAATAAAATCACTGACAATATGTTTAACACAGAACAAGAGATAAGTGCTATGCCATCTAGTGGACTCTTGTAATGAAGCACCGATTGAATCGCACCTTTGAACGACACAGATAGGCTAGCTACGCTGAAGGACATCTCATTACGAATGAGCCGTTCTCTCCAACTTGCACATCAGAAAGAATGAAATATCGTTCACAATCACATTACATTTTCTCTTCTATTTACCATTTTCTCCCCATTTAGTTGTTATGGCAAATCCTCTCACGTGTAGGCCATCAATCAATGTAGCCAGTAGGCCTAACCTACTTTACCTTATGTCAGACCATTATTCTTTATTTTGTTTTACATTTCGGGGAAGACAAATTGTCAATTTAACATTGTGCCCAGGCTTCACAGCTGCCCTACTCTTCCATTTCCCCTTATATTCCAATAAAAAGGCTTATGACTAGAGTGGCTTTGATATACATTTCATGTATGGAGTCTAGTTCAACTGCCTTGGGGTAAGATGCGGCTGGTTGGTCAGTGACTAAGTAGACTACTGTAGATCACATATATGATTCTTTGCTGTTGAGAAAATATTTTCCCTCAAAAGTGTTCGAGTTTGTGGCATTGACACAATAAATCACCAAGTGACAATTCTGTGTTTTTATTTTCTAGGTCCACCATCATCCAAAGACACTGGAGGAGCCGAGGCTGATGGAGACTGCGTTGCTGGTAGGTTCATTAATTAAACCACGTTACCATTATTTATACAGTGTCAATAAAATCACTGACAATATGTTTAACACAGAACAAGAGATAAGTGCTATGCCATCTAGTGGACTCTTGTAATGAAGCACCGATTGAATCGCACCTTTGAACGACACAGATAGGCAAGCTACACTGAAGGACATCTCATTACGAATGGGCCGTTCTCTCCAACTTGCACATCAGAAAGAATGAAATATCGTTCACAATCGCATTACATTTTCTCTTCTATTTACCATTTTCTCCCCTTTTAGTTGTTATGGCAAATCCTCTCACGTGTAGGCCCCGTCACTGCTAACGCCTTTAAGCTGGTCATGTGGGTTAGGCTGTTCACAATCTCGTGTCTCCTCTGCATGAAGCTGGCAGCTGTGTCTTTTCACCTGTTTCACCTGTTCCACCGGGAGGGGGTAACGCATCCAGTGATCTCCCTCTTCTGCCAGCTTTAGCAGACGTGCCTCCTCAGGACACAAGTTGGCTCATATCTGAATCTGAACCCTGCAGTTGATTTGGTGTTAGGGAGCTGTTGCGACCGCATGCCCTTTCTGACGTCGCCAGGCAGGATTCAAACTCATGACCAGGAAGCCGTGTGCTCTAACCGCTTCACTATAGCCTCGCGTAGCCAG
The DNA here is from genome assembly GCF_963924005.1 of Protomyctophum bolini. Classification (NCBI taxonomy): domain Eukaryota; kingdom Metazoa; phylum Chordata; class Actinopteri; order Myctophiformes; family Myctophidae; genus Protomyctophum; species Protomyctophum bolini. The sequence continues at coordinate 33,637,631 of NC_137880.1, forward strand.
TCTTCAATATGCCCTTGCAATGCATATTGCCTCAGGCAGATTTAATCTGGTGTCGCTCAATTGTGGGTATATTTTGTCAGACCAAGCAGTAGTGGAAGACCAACCAGGGCCCAGTATGCAAATATAGGGCAGGCTTACCAGGCTATAACCAACCAGGGCCCAGTATGTGTGTGATGTAGCGGGCTGCGCTGCTCTGATTGATTGTCCAACCAATATACTGACAGCGGTGGCTCAGGGATAGAGTGGCTGGATGGTAACCACAAGGTTACCAGTTCGAACCCGGACTCTCCCAGAATTAGTGTCGAAGTGTCCTTGACCAAGATTCTGAACCCCTAATTGCTCCTGATGTGTTGGTTGGTGCCTTGCATGGTTTCCGCTGCCATCGGTGTATGAATGAATGTGTGTGTGACTGCGTGAATGTAATGCACAATCGATGTAAAGCGCCTTGGATAAAGGCGCTATATAAATGCACCATTTACCATTTAATATAGTTTGTTTGAATATTTTTGTAACCGCCCGTTGGAAGAAATCAAAACACAGGAGGGAATCAGACTAATATCCACGCAGTGATAGTAGTATGCTTATGCGAGGCTACCGCTTCACTTGGACGGCCATAGTGTACAATATACTGTATTATAAATAGTATTAGATAATTTATGTTATCTACATTAGAGAAACTGACACCGTGTTTGGAAAAAGTACGGTTTGATAGAAACCAGTATTGTGCAAAGAATTGGTCTACTCATCAGTCAATAGCTCTTTATAAGAAAGGAATGCTGATGCTAGGCCTTAAAGTGGAGGGCAAATTCTCATCACTCTGGACACTTAAAAGGTAATAGGCCTAACATTTTACTATGTCATTAATATACCTTAGAGTTGTTTATTGTTGTGTGTGTGAAAAAGAAAAGTCCCCCCATTCTGTGTTGTCTACAACTGGAGGCCTGAAAAAAATCAGTAACATTATGAAGTACATCTTTGTGATGTCACTGAGATGTACTTCATAATGTTACTGGTTTTCCTCCAGACCTCCACTGTGTCAACAGGCTGTATCATGATTCATGTATCATCCTGGCTCCTCCTGTCCACGAAGTGTCCTTGGGCAAGATACTAAACCCTACATTGCCTCCAATGAGTTGGTCGGTGTGAGCTTTCCACCATTGGTGTGTGAATGTGGGAAGTGAGGACGCTGTGGACGCTGAGGACTATATGTGGGAATAGTCGTCGACTATTCGCCGCTTCACCTTCCAATGTATGAATGAATGAACCATTGTAAAGCGCTTTGAGCACTTGGAAAAGCGCTATAAAAATGCAATTCATTATTATTATTATGGTTGATGGGGAAGATGGGGATATCCAACCAGTAATCCTATAGAACTATGCCAGCCCACTGGGCCATTCACTGTTTTCTCTTGCAGAAGCACATTAATATTGCTTGGGCCCCCAAAAAATGTAGTGCCCTGGTGGCAATTAATGCATGAGTGCATTTGCTTAGGCGTGCCCGCACGCACACACACACACACACACACACACACACACACACACACACACACACACACACACACACACACACACACACACACACACACACATATATACATACACACTCTCTCTCTCTCTCTCTCTCTCTCTCTCTCTTTATAGTCAGCAGATTCATAGATAAATGAAGAAAAATGAGTTCAGAGCCCCTGGTTTGAATGAGAAAATGTCAGCACTTGAATGTTACACTCTGAGACCACTTACACTCTGACACCACTTGGGAACCTGTACTCCCTGATTCCATCTGTGCAGATCAGATCTACAGCATGTGCAGCAGTTCTCTCGCAGTGAGGCAGACAGTTTTTAAGTTTCTCAATTCAGTATTTAGATATGTCTCTACCAGAGCGAAGGCATGGGGAGAGAGTATGTTTTGCACTGGTTGTGTGTCTGTCCGTCCGTCCGTCTGTGAACAGCTAATCTCTGACACCATTGGCTTGATCGCAGCCATACTCTGCACATAACACACACTCCCTGAATGCCAGAGCTGAACCTCTGCACCTCTGCAATTTATTTTTAAACCATAGATTTTGTCCAAACATCACGCAAATTGGTATACACAGTCACAGACTCCATCCTGATTGGCTAAAATTGGCTTCCAAAGTTTGCAGGAGTGCGTTAAACAAAATGCTGCAAATCATGAACACATCGTGTGATTTTCGTGAAGTTTTGCACGCACATTCCCACTAGGCAGAGGAAGAAATAAATGCCACTTCAAAATCTTCAACTCAGCTCATGGTGGCACTTAGCTCTGGTCCATAGCCTTCTACGATTCTGCCCTGCGCAGTAAGGCTATGGGACTTTCTTTTTTTTGGGTACTCACCAAAACAAAGGCGGGTTGTTTCATTAGAAAGCCTACTTTCCTTAGTGGACGCACTCTGAGCCCCCCACCACACGTATAAACGGTACTTTTTGGGCAGAAATGGATTTTCTTTCACCGGAGGAAAAATATTCTCTATGAGGTAGTTCTCTGGGCAATATCAGTAGTAGTAACTAAAAATATATTTTTCCTGGTGGAAACAAAATCCCCTTTTGGCCAAAAAGTACAGTTTATACGTGTGGTGGGGGGCTCAGAGTGCGTCCACTAAGGAAAGTAGGCTTTCTAATGACACAACTCGCCTTTGTTTTGGTGAGTAGCAAAAACGTTCTTTTTATTTACACCAAAGAGTAGAGGCTGGTCTGCATTCATGCGAGCGGCGGAAGTTGAGAGTAACATACGTAGCTCTAAATGCAACGCATTAGAGCTATGGACCAGAGCTAGGTGGCACTATAACTGGCCGTGTTTTTACCTATAACTGCACCGATCTGTGTAAAACCTTGTATGCACACTCCCTTGAGGCCAAGGAAAAACCTTTGCCTGGAATTTATCACAGCTGCTCTTTATAACGCCACCAGGAGGCCGACATACAGTATGTAAAACACATTTTCTAATATTACTCCTTGAGATGTTATGCAAATTTCACGCGAATCGGTACACATGCTCTCCATAGTCATGTGACCAAGACGGGTTTGTTTGAATTCTCATAATAATCCATCCTTATTGGCTACGATTGGCTTCTAAAGTTTTCAGGAGTAGTATTTAAAAAATATGAAAAGGTTAATTGGAAAAACACAGCCACGTTAAAACCCCAAACATGTTTGAAAGTGAAATATCCACTTTAGGGTTGTTAAGGTCTGAAGTAATTGTTTGTGAATCATAAAAATGTCCAAGTAATGTCATTACAGAGATGAACATTTATCCCTCTGCTTGTAAAATCACTTTACAAATTAATGTCTGGTGTTACCATAATATTATCTACAAAATACATCAAGTAGATTAGCTGTCATCTTATCTCTACGTATAAAATAAATGCACTATGTACAGTACTGCTTGACATTGGAGTGAGTGAGTGTGTGTTTTTGCATATCTCGAGAACCATGCAACCGATAGAGCAGAAACTTTGCCGTGTGTAGTTTCTGCTGAGGATCTACTCAGTAGATCCTCAGCAGAAACTACACACGGCAAAGTCTACTGTAAGGGAGTGCCAAGTGGGAAGTCGGTCAGATCAGCGGTTCTCACCAAAAAAATAATTGTATATCCAGAAGTCAGTGTCGGTCTGACCCGTGTCCATTTCATGCGCATGCCCCATCCTCAAATGTCAACAATATGATGTCATGTAATGCTGACATCATATAGACTGGCCTCCAGGTATACCATGAAAATGGGTGGTACCGCACCAAGTATACTCTGCCAACGGGTTTTGCCATAATTGAAGAGGCATGCGTTCCGAACAGGTTCAAATTATGAGTGGAGATAGAGATCGGCCAGGCCTATATACAGAAGTGCAGGGTCTCAATAGGCTTGTATATGCACCAGTCAGTCGCCCTTCTGCGACTCGTGGAACTTGTGATATAAATGTCGCATTAGTGTCTCATCAGCGGTGTTGGTTCGCTGCATTAAAAAAGATGTGCTCGACGCGCCATTTCCATTATTTATGCCCTTCAGTGGTCCAGCTATGACCCATGTTTTATTCATGCCGCTTGGCTGAACTGTGCGGCCTGGCTCAAGCAGCCATGGAGGTGAAGACGAGGCATGTTAACTATTTAACATGTGTTACGGCGAGCCATGTTATGTGCCTGCTGGACTTAACCCATTCTGAACGGGAACCCATTTTTGTGTTAGCATCATGTCGTGCTTTAGCTATTGAAAAATAGCAGATCTACAAGCTCATAGCGCGCCACCGAGTGGCGCGCTACGAGCTTGTAGGTCTGCTATTTTTGAAAAATCGAAGAACGACTGACATTTTTAGAATCTGATCTCAGGTCAGAATGGGGTTAATCAGACCAGTGTGTGTCCAGTGGAAACCTCGTATGGATCTGATCTCAGGTCAGAATGGGTTAAAGCAGCTCGGCAGCGCGCTGACCTCGCCCGCCCGTCTGCCTCAGTGAGAAAGCTGCTGACGAGGGTGAAACTCTAGCCCGTCTCCCCTCCTCCTCCTCCGGCTGCCGCCGTGCTCCTCTCCACTGATAAGGGTCCAGACCTCCCTTTGTCACCGGCTGCCGATGCTCTCTATCCCATTCTGACCTGAGATCAGATTCATACGAGGTTTCCACTGGACACACACGGTCTGATGAACCCATTCTGACCTGAGATCAGATTCTAAACAATGTCAGTCGTTCTTCGATTTTTCAAAAATAGCAGACCTACAAGCTCGTAGCGCGCCACTCGGTGGCGCGCTATGAGCTTGTAGATCTGCTATTTTTCAATAGCTAAAGCATAACATAGTGCTAACACCAAAATGGGTGCCCGCCCAGAATGGGCTATGCATTGCAGATGCACACAGAAAGGACTGACGTGGAAATGAGAGGGCCGAAGAATCCCTTATCAGCAGTTCTTCTGATTGCCTTCCTTCTCCATCTCCCTCTCTTCTCTCTCTCTCTCTGGCAATGAAGGTGCGGTGCGGTGCTGTGTGCGTGTTACCCCTCTTTTCACTCTCCAGGAGAGCAATTGTGCCCCAAACATGGAGATGATCAATTACCCTCAGTGTCTCCGCCCTGTCAAGCACATTCACATTGCATTAATGGTGGAAGGCCGTGAATGCTATAGTCTGGACCTCCAGGAAATTGAAGGGCAAAAAAAAGAAAATAAATCCATCCTATGGGAAAAGAGAGAAATTAATTTAGTTCTGTCTAAACCTGAACACACGGAGGTTGGAAAGTGTACCAAAATAAAAGGTTTTTTTTTTGTCACTGATGCAGTGCACTTTGCCTTGGTCTGTCATTTAGCGTTGTTTGAGGTGCCACCATTTGGCACACCTGATAATAATATAAATACAGAGGGAATCAATTATGTCCTCCCACACAGAGAAGAAGGGAGTCAAGCAATAAAAGAAAATCATAAGTATTTGTCTGCTTTCAGCGGAAAGGGCATTGGATTGCTTGGAACCTTTCGAGGAAAATGGCCGCAAGAAATTGATTGAAAATTGATCAAGTAGCCTACTTGCTGTGAGGCAGTTGAATGTACTGGAAAAAAAGATACATTTGACTACGAAGTAGGGAATTGCAGATGGTTTAAATTTGCTCCAACACAGTTATTATCTGTGACTTTATACTGTGACCACAGAGAATACTCTATTCTGTTCGGATGGATGATGCTCATTATTTTCAGATTACCTGCACAGTGCACACCTGGCGTAGCGCGGTCTCATCAGTGTTTACAATTTACAATTTAGGCATTTAGCAGACGCTCTTAATCCAGAGAGTGCTCTGACTGTAACTGAATGGATTTTTGTTTAATAATGTGAATAATAATAATTGTACTGTATTGACAAGTTATTTTTGCTGACATAAGCTAAGGGGCTATCCTTAAAAATGAGGTGCCACATTTCTGTCTCCCCCAAATACATGATCATTAGGGCCAGAGCACTGCACAGTAGTGCCGAACCCTATTGAAATGTCAATGATTATTATTATTTCCCCGATTTAATCATGTTTTGAGGCGCTAAACGTACTCAAAAAGTTGTGAAACTTTGCACACACATCATAAGTGATGAAGCATGCATATTCTAATTGTCTCAAAAAGGGGCATGCCCTAATGGCTCAATAGCGCCCCCTACAAAAGTTTGTGTATGAAGCCCGACTTACAAAAAAAGTGTCTTGGTGCCATGACTTAAACCTAACAGGAAGTCAGGTTCCCCCACAAAATGTGTTTATAGCATCAAAATTAGTGTAACCAGTTTAAACCATAATCTTCTAAATTCTCTGCTGGGAGATTTGTGAAACCTTTGCAATCATTGTTGATTGTAAAATGTAACAATCCTTAATGTGTTGTCAATAAGATCGTTCCTGTATATATCATTATTTCATATCATTGTTAATTTCCTTTGATTCACATTAATGAATTAAACAACCCGGAAGACACTATAATCAAAAGTAATTGTTCCTGTACGCTAGCAGTAATTTTGTCATCTATCTCTTTCTGATTTCCCAAATGATGCTTTAATTGTGCTGCAAATTATTTGTAATTATTGGCTTACATTGGTGTATACAAAGAGCGAATTGCTGAGTCTCTTTACCAGTCTCTTTACTGTTAGGTACTGTAACTGCTATAATGAAAACCTAATGAAAAAGATTTAATGACAGCGCACTGCATTTACATTGTTGTTAGAATTAGTTATTTTCTATGAACCCACCATTATCTCTGTCAGGGGGTGGTGGCAGATGTTCCACAGCTGTCTCTGTCAAAGAGAGGCTTTTTAATACACTCACCAGTCAGTCTAATCTTCAAAGCAAAGCTACCGTTGCACAGCAAACATGAGCATTTTCTCCGCCCTGCAGCCTACAGTACGATATGTGTCAAGCAAAAGTAAGCACTGCTAGATTACAGCCTGTGACAAGCGGATACTGGAGTCCTAACACCAGCATGGCTTACAGTTACAATAGTGATGCCACAATTTGTTTTGTTTCCCTATATGCTTTTAGTAGCTTTTTTAATTTGTAGAGGGGATGAATGGTGAGTAAGGATGAGGCTGCAGTGACTCGGGGGTAGAGTGGCCGGATGGGAATCGTGAGGTTCCCAGTTCCCGGGCACCCCCAGAGTAAGAGTCGAAGTGTCCTTGAGCAAGACTCTGAACCCAACCTGCACATCGGGAGCAATTAGCTCCCGATGTGCAGGTTGTGGCCTTGCGTTTCCTCCGCTATCGGTGTATGAATGTTCTATGTAAAGCATTTTGGAAAAAAGCCCTATATAAATGCACCATTTACCATTTGAATAATCCAGCAACTTGTGTCTCCTGTAGTGGCAGTTTGACACAAGGCTGTTGTGGGCGATCTGAATGGAAGATGTTTGGGGTGCGGACGGACGCGTTGGGGGCACCGTGCTCAGCGTGCTGCTTGCGCTGTAATAGTGGAGCCTCAGCATTGTGTCCCAGCCTTCGCAGGGATCAAAGACAGACTCCAGCAGAGCAGAGTGGTTGTAGCTGACAGTGTAGCCAGGGCAGTCTTCCTCTTTGCCTAATTGTGAAGTAGTTCAAAGGGGAGCGAATCTGCTTAGATTAGATTCTGTTTCGGAGGAGAAAGAGAGAGTTAAGAGGGAGAGGAATGGGGACAGGAAGAGGGAACAGTGGAACACAGACTCCAGGCTGGGGGTTGCGATTGGGAGGAGAGCAGGCAGGGGAGGGAACGGAGAGAGCCAAAGTTGTGCCAGTTACATTCTATTGTCTTTGTTTCCCTCCATTTTTCAATGTGCTTTTTTGAGTCACAGCCCCTCGCCTCATTGTAGCTCAGGGCCACTGCATGGTTTGCTGCATTTTTTTTTAGGTTTTTTTTCTCCCTGGAAATAAAACGTCTGGGTTTTCCGAGGCTACATGTTTTGTGACAAATGTCACAAATGTTCCACGATATTATTTTTCTGGTCTTTTGTTATCCGAGGGATCACGGGCCGACTTCCATTTTAGAATGAAGTCAATGCACATCCAGATTAAACGTCCTGGTGGGAAAAAATGGCACCGTACAGCGTAACTATTTGTAAACGTAAAAGCCACTTTCTCTATAACAGCAGTCTTTATGCAACCCGCAGCGAGGTCCTCTGTTCTTTCTCCATCTTCATTATCTCGCCATTACAATATCCGAGGGAACGTAAACAAAACAAATTTCCATTTATCTCCCGACACTCGGGAGCATCTCGGCGTGTGTGTGACATTTAAATTCCATACAAAACATGACATATTTACTGTATATACCATACCTCCTATACCGCTGGAACATAACTGGGAAAAAAAAAAGGGTGGTCAATTTTCATATGTCACATTGTGTCGCCGCCCCACGCCTGAGAGAGCACCGCTAGTCTTTTTGTGTGTTGCGTTCCTCGGCTGGCGCTGTGTATAAATGGCAGCGTATGCTGAAGCCAGACGGCATGTCATCTCAGCAGGCTTGTCAGCGGCGCTGATGAATACAATTAGCTCCACATCACTAATGTATAAATAATGACTCCCCCTGCAACAGAGAGAGAGAGCGTCTCTTCTGTCAAGGAGCTGTCTGCAACTGGCTCTATCAACTCACATTTATATCTTCATTTTTTTTGTCTCACATGCGCTGACCTGTGGTATCCCCTATACTACACTTTAGGAGGCTATAATGAATGAGGCCTGCGTTGAAGAGGGTAGAGTGGCCTGATGGTAACCACAAGGTTGCCAGTTCGAACCCGGGCACCCCCCAGAGTTGGTGTCGAAGTGTCCTTGAGCAAGACACTGGACTGAACCCTGAATTGCTCCGGATGTGCTGGTTGTGGTGCCTTGCATGGTTTCCGCCGCAAATGGTGTATGAATGGGTGAATGTAATGTAATGTAATGTAGAATCTATGTAAAGCGCCTTGGATAAAGGCGCTATATAAATGCACCATTTACCATTTGCCATGCTGTATACGAGCCATACCATGTCTCATTCACATAATGTATGAGTGAGTGAAAAGGTCACTCACAGTCACACTCGTGTACGCATGTCACACGCACATAAATATGGAATGGGCGTCTTTCCTTAGAACTTGCTGAGCACATTAATGCTCTGATCATTTACTAACCATTAAGTGACCATATAACCTTTAGCGCCCTCAGGCCAAAATGGCATTTTTTATAAATGCCATTTAAAATAGCAGATCTACAAGCTCATAGCGCGCCACCGAGTGGTGCGCTACGAGCTTGTAGGTCTGCTATTTTTTTTTAAATCGAAGAACGACTGACATTTTTAGAATCTGATCTCAGGTCAGAATGGGTTAATCAGACCAGTGTGTGTGTCCAGTGGAAACCTCGTATGAATCTGATCTCAGGTCAGAATGGGTTAAACCATTTAGACCTGAGCTTGATTCTACAAAATGTCTTCTAAATCATGACAGTTTTCTGTCAGTGGTGCTCCAACTATTTCATCTCAAGGATCCCTATAATTATATGTATTTGGCTGCCGACCCTCATCTCAAAATATGTTGTTCCAGGGACCCCCCAGAAGCAGTCTCTCTGAAAGAACATACATTCCAAATTTGCACCACATTTTCCCGATGAAAAGAAATAGCAGATCTACAAGCTCGTAGCGCGGCACCTTCAATAGCTAAAGTATAACATAATGCTTAAAACACCAAAAGGAGTTCCCCGGCTCCCGCCCAGAATGGGTTAAGCTCTGTCTGGTTACTATAGTAACCCATAGCATGCTCATCAATATTTTGCTGGCAGCCGTCAGTCAAATTGCATAGGATGGCAGAATGTCACACATGTCACCCGCTTCAAAAATATCTATAGAAATGCAGGTGATGTGATGTGCACATTATAAGATTAGAAGTTTTCTTTGTTTAAAATTCCTTAGACCTATCGGTATTGGTTCATATTTCATACTTTGTTTTTGTATATTACGTAGCACTTTTTGAGTGGTTAGGAACAGCAATGTCCGTTTTCACCTATGTGTTGGTTCACCTATGTATGTGTTCATGAGCACCAGTATGAGTACCAGTAGGGGCGCTGTTGTGCCATGCAGAAACAGAGAGAGAGAGAGAGAGAGAGAGAGAGACAGTGCACTGTTGCCTGCTATTGAGAGAGAGAGAGGGGGGGGGGGGGAGGAGAGAGAGAGGGGAGTTGCACCACTCGGTTCACACGGGTGTGATTTTTTTTATATCCATAACTTGCATTTGTTTGACATATTGAGTAATATATTTGAGGTGACACTTATTTTTCAGTGCAAATATCGCATAGTATAGAAGGAAAGCTTGCATTGTTAATATAATGCAAGTGAATCTGCATAATTATTAATAAACCAGAGGGTATTGTGTAGGAATCTCTCATGCATGTTGCTTGGGGGAATTGAAGACAAACCTTGGCAAAGCTTTCATGCTCAGACCATGGATCATATATTCATAACTAAATCAATCATCCTGTCCTGTCTGCTGTTAGATCAAATGACAGGAGAGTGGGATTTCTATACTGTATATCACCGGTGTCAGGCAAAAAAAACGTGTATCCCCATATTAAAACTTTTATTTTGTTTTTTTTTGTAAATTAATATCCTACTTCGTAATAATCGCTCTACAGCAGTGGTTTTAAACCAGTGGTCCGGGGACCACCAGTGTGGTCCGTTAGGTGCATGGTCCCCAGCTAAATGATGGAGAGTTGGTAACCAACATAAGAAGCTTCCATGTCTCAGTCTGTATCTGTTGGAACTATAAGACTGCAGCTCATTCAGACAGTGTGCTCAGTGCTCATTTGGATGAGAGAGCCTGAGCGCATTGCACTTTTCCTGCACAATTTCCTTATTACCGTTGTTGTTTATTACTAGTGACTTATGTTTGGCCAAATGGTTTGTCATGATGGCCTCTGTGTTTGTTAGTTTTTTTTGCCTCTGTGTGCCTGGTGGATGAGGAGAAGGTACTATGTTGGTTACTATGGTTATTAAACTATTGCTTTTGAATGAAGAAAAGGAACAGCATAATGAAGTCGGTGCATTGTCTTGTCTGTCTTTGATTATCGTGTTTTGTACAGTTGTACGTATGTGCAAATAGTAAATGATGTCAACAAAACAGCAGGATAAAGTTCTGCTCCTAAAAAAAGAAATCATCAGTTTCCTTTGGCACATGGGGTGATTACCTGCTAATAAGGCCCAGGGGGGATTGTTTGCAGTTCTAAAACAATTAGCGTGAATGAAGTATGACGTCAGGAGTGTTATGTTTCCACATGCCAGTGGGATGAGACATCAGAAAAACCAAAGCGAATCATAATTATTATAGGCCTATATATATATATAATATTGGAACGGATTTATATAAAAAGTTAACACAATTTATTCCAAAGTATGGAAGCTGAAAGCTTTTTTTATATAATAATCATTTCTATATATCATTTCCATTTTTTGGTCAATATCAAAGGATGCATTTAATTGGCAATCACTGCAAACAACAACAAAAAATCTCCCTTTCTGAATCTGAATGTAGTGTTTTGTTGGCTGCCTCTAGTGGCAGAGAGGCTGTAGTTTTTGATGTCTTTGCATCTATTTGGCGATACAGAGAGTGGACTTGGTGAGTGGAGTATTGATTGTTACTTACAATGGAGTATTCCTTTTAACTGCCGGCATTACATATCAGTACCGTATTATCTTACTCTTTCCCATTGACAACGATCATAGTAGTGCATCACGCATGCAGACAGTCCTCCTCGTTCAATGAAAATCACACTTCAGAAAATAGAGTATAGACCAAACCACTATTCAAAATGTAACTAAAAGGGTGCAAGAAGAATGATCTGCCTGCATGTAAACCGAGTCAAAACGTTTGAGATCCGGTGTAAATCCAGTGTATTTATACAGTACGTTGCATTGCAATGTCCATTGATATGTGACGTTCCGTCCAAATAAACAAAGTGCAGCACTGTTATTGTGTCGACCAGAAGCAGAAACCACTGTTTGCTGGAGTATACCATTCTAACGCTTTTTCTTCGGACTGTCAAAGTAATTTCCACAGAGTCGGCACACGTTGTTTTTTTTCTTAGACGGTGTGGTGGGTTCTTCAGCCATTCTCCTCATTTTCCTCCCATAGCCTCGTTTGAAGTTCCACTGGTACTGATTTCCTCACGGTGTTTTTTTTTGAGGGGTGCACACCGCTCAGAGCCCTGACGTCACATAATTTGGTGCGAAGGGTTGACTCCCACTTTTAGGCCAGTGCAGCCCATGCGTAAATCCATAGGCTTTCATTTCACAAAATGAAAGCCTGGGTATCGAGGCTACTTTCACCCTAATTGAAATGAAAATTGGTCATCCATATGTAGAATTCATGTACTGTATCACACCTGCCTATTTTCATTTCCCTCCCTCCGGCTGTACTGAAGAAGTAATTGAGAGTAGGTGCAGATTAAATCATCCCGTCAGTTCTAATGCACTGGAGCCTAAACTAGTTAGAGGATGTGTCAACCAACTAATACCAAAGTCCTGAGATTGATTCCTGGACCATGACCTGTGTTACATGTCATCAGCCCTATACAGTGCATAGTTTTACCGAATAGAAACATATCTGAAAGTAGTATCACTTGCTTACACCCTTTTAGAACTACATACAGTGGTGCATAAAGTACTTAACCCCAGTACGTAAAAGTATAGATACTCCGGATTAAATATTACTCAACTGCAAGTGAAAGTTGCTCAGTCAAATTTGTACTTACTGTAATTTGTACTGAGTTTGATTGAGTCAATAGCGGTCTCCCGTTAGCGTCCCAGTGTAAAGTGTGACACTGGCCGGTGCCATTTTAAGATGCGCGTGCATCCACTTGCACTCTATTTCAATGGCCTCTATCTCCAAATCAGCGCAATGAATGTCGTTTCTGTTCAAAACAAGGTTTTTCAACTGCCCACAGCCGGCGCTGATTAAAGGCTCATTCATAGTCTGGATCTTTGGTGGTGAGGTGACCACCGCTCCGGTGGTGAGGTGACCACCGCTCCGGTGGTGAGCTGACCACCGGAGCTGAAATAACGTTGAGCGGTGGTGAGTAAAACAGAGAGAAGGGCTGGGGCGGTGGCGGTGGTTTGCTCTTCACCGCGGCTTGTGACGTCATGTTGTAGTTCGGTGGTCACCTCACCACCGAAAATCCAAACTATGAATGAGCCTCATAGACTGTAAAAAATATGGACAAAGCGTCCCGCGGGTCTAACGTGAACGTAAAATGAAGCCTGTCAGTCCTTGCAATGGAAGTCGCCATCTTTCTAGATCCGTTTTGGCCCAGTTCAGGCCAGCTGGCCCATTGGCTGGCCCAGACAACGAGGCGGGACTTCCCCCTTCTTCTTCGTTGGTTTTTATTTTGACTCGAGTGGGTGGGGGATCCCGTTCATAGACTGTAACGGTAGCCACGCCCCTCAGAACATGCGCGACTTTATGGTCATTTTTCTAATAAATGGGACCATAATTTTCCAAAAAGAATTATGACATTAGAAATGAGACTTTAAACTAGTGACTGGAAGCAAAAAGTATTCATGACCATGTTTATTAAGGTAATACAGTCTAGGTGAAGTTGGGCCCAAATACATGGACTTCTATGGGGCTATGGGTTTTTTTGAGCCCAATGAGAGCGCCACAACAGGCCATTATATGAACTTTCATTTCCTTAGTGGCTTCACAAAATATCCGTCTGACTGCCCCCCTGATGAGCCTTTAGGCGGTGGCATAAGATAGCCAAGTTAACAGGGAACGCCTCTTACACAATACTAAATCCCCAAATTAAGGAAAAAGTGACCCTGGTGCAAGATAGGGCCCACTGTTTCATTTCTCCCCCATTACTACTTTAGTGAAAACCATTCATTAAATAGAGAAAGTTCTTGGTCACTGTTAGTTGGTTGGTATATATTTGGTCATTTTTGAATTCATTCAAAGGGCACACTTTGCTTTCGTCTACACAGGCAGACGGAGCAAAGTTCAAAGCCTATAGGGGGAGTGAGGGGGCTTACATGACAATGTGTTGATTTGAAATGAAAATGTTCCGTGCCAATGTATATCCTGTCTAGTGACATGACCTTTTCTTGTGCATAGCTGTGGAAGTGAGACTCAGCTGTTGTTGTACTGGAACAGTATCTATTTATTTAGGAAGCTTGTAAAGAAAGGTATTTTCGATGCCTCGCGGTTCAAATGAAAACGGGTTGGTTGTATTTCTCTGCACAAATATTTTATTCATCAAAAACACTTCTGTCAGTCAGCGTCGATGAAAATCATGTTTGATCTTTTCTTTTTTAATAAGCACTAGAAATAATGTCAAACCTTGCTCATGACTCAAAGCCAATACTGTATTATGCTATGATGCATTTGCTGGATCTGCAATATAAATCCACAGCTTAGCTGTGGTAAGTATACATTGGATATGGTAGGAGAAAATAAGGAGATGTAACTTGGAATGGAGTTTTCACCCTCAGTTTTAGTTTTTGGGACTGATAACTGTGAAAGTGTTAAGCCCAATAATATATATATATATATATATATATATATATATAATATATTTACAACTGTAAAGGATTAGAGTTACCGTAACCCTGTAAAACCCGGATTAATTTCTACTTGCAAAAAAGAGATTTCAACCTTATACTACTACTTTTTACTACTAGGACTTATCAGAGGAAATGATGTAAACATTTTATGCACATTTATAATACTTATTAAAATAATAATAATACATTAATAATTTACATTTGGGGGATATCTTTCACAATACTAAATAAAACATGTTCTAGACATTCTAATGATCACAAAAAAACATATTCGTTATTTTACTTACTTTTATCAGGGTTAAAAGTCAAAGTTCATACTTATAGGTAAAAGTCCAGAGAACTTTAATTTGTGTGAATTTCAGCCTCTGTGGGGGGTATTTATATGCAAATATCATGACAAATGGCATTGCAATGGCATTGCAATGAACATCAATGATGACGTTTGGGTGAAAAAAAGATCATAAAAAAATATATTTATGAATGAATGAATTAAAATGGGTTGTATTCTTGCAGCGCTGGGTGTTACAGGGTTAAGGGCGGTTTGTGCGTGTGGCTGAGAGCCCTGCTTCAGCCACAGGAATCAGTATGCTGCAAGAATATGCAAATCAGAAATGGCACAATAAACAAGACCAAAACCAAAGGGATTATGGCAACCCCACACGATGCACACAATGGTGAATATTCCTCCCATTTTTAATCCTATGCCAATTCATAAACACCGCAGGAGCCCCTTTATTAATTCACCTCCTAAACCTGCATAATCCATTAGTAAAGGTCTCTCCTACTTGAAGGAAAGACTACTATATCCTATAATATCCTTGTTAATTAAAAGACAAAAAAATAATGCATTGGCAATGATGTAATTAAAATAGTGTCATTCCTCATTGCTTGACACCTTAACATTCTAATAAGGGGGAACATACTAGTTCTTATTTTATGGTTTCTTAATTGTGTAACACCTACGTATAATGAACTGCTGTTGCTAGTTTGTATTTATTTAAGCTCTGGCAGTAGCTATTTTCCCCCCCTTTTTTTAGGGGTACTATAGCCCCTCCTATGCCCAGCTTTGAATGTTTGTGTGTAGTACTGTGTACCCCATAGTGATGATTTCATTGGCTGCTGAGCACCCCCCATAGTGAAGATTTCATTGGCTGCTGTGAACCCCATATAGTGATGATTTCATTGGCTGCTGAGCACCCCATAGCGATGATTTGATTGGCTGAGCAATGTACGTATTTGAAGATAAAAAGTGAGGACAGAAAAGTAAAGACGGAAACGTGAGAACGGAAAAGTGATGACGCAAACTGTGACTGGCCGGAATGAGATGATGCATGATGATAAAGAGCTTATATAAAGAGATTCTTTTCAAATCACTTGAGGACTAGTTTGGAAATGCATCAAAGATGTGATTCTAATCCATTTCTAAGGGATAAAGCTTTGACCTGCGGAAGAGAGGTCATCAGGTGGTCTTGAGAAAGCCCGGAGGGGCGAAAGAAACGTTGTATTTAGGTTGAAATAAAAAGGACAGGGAGCAGAATTACTGTATGTGTGTGTGTGGACAGCGGTCAGCAGTGACTGGCCAAATCACTGGCCCTCTCATCCAGGCTTCCAGCTATAGACGAATCCACAGAGGGGCACCCCGGGCGCAGCCATCACCGAGGTGTAACCAGCACCAGCTACTGCATCAGCCACACCCGGCCAGCACTAGCACTAAAATGAAGTGCAGTGAATAATGTAGTGCTACTAATTGAAGAGAGAAGTACTGTCTGCTTGTCTTAAGGGCTTTGTGCAATCGGCGCAATCAACTTGTCAAATGAGAATACTTGCAGTATTCCTACGGAAGCCATCAACAGTTGGGAACAGAGCCTTCCGTTACAAACTGTTACCCATGTTTTTAAATGATGTTATTCCGTGCAATAGCTTGTACTAGTGTGGAGCAGGCGATAGCAAATTATGTATAAACACACAGTTAAACCATCAAGACAAGTGTGATGAATCCAGGCTGTCTCATGGCCATGTTTTTTTGACCCCTGCTGTCAGATAATTCTTATAGAAGCCAGACGCTGTTTCCTTCCTCACATAGACTTATATGCACAAATGCGAGTGCATAGAGTGCAAACGCATGTACTATAATGTGTACAAAATCTCATTAAAGTCAACACATTCCCCCACACACACACACACACACACACACACACACACACACACACACACACACACACACACACACACACACACACACACACACACAATAAATCCCACTATTCCTCTTCATGTAGCTGAGCCAAGTGGAATCCTTAATGGACTTTTAGGGTCATCAGTGCTGGCCATGATAGGATCAGTGCTGCTGGTATGACACCTTTGGGACGGTCCAGGCAGCCGTGTGGTGGGACTGGGCTAATCTGTCCAGCATGCACAGCTCTGACAGTATCAGCAGGCTCATCACTGCTGAGAACGAGATCCCTCTCACGACCTTCACCAGATCCTTATCGCTCTGATGGGGCTGATAGACTGTCTGTGTGTGTGAGAGAGTGTGTGTGTGTGTGTGTGTGTGTGTGTGTGAGAGTGTGTGAGTGTGTGTGTGTGTGTGTGTGCGCCGTGCAGTACAATGTGTGTCCCACCTTGACCCTTACGCTGTAAGCATCCTATTTCTCAAACAAGGGGGCTCAACACCTCCAGAGGCACCTTTAATTTGATATGAACTCTGAGAAGAACTAAATCCCAGTAACTCCAGGAAGGTCATTCCAGTTTAGATTTGTTCTATTCATAAAGGATAGAGAGCAGACCGGGAGCGACAGTCTTTTAGATTCGTTCCCTTCATAAAGGATAGAGAGCAGACCGGGAGCGACAGTCCCATCCCGGCTGCTATTTATTTCAATGGAAGTTTCTCAGTGGCGTTTTGAAGCACCCGGAAGAACGCTCTACTTATATATTTTGCCCAAATGCGGAAGTGATAACGAGCGCTCACCATTTTGACCTAAAAATGTTTTCTAAATCCTGACAGTTTTCTGAAAAAGCTACGTTTCTATGTCAGTCGATTTTTCAAAAATAGCTAAAGCATGACATAATGCTAACACCAAAAGGGGTTAAACCTCAGCTGTGCTGGATTTACTCATGCTAAATGCACGGGCCGGCATGCAGTGCCAGCTTTGACCACTACATCTTGGCAGCTTCAACGTTGGCCAGCCGCTCTGGGGGCTTGGTTCTATTTAACCCCCGCTAGCATCCAGGCTCTATAAGGATGGCTGTTGGTTGGTTGATCTGTCCGTCTGTGCATCCCTTCAGGGGTCATCCCTAGTCATGGTATAATAATAATATCTCTCAATAATAGTAATAGTAATATCTCTCAATTTATGGCCGCACAATGTCCATCCTGAAACCTGCTCTGTGCATTCATGTATATACTTATAGTTGATATCACATGCACAAGGGATAATGACTCAATACCCCCACTGCTTAACCTTAAGCCACTTTCATCTTGCAAAATAATTTTTATACCTGCTTCCATTTGATGTGAATTTCTTTAATCATGTGGCTTTAACCATGCACATGGATCTGTTATTAAACCTGCTGCTTTTTGAAATTTGCTGGATATGTGTCCCACCTGCAAAAAAAAAGCATTCTGGCTATTTATTCATTTTTTACTCATGCGTTGTGTTGTGTATATTGGCCACAGAATGCATTGGGCCTCAATTTCCCAGAAGCATTAGCAAGCCAGTGCGCCTGTCCTTTTTTCCGGTGTCGTCATCGTTATCACACTCTGAACGTCTTAAAACGTATTCAAAACGTGAATTAAACAATGAAAACATAACTCGTGTAACTCGCAATTGTGAGGGAAGCTGTTCTAAATCAATTAACCCATTCTGACCGGGAACCCATTTTGGGGTTAGCATCATGTTATGCTTTAGCTATTGAAAAATAGCAGATCTACAAGCTCATAGCGCGCCACCGAGTGGCGCGCTACGAGCTTGTAGGTCTGCTATTTTTGAAAAATCGAAGAACGACTGACATTTTTAGAATCTGATCTCAGGTCAGAATGGGTTAATCAGACCAGTGTGTGTCCAGTGGAAACCTCGTGTGAATCTGATCTCAGGTCAGAATGGGTTAATTCCCACTGCCACTGCATGCGGACGCTGGGGGGCGTGTTCTCTCCTTTGCGACATCAGTGCTGATACTACATTAATAGTTACGGAAATCGTTAATCGATCGTTAAAAATGTCTTCAATTAAACGGTTAACAATTAATCTCAGATTATGCGGTTCTATCATTGGGCGGTTTTCTGTGAATGTAATGCTGTCTGCAGTCTGCACACGCGCATGGCCGAGAAACGCACATGTAATGTGAGCTAGTTAAGAAAAGGTTCACCCACCTTGGTAGCCACAGAAACGTCTCTGCTTTTGCATGATCATGTGACAGACAAGACACTTTTCATTTCATTTTATTTCTTTTTTTTTTAATATATATTTTTGTCCCACGATTTTGTAACCCATTTTTCACCCCTGTGTCAATCATCTAATGTGATCCTGGGCTCTACGCACCCTCCACCAACCTAGTCCCCATATATGGGGGACAAGGGGAGAGCAACGCACTTGAACTCATGCTTCCTTCATGCCTGAGTGTCCAAGTTGTCCTGAATCGAACCCAGGACCTTCTAGCTGTGAGGCACAGCACTACCAACTGTGCCACCGACCGTGCCCCCTTCATTTTATTTCTGATGCAAAGATTACATGGCCCTGTATCTCAAATGAATATTTGATCAAGGAATATAATATGCCTTTTGTATTCTTTCTGTATATCAGCAAAATATAGATGTTGGACATTGACAGAAATTAAGATTCTCAGATAAATATATATATTTTTTTTAAACGCTGCTTATCAACTAATCGATAAGGTTATGAATTATCAAGTAATGAATTGATCCATAATTCACATCCCTAGCCCATAACCTATAAGGGGTTTTTCTGTGTGGAGTTTGCAATTCATGCAAATGTCATGCAGTAGTCCTGGTCTCTAATCGCTATACTGCATGATGGAGGGGAAAAGAACTGGCTGGAATAACGTCTTCCTTCCACGCGCTACGTCCGACCGGGGAAACTCCCCCCTTTCAGGTGAAAAGAAGCGACTTGGACTCCTCATGCATAGAAGGAAGCATGAGCATCAGTCCCTTGCTCTCGCCCCGGTTGGCAGAGCGAGTGTAGCCCCCAGAATTACATTAGACAATGTTTTGTGAGCTTGTAAATCGTCTTATTTGTGCTTTTTTTTTTCCTAGCTTCGGGCCACTATTATGAAATAATTGTAACGGACCTAATGAAGGTTCAACATTGCTTTAGATGCTTTGTGGAGTAACTGTTATGCAATGCTAGCAGTTTTATATTCTTATATACTACATTTTATTTAATGCATACGTCAGTGGTTCAAATATGCTTCTGCATACTGTATGTACAATAATGTCATTATGATATCTCGCGTAAGTAACACCTTCCTTCTCAGTGGCACGGCGTGACGGCAGTAGCATTTTCCGAAGGCCTCTGTATTTCGTTTTATTAAATAGTAATGACTTGTATTGCACTGAAACAACGAAACCCACTTTAAAAAGCAACACACTGCTGATTCATTCAGTTATCAACAAACGAATTAGAATTATCTCTATTCCAATATCATTATCTATTGCCATGCACAGCGGCTACTGCTTCATTTATTTCATCTGTGAAAATGTCTAAATGAATTTTTCTTAACGCACACCAATCAAAGCCAATACATGCAGCAAGATTGTTCTCCGTCGCACAAATAAGCTACCCCGGGCAGAGACTGTAATGAGTAGATTTTGGATTGAGAGGGACAGCACTCTTGGTTTATGGAAATGAGAATGGAGCTTATCCACAGGCAAGTAGTTGCTAGGTTCTCTGTTGTTTTTATGATTTCGATGAAAGCTCTGGGTGTTGAAACGAAACGATGTCTATATGCTGCACAGACAGACAAAGAGAGAGAGGAGAGGAGAGAGAGTACAGCTGCAGCTGCTGGTGATGAGAAGTGTTAATCAGCTGTTCAACTATTTAATTGTAAAACAGAAAACGAAAACCAATTTGCATTTTCGCTATTGTCTTGCAAACCACAAACGTCTCCCTTTTATGCACCTGCAATGGTTCATTAAATGTTGTGCTGAATATAAAACAAGCCAGAGACGGTATGAAAACAAACAGGCTCTTATAGAGTATAGACACCATTTATAGCGCTGACACAAAATGAATTGTGTGAACTTATTTGCTATGATTCCATTTGGCTTAAGGAGCCAGATCCTGCCAAGTTTTTAGTTGGGGGGGGGGATGCAGAATGTTATCTCTTACGTCACATCTATTCTCAAAAAGAAATGGATAAAAGTATAAAGATGTACATTTAATAAGAAACGTCCAATAACGGCGTAGATCTCAGAACGAATGTGGCCATGCAGTCTGTGACGTTTACGTTTAGTCACCAACATATGACTCCATATTTACCTCCTCCATTATCTAGTAGTGCGATGCCCATCTGAACACATCGGAGCACCTGCTGATGTGTCTGTCTGTCTGTCTGTCTGTCTGTCTGTGTCCAGTTTACAGGTCTCCACAATATGGAGATCTCTGTGTATGTCTCTCTGTCTAGATGTGTGGTTCTGGACAACCAGAACTCCATATATGTCTTTATACTGTATGGGCATATCGGTGGGATGGTGATTCCAGGCACCACACTCCCTTGGGTCCTCAGTGATACGCCCAGTTTGAAGTCGATCGGTCGAACGGTTCCTGAGATATGAGAAGGACAGATGCAGAGATTAGCGCAATTAGAAGCATTACACTAGACCGAAGCTCGCTAGGCCTGCAGGCCGATGCTCGCTAGAAATAATGCCCCTCGGGAACGGCATTCCCCTCCAGTTATGCAAATAAGCTTTACCCGGATTTATCCCCTAAGATGGTTACAATAGCTTATGATCATCATTAGTGAAGCGCGGGTCAGTTTATTCTTTTTACCTGTATACCGCTACGGGAGCCCGGCCCAATTGCCCGCAGAAATATCTACAGTATATAAATCAACGACTCGTCCCGTAAACCACAACACACTAGCAAGTCCATTCATTTGCTTTCTGAGAGATACATGCATGGCCAAAGTATTTTGGGGGGAGAACCCCTGATATAACCTACAGGTTCTGGGGGGAGAACCCCTGATATAACCTACAGGTTCTGGGGGCAGAACCCCTGATATAACCTAGGTTCGGGCCATTACAGACAATGTTTTTCCTGTCCTTTGTAACTGTATGAGAACATTAATCGGTAGATATACAGTGAGTGTCCTACTATATCATTACAAGGAACATTCAAAGATAAAGTTGTCTTTTTGATGCAGCTGTGCATCATTTATTTATAAAACGCATTAGAAACGAGGTCAGATGATTCTTGAATCTGAATTGAGAGAGAGACATGAGAGGAGGAGAGAGACACGGACACAGACGTTCTCTGTGTGGTCACCCTCCCCGTGATAATTGCTTCTGAATCTTTAACCCGACTGCCTGCCCCGCGGGTCAAAACCGCAGGACCTGCGGGCTACGGGTCGGCCCGGGCATCATTACCCTCTATGTCATAAACTTAATGCCACAGAAACGGAATGATGAAATGTCATGTTTTTTGGTTAAGTGCACATCGAAGGGATAATCTGTCATGTCTATGAATTGTATTTTTGTGGGGTTTTTTTATTTTACTTTTTTTGTAAAATTATGATGTTTTCGTAATATTGTTCCTGCTGTTCTACATACTGCTGACCAGGTGAAGAAATCGCAGATTGAGGCTTTAACCTTTGCTTTTATATGAAATATCCCAATACTATTAAGAATGTATGGCAGACGTTTCTGAACATATCGCCAGTTTGACCACTTCAAATGCTCCAATCTTAAAAAGAAAGCCAGTCTACAAGTCATTGAGAGCTTGTAGATTGTAGTTTCGCTGCGTAATATGCACTTTGATTTGATAAAATATTATATGCACACTTATACCAATGAATATTGGTTAAATCTATTCGTGGCGACTGAGAACTTAATATGTACGTGATGCACTCTCCTCGCCCTGCTTCCCTCCCCTGGCCAATTGTATTCATATACACTCAACAACGTCGGATGCGCCACAGTGGATTCAAACCTCCATGGTGGTGGGCAGTCGCCACTTTATAATACTATGTGATAGGGTGGTATTTATTTAGGCCTAATATTACACACAGCCAAGAGCTATTACAATTTTACATCATTATAGAGGCTTGTGATTAAACATTTGGGCTGGTTTAGGGTCAGATTTTTAAATGTTCCAGAGTTATTTTTTTTAAACTTGTTTGATGATGCCATGTTACCAAATAGGCAGTATGTATTTTTGGGCAGTTATTATATTGAGCAGTTCTGATTTTTGTTTTGTTTTTTTGTTCAGTGTAATAGACCTTATTGATCCACTCAATTTGGTAACGGCGCTGCAGTGATCTAGCTGTCATCACTTCAGCTTTTTAAATAAAATGTATACTCGCCTGCCCTTAGTCACAAGAAATGGGCTTTTAGGAAGCCCTCTCTTGAGTGGGATTGGGTGCTTGCCAATAGCAAAGCATCTTTATCTGTTTCTTTGCCGTATAGTGTGGTAGATAAAGTGCGAGTAGATCAAGATTGTTGTTCAATGTAGAAAAACTCCTGCAGTTCATTACCTTAATATACACAAAAACTTTTAGCAAATGTGTATTGTCCTCAGGGATCAACATGTATTTTATTTCTTTAAAAAAGAAGGAAAGAAAGAAAGAAAAACACAACTTTATATAGAACCGATGATAGAAGCCATGAAAAAGAACCGATAGAAACATTAAAAAAGAACCAAACCAAGTATCGATCATCATGGCAGTTTTAGCTGATCCTCTTTTCCTTTCCTTGGTTATTTTGTCCATATTTTACTCTGAGAGTGTGTTTGTATTGTATTGATCCCCAAGGGCCTTTTTACTTTCTGCCAGGGTCGGCCACAGATGGGCGCCTCTCAGAGCTTGCGTTTTTCAGTGCTTATACCCAAGGGCACTTCTTCAGAGCATGTAGGAGTGTGATTTATCTATCCTTTGTACCATCCTGCAGCCACAAAAAGAAATAGACTTGACTACATCTTTATCAGGAGGATGCATGTTACAGTTAAAGGACAGTATCTGTTTTTCCATCATGGCAATCTGTTAACATTAATCATCATTTGTCATTGAGTCTGGGTAGCTCAGTTGGTACAATACTTGCCTTTGGACCACAAGGGGTTCAGACCCGGGAACCTCAACGCATGAGTAGCAGGGCTTGGGAGCGAGCAAGTTGTGCAATAATTACTGGGAGCTGATGGTACTGTAGATGTTGCGCTCCACTTCAGCAATCCATCTCACATGTTTTCCCGTCGTTGGACATAGTTTTGAGTTTGGGTCGGGAGTTGATATCTTTAATGAATTTTGTTAAGGCATCCACGTTTTGGAAGCAACATAGTAGAATGCATTTTTCCCCATGTTTGTGCTGATTTTTGGGGAACGAGGTCAGATGAGCTCCCTCTGGTGTTATGCCCATGGAAGGTAACTGGGCACTGATTATCTGACGGTCATTAGGACCCCACCAGACCCATTAATATTAATTTGTATTTCACATCTCCAATAACATCTCCATTTAACATAGTCATCCGGTGATGAAAGCTTTAGCGTTAGAGGCACAAGACTGAATCTGAGCACAATGGAAAGAGCTCTTAGCAGTGGATAATGAGAGGGAGAAGACCGAATGGGGAGGTCATCTGATTGGCCAGTTTTGCTGCACTTCCTTTCAGTTGCCTCCGAGACATCAGCTCGGTCAGCTCTGAGGGCTTTCAGATAAACAAGGAGCTGGGCATGGACGAAAGAGGGCACTGACGGTCAAAGACAGATTAAATAGTAGAGTCAGTTGAGAGAGGGAGGGGAAGGAGTCAGGGGAGAGGGAGAGAATGGAAGATGAGAGAGCAGAGGGGTTTAGAGACCCCCAGGTTTCGTCGAGAGGTGATAGACTGAGGTTGGGCATGTTTTGGTGGGAGAGTGCAGAGAGAAATGGAGACGGCTACAAAGTGGTGGTCAGAAACATGAAGGGGCAGCGTCGGGGAGGTTAGATAGGGCTCCGGCTCTAGAGAACACCAGGTCCAATGCAGTACTGATAATAATACACGCTTCGCAACTGCCGAAAGCAGCTGTGAAAACACCTCGTCTGTTTTTGCTCCCCACTGAGGTCCGCATCCTCGGAGTTGAACAATTAGCTAGAGCCATAGGAGAGCTTTGTCCTCCGCAACCTCTCTCCTCAGAAAACAGCATGCACATGTCACACGTAAGCACGCACGCATGTACACGGTACGTGCAAACTCACTAATTAGCCCATAATGGCATGCACGCACAGAGATCCACGCGCTGACAAATGCACGGCACGCACACTAATGTGTGCACATGCAAAAATTATCATTCCCTACGGCGAGAGAGGTGTGTGTTGTCATCATTT
The DNA here is from genome assembly GCF_963924005.1 of Protomyctophum bolini. Taxonomy (NCBI): domain Eukaryota; kingdom Metazoa; phylum Chordata; class Actinopteri; order Myctophiformes; family Myctophidae; genus Protomyctophum; species Protomyctophum bolini. The sequence goes on from NC_137880.1 coordinate 33,662,655, forward strand.
ACAGACGGATAAACAATGTTAGTGAGAGTGCTAATCTTGGTGTACCACCTCGCAGCATCCTCATCCTTTTTCCGGCATATAAATAGCATAATTAGCTAGGGGAGGAAGTGCAAACGCCACTTATCTCACTAACCACCGTGCTGCTCTCCGCAACTCTCATGCATTTCTTCCCCCCATCCTTTTGCTGAGGTCCCACCTAGCATCCACACCACACACACACACACACACACACACATCATACTCGATACACAACGACTGCAAGGGACACACGGTACAGAGGCTGCGCGCTTGCAATGTGGGTAGAACTCTCAATTTAGATTGAGTTAATATTCCCTTTCTTCTGCAAGCTGCTGAACGTTGGCGAGTTCAGCCCTGAAGAGACAGGCTGGGGAGAATTGGGAATGTGATGCTGAGTGAATGTGAGGCTTCACACGTCTGATCTTTCACCAGCCAGCTGTGCACATGCATGCATGACCATGCACGTACACATACAAGCACGCACGCACGCACGCACACGCACGCACACGTCCTCACCCCTTCCTGCCATGCAGCAGCAGTGCGCTCGCTGTGCTGGTTCGGGTCCACTGGGTCCTCTCCTGGAGGTCAGCGTGCCATATGCTGTCCTCTGACGTCCAGAGAAGCTCAGTACAATAGGCCGGTGGCTCTCCTCCAGAGCACTGGAGTGTGAACCTTGACATTTCACTCGCATGAAGGGGAAGAACGCCTGGAGATGCTGTTCTTTTCTTTTTTCGTTTTTCTGTTCTTTTCTTTGGCTAGACTGCAGGCTCCCATTCATTCTGGTTTCCTATTCACAGCTAATTCCCCTCAGTAGTTAATGAAGTAAAATGTTAAAAGATAAAGCTGTTGTGTTGATCTTACTTTTTAAAGGAGCACTTTACCCACTTTCAACCTACTCTTATGCTGTAATTGGTCTTACTCCTTACTAATGTTCGTTGAATCGTTATAAGATTTCAGTCTAGTCAACTCTACATCCCATTGGTCAGTCTAGTCAACTCTACATCTTATTGGTCAGTCTAGTCAACTCTACATCCCATTGGTCAGTCTAGACACTTCAGAAATCTACCTACCAATGGCACAATCGATGGGGATTCCAAGCTAATAAAAACTACAGGCCTTCTCTTCCTGTAAACTTAGCATGCTGAAATAGAAACCATCGTTCTTGCATTAATAATTAATAATAAAGTATAAAACTTTTGAAATGACCAACCCTGCCTAGCGATGATGTCATTCGTAGCTGCTCCTCTGAGACACAGATCACAGAGCTAGTAGAGCACCTTATAATGAGCATTGGTGAGGACTAATTGGGTTGACAATTGGTGAAGTGATGCTTTAAGTGCCACTCCTTTATTTTGTCTCACTGTGCGTCCCTATTCTGGAGGAAAAACAGGCAAACATTTGGTAAATAGCAGAGCTACAAGCTATCAACATGTTGTCTTAGTTGTTTTGTAACTGATGCAGCATATTCCAGTAGATCATGATTACATAGTAAACACCATGGTGCTGCAGATACAAACTCACCCAACCACACACGTGCATGCAAATTATGCATGCACGGCATTGCACGCACATGTTCTGATGGCTACCAAGTTTCTAGGACTAGGTTATACTTTGTCGGGAATTCTTTAATGGTGAAAATAAGAATGTCTTCTCCAATGGTGGTATTTTGAGAGGAGTGGGTCAATGAATGTAGATGTTTTCATTGCAGGCTCACTGTGAGACTCTTGCTGTCAGGGATTTGATTGACAGTTTATATTGCGTACCGTCCTGCTGTTTGTAGATCTGCTATTTATCACCAAAGAGATTTGGTGCAGAGGGAAAAAGGAGGGGGCCACTGAGGGACTCCAGTCAAACAAGTATAAAAAGTGTTCCTCCCATAAGTACACATTTGCAATTGAAATTCTTGTGCCCGGTGCAGCAGATTCCAAAGTGTAAAAGAGGGATTGCAAGGGAAAATGCAATCTAGAAAACAGATGCCACAACCACATAGATTAATGAAATTGCTATTGGTGATGAGGATGTAACCAAATGTTGTATAGATTCATTGATTTGGAGACTCTGGACATGATTACAGTTGAGTAAGCGCCAGGCTGCAAATGCAGACACATTCCACAACCACAAGCTGACTCAGACAGACACATGTGCACACATGTACGTATACGCACACACATACGCATTACGCACACGCACGGTAAGCACGGTAAGCACGCACGCACGCACGCAGGCAGGCACAGACAGACACAAACACAAGCGGAACCATGTCATTGGTGATAGTTCTTGTCAATCAATTTTTCATTTCCTGCAGGGCTGTGGGAGGTATCTCCAGTGGTTATTCCTACTTGTCAAACTGTCACACCTCACAGCTCTCAAAAGAACAGTGGTTCTGTCCACGTGAAGATTGATAGACATGCTTCTTCTTCCTTCTTCCTTCCATCCATATTCCTGTGATTTGTTTTTTCCAATCATCTCTCCTTTCTCCCGACTTTAGTTAGTAGTGGCAAGCCAGTAGAAAACGTCAGGCAGTTAAACATAGCTGTCAGTGGGATTCTTGTCCCTAAGTGAACGCTAAAAGTTTAAAGAAAGCCGCTGCTTCGACTTAATTACTAGACGATCTTGCCAATGTGTTTCTTCAAATCTCCTAAATAAATCTCTCTGTGACTCAACGTGGCTTCAAAAGCCTAATATGTCTATGCAATGTTGCCTTAATTTTTTTCTCCTTTTTGAGACTATGACATTTAGAAAAGTGAAATCAAAATGTCTAAAGGAACACTGTAGGTTCCTTTTCTTTTCTTTTTTTTTGTTGATCTACATTTAGTGCGCCTGTGGATATTCCCAACAATAATGTTGTCATTTCACTCCAGGCACAGAGCTTGGATATTTATGGAACTCACTTTATTAGAATGCTTATAAAGGATTTGCAGAACTGTGTAAGCTATTAATATGCAGTGGCTACTTTCAGCCAAGCATTTGGATTGGTTGAATTGACTTAGCTGTCATACATCACAATAAACACAGCTCGGTGCTCGAATGAAATATGCCTCATCACTGTAAATGTCACTCTGCCAATCATGAAGTATTTCCATGCTACTGGCTATCGTCTGTAAGGAACTACAGTAATGGTCTATAAACACACTTTCTCACCTTAAATGTATGATGTTTAGATTATTTTATAATAAACAGACTGTAACCTTTTTCAGTCATAGCTCTGTTGTATAATGATATAAAAACTCCAATGTTAAAGCTGCCTCTTCTACCCCGGATTTGACCCGGTTTCGGGTTTCCTGTGGCTTTAAAAAAAAAAAGAACATTGAGCACATGTCTGCTTGCCCAGGGGGTAAATTGAATCTTGACCAGCAGGTCAAAATGTGTCAGATCCTGTGTCAGACATGACCTTTGACACAATCTAAATGTCTCGATACAAGAGCAGGGAGACCAAATACAAGCACACCAATTATATTAGTTGGTGTACTAACATACTCTATACTATACAGATTGTCATTTCAGTGACGACAAAAAAAAAGAAACAAAAACTGAGCAGTGTCTCATTCTTAACTGCATCACTGTCATTGCGATATAACCGCAAAGAACACCTTTGAGTGTAACACTGCTTAATTCAACATGTATATTGCCCTGCCTGGAGCAAACAGTAATACAGTATGGCACTTGCCATAACCTATAGGTCAACCTAGAGTCATTCCTGCCTATTGATAACGCGATGTTATCCCATAAGCACAACACTACAGTCATGTCATTTGGAATGGCTTCAGGAATAACTAAGAAAACCAGAACGTTTCTTAAATATGACACATATAGCGTAATGGTGTCCTAGGGCGTTTATTGACATTCTGTAATACTGAAATGTGAAACACCACCATCATAAGACTCTTAATAGCATGTTATATAATTCATACGGTTCTAATTGCACCATCGTCATCCTTAGAATATTCAATATGTGATGATAGCAAGTGGCCGGACATAATGTGATCATTTGGTAGAGGACACACTGTGATGCATTATGGATTGGAACACTATTGCCTGCATTTACGCATCCCAAGGTTGCCATAAGGATTAATGGGGTGCTATTAAACTTCAGAGTCTGGCCTGATAGTCCACTTTGACTTTATGGAGACGTTCCAAATCAGTTTATAATGAATTACTGTAAATTACAGGCCGGGCCACCCAGTCCTCATGTGCCATTTACATGGAGTAAAGTGTGATGGTGATTTTTATCTATGGCTGTAATGAAACTGGGAATTTCAACTTGTGCGGAGAAATTAATGTGAAATGTCCGCCACAGAGATTAATTGGGGGCTTCCGGGCAGAGATGAAAAAGTGTGCGTTTGCGTATGCATACTACTTAGCGTATGTGTGTGTGTGTGCGCGTCTGCACGTGCATGTGCATGTGTGTGTGTGTGTGTGTGTGTGTGTGAGTGACTATGATTGTTATGGTTACTGTGAAAGCATCTAGCATGCGTGCTTGTGGGCATGCACTGCTTGTGCACACACATGTAAGCGGTGCTATTCTCTAACGCTTGCATATAGCGATCGTTGTGGAGATGGACTCGGAGAGGTCAGCTGGGATTTTGAGTAATTAAGATGTTCTGGGAAGCAAAGTGAGAGCTGTCTGTGGAAGTTGCCTTCTGGCCATGAGCTACTCAAGCACACTTCATGACATCTCATGGTCAATTGCCCCCTGCGTCAGTCAGTGATTTATTGCACCGAGCCCCATAGGCCTTGCCTGATGGATGGTTGGTAAAGACTGGACGATTGTGATATACGTCCTTAGATTAGGTGTTATCGCTTTGACATTTACTGCACGCATTTACATTTATGTGCATTCTGAAGGCACGCACGCACGCACGCACGCACGCACGCACGCACGCACGCACACACGCACACACACACACGCATCCCCATATTTCAGCCCGTCTGCAAGCACGTACATCGGTTAGTTTCATTATTTAAATTAAAAAAAACATAAGCCAGCACCGACAGCGACGATCCAAAATAGTGTACAGTATACTGTACTGTATATCAGTGCAGCAGTTTGCACTCAAACACTGAACTCATCAACAAGCTCAGGCAATGTGCAAATGCAACAAACATTGCACAGAAACACCTGGAGGCTTGTGTGTCTATACTCTATACCATCACAAATAAACACGCACGCGCACGCGCACGCACACACACACCTACGCACTGGCTCAACCTCAGTCGTTGTGGTTTCTTGTAGTACATGAATCCAATTAAGGTAGAGCTGTGAGGATCAACGCGCAGCATGTGATGTGATGTTCATAATGACTGAGGAGGAAAAAAAACACTTTGCCTCTCTAATGTACATGGACTCCACACCAGATACAGTATCATGTGAGCTGTGAGACACGCGCCATGTGTTTGTCCATGCTGTTGTGTATAGTAACTAGGTTTTTACGTTACCGGGATTTTTCCAATTTTCTATTGTTTTACTTCTACTCCACTACATCTCAAAGGTACTTTTACGCCACTATAATAATTTTCTATCTATTTTGATTTTGCCAATACTTTTGTACTTTTACTCAACTTTTACTCAAGACACGTTAGGCAGATTGACTTTTCAGGAATAGATAGCCTGCTGTTTCTATTGGCTTGGATTCCCCAACGATTATGTCACTGCTGGACGGGTTTCTGAACTGCCCACAGCCCTCCCATGAGACACAGACTGAGTAGAAAAGAATTGTGACATTTTTTATCATGACCATTAGTGAGGACCAATTATATGAAGGTAGGGTGAAAAGTGGTGATGTGGTCCTTTAAAAGTTAAATCAGATTGACGGATTCCCAAAAGGCTCTATAGGCCGCCTCCTGTTTTCACCCTACACTAAATATCTTCGGGCAAAAATAGCAGAGCTAACAGTACAAGCTCACAAGCTGTGAGTTTGTAGATGTTCTGAAGAAAAAGTGGAATGTCCGCACACAATATAATTCTTCTCCCCGAGTCCCCGTCCTTTACTTCAACCTACAATAACAACGTTTGGCCCCTCCAGGCTTTAAGTTGAGAAAGCCCTGAGGGGAGAAACGTTGTTATTGTAGGTTGAAATAAAGGACGCGGAGCAGAATTATATTGTGTGCGGACAATACATTCCACTTTTTCTTCATTTGATCACTTTTTTTTGGATCCAGCACCGTATAAAAACTGGGATGTGCATATCGTTTTCCTCCTTTGTAGATGTTAGCCACAGAATAGGGACGCTATGTTTCATGTGGTTAATGAATCGCACGTGTGGTACGACGAGGGCAAACGATGAATTTGTGGCATTTGTGCCACAGCTAAATTAATGGGAGCCGCATCCTCCTCTGAGGAGATAGTAATTACTGTCATTTCAGAAATGTTACCCTTCAGGGGAAATACTGCAGGCTGCATTAAAGCGTGGATGGGGACTGACTGGGGATGGGTGATATTTGCATGCTGATAATAGCACTATAGCAGACCATTATTTTTCTTTTTCATTGCTGAACGAATGCCTTGTGTGCCTCATAGGTCCCACACAGGTGGGTAATATAAAGTAGTTTTCTCATTTGAGGCCCCGATGTTAGTCATTAACTCTGGCTTTCCACAAATTAACATGAACTGTACATCAAGGAGGAGAGTTATTAGTTATCCTCAGAAGAATACTCTCTCAACCACTCAAGTACTTAGTGAAATACTTCACTAAGTCACCAGATTATTCCTGGTTGTCACGTCTATTCCTATGAGTCACTAAATTGAATAACTAGAACAAAACATGGATGCACCTGGGACACACTGGGATACATCACCTCAGTGACGTATCCCAAGGTCATCGGGGTTTCGGGTCTGAAGTAGATTATACAGTACTGACTCTAGACTAGTTGAACTCTGTGGTGTGTTAGTGGACGCTCTGTGTGGTTCAGAGGGCTGTGAGAATCAGAGCTCAGAGGGACTCCATACCATTTTTGAACTGTAGATCAAGGAGATCAGGAGAATTATTAGTTATCCTCAGAAGAATGCTCTCAACCACTTAAGTAGTAGTAGCAAAAATAGACTACAGTCTACAATGCATTGCAAACTTGTAATGCACTGTGAACTTGAATATCTCTGCAGCTTTTGAACATTTAATCTTCTCCCAAAATAGGGAGTGGTTAAAGCTGATTTTAGAAAATGGATTCACGCAGCCATATTTTTATTCAATGTTATTCTACTGTCTCATAGATGTCTCTTAGCTTTTCTAAGAGCAGTTTTGGAGTTCATACCCACTGAAGTGTAGTGTAGTTTGGAACAAATCCACCTGCTGCCCCTCGAAATCTCACATGAGATTTTAGATCAACGGGCTCTCTGTTTCTCTCTGTGTGTGTGCACACTCAACCAGTGCCTCACACTTGATATTAGATTTGTTCCAAGCAGTGTTCCGAGACAATAAAAATGCAGTCTTGGTGGGATTTAGCGAAGATGAGAAATCCAGACAAAGATTGGAGATGACAGGGTGTTTTTTTTTTTATCGTGGAAGGTGGTGGCACATTCATTATTAAAGCTTTCAACCATGATACACGACACTGTCTGTCATCACTGATCCTCCACTCCCAGGAAGGGGCAAGGCTTAATCCGATTGAAACGATTTCACAAACATGTCATCGCTGCAGGGCAGGAACCCGGCCTGTATCTGTGTATTTCATCTTTTTCTATATACAGTATATATTTATTTATTATTTTCCCATAAATTAAAGCCCTATTTTATACTTCATCATATGACAATATTGCACAAAAGTATAGTGAGAATAGCCGAACCAGGAGCTCACAAGCTCAACGTGTGACAGAAATGTGTGAAGAAATGTATTTCCTGGTATGAGTATTGAATTATTTTAGGTATCAAAAAGAGTGTTTGTTTGGTGGTGGTTTGTCAAAGAGACTCTTTATATAAAGCCAATAGTAAACCTAAATCAGTAATTGATAAACCACTAGTGGGGCCGGAAAACTTTGAGATCTGAACAAGAAAAGTTTGCCCATAACGAGGAACATTTCTCAGGGTTTCGCTTAGCTGAGCTCTGAATCAATACAGAGCTATATTGGACAAAGTAAAGGGGAACCTGCTGTGGCTTCCTGACTCGAAGGTTGGGTGAGAGGAATATACCCTTTTCTCCCTTTTTAAGCACTGTTAAGCGGTATGAGCTTGTAGATCAGCTATTTTCACAACCGGGGACCGTGGGCGACTAAGTATAGGGTATTGATGTAAACGGTTAACCAATGAAACATTATTAATATTATGAGCTAAATAATAAATTAATCGGACCAATTTGAACCCAGGTTCTTTTTTTCTCCATTCCCTGACCTGAACAGTAACGGTTTTGTACATGTATGCAAGGTTTCAGCACGACGGTGACAATATATTCATCATTCATGTGTGCCTGCCATGTGCAATGGCAAAACACAGCTTGAGATTCGCCATACTTAATTGTATTTATTGCAATCCTTATTGTTGAAAGTAACACCTGTCAGTAGAGTGGGCCACTGTCAAATCAGGAGCCATCCTGAATTTCATCTTTGATTCCCGCTTTCCTTGACACTCTCCTGACTGCATACTGCGTATCAAAGCCAGGTCACGGTCAGCTTAGTTGTTTGTACCAAAAACACTTTAGAGAAGTCTGATCAGAATCGTGGCCCATGGCACTGCGTTGTGACTAGACAACACGCTTCTTTCAGTGGGGGAGTCATCTATATAAAGTTCAAGTGAAACAGAGACGGAGGCTAATCCCCAAGAGGGTTTTATGTGTCACTCACTCAGAGTAATCTCTCAAGACAGATTCAGCTTTCTTTCTTTATCCAAATGGGTTCCCAGATTGCTCATGCAGGTACAAGCAGTAATATGTTGGCACTGACATAATGTCTTTACATTTCACATTGGGTGACTTGTATACAAATGGAGTGTTATAATTTCTTCCTCTTACCGATGTATGCAATGCATGCACCATTCACCGCTTGACAACATTCCATACAATTCTATGATTTATGTATTACTATTTTCATATGACTGCATGGTGGTGCATCTCTTTCGTCTTAGCGTCATTTGGCCATGTTTTGCTGAGAGCCGTGTGTGTGTGTGTGTGTGTGTGTGTGTGTGTGTGCCAAAAGTAAAAGCACTTATTATACTACACTATTATATTATACAGCACTGAGTAGTGACTCCTGACTGGTTGAACTCTGTGGTGCGTTAGTGGACCCATGGGCTCTGTGTGGTTCAGAGGGCTGTGGACCCATGGGCTCTGTGTGGTTCAGAGGGCTGTGAGGATCTCTGAGATGCACGTTAGCTCAGAGGGACTCGATACCATTACTATGTCGCACACAGAGAGCCATTCCCAAGGCGAGGCTGTGCAGGCTTTTTGGAAGAGGGAGAAAAATCATTATCTATTTAATACAGTCTCTTGGCCTTAAGTCAGGAGATAGAAAGAGGAATCTGTGGTGTACGGAAGGTTACTATGCTGTGAAATAGAAAAAAAGACTGCTAAAAGTTTTCTCTTTGTTGTGGTTGTTTTCCCTTTTGTCTGTCTTGTGTTTGAAGATAATCTTGCCCCCCCACATGTTTTAAACATTAACTAAATATTGCACTTTACTTTTATTTCAGATATACCCAAAGTGGCACTGGTCTCCAGCCGAAATCGAACTGGGGACTTTGCAATCATGTGGTCGGTACACCATCCCAAACAGAAGCCAACCAGTGCCCCCCGAACACCTGCTCGGTTGCCTTTGTGGATGTACAGTAAGTGCGTTGCCCTTTTATGTGTTAATGTATGCATTATCTTCTTACTTATCTCCTGCTGAACTGAACTGCTCTTGGTCTCTGCTCCGCTCTGCTATACAATTATGCCTTTTGTTGGCAGGGTCCCACCTTTTCCTCTCCTGACACTCCATGTCTACTGTAGGTTGTCTGGGTTAGGGTCAGGTGCCCAAATCCCCAAAGGTGTGATCTTGCTAGATTTGTTGATAGGCTTTTTAACAGGTCAATAGGTAATGTGGATGGATGTGGACATCCATGTGCACGGTTTATGAATTGGGTTTATCAACTGGGCTTAACTGAGAAACACTTCTCATATAGAACCAGTGTCTTATATATTAAATATATATATGTGAAATCCTGATTTGTTATTGACGACTCTGAACCTCCCATCAGTTTGCTCTTGGATTATACAGGAGCCTTTTCTTAATGTTTTTATTATTACTATGACTTTGCACTGAGCGGATCATTTGAGTGGTCATGATTGAATCCACCTGCACGATACAGTATATTATGCCTAACCCACATCACCACTTCACTGTTGGTGCTGCCCTCCCAAATGTCTGTCCATGGTCATGATGTTACAGAGTGCACCATTCAGCTGCATCTATAGACCTCTCTGTGATTATTTCTAGTGCTAAATGTCACTAACGCCAGCCCTTCAGAAGGCAGATGACTTTAACCTTATTCATTGTAGGAAATACATTCAAGCTAAAGGGCAATTAAAGTGTTCCCACCTCAGGTAGTGTTAGTTTTGTCCGGTTAGAATATGAGGTCATGGCCCGGGCCGGCCTAGCAGTGAGAGCAGTGCTACACTAGGATAGCTTACACTATCCAATAAAGGAAAACTAAAGAATATAGTATAGGTCATAGTACGTGGCTAATCTTTGTTTCCAGCATAGCAGTGGTCTTCATTGTGCTTATGTAAAACTGTTTTCTCACACCATAGTGTAATTTAGGATTTGTGTGGTGGAAATGTGACAGGCATTTAATTCAACTCTCTTTGTTGATAAAAGCAATTCCCTCCATGTTTGTCTCCACATTGGAACCGGTGTAATCTCCTCAAAGGTCCGACTATATCACCCTATCCCTTAAAGTGTGAGGAAGTATTTATTTAAATACCTTTTAAGCGTCGTGCAAAGCCAACTCGAGTTGTGAGAAATCATGACAACAAACACAATTTTACGGGCAGAACAAAGAATTAGAAAGAAGAAGAAAACGGCAGGTTACAAGACTTCTTTTCTTGTTTTTCTTCTTTGTAATTATTTTTTTGGTCCAAAATATTGTGTTTATTGTCATGATTTGTCACGACTCGAGTTGGCTTTGTACGACGCTTAAAAGGTCTTTAAATAAATACTTTTTGAAATGTCTATGGGGAAAGAAATGCATTGGGAATTATTTCCTGGGCCTGGCGTCGTCATGAAAGGGGGCTGTTCTGCGACGCTCTATGTGTCCAGAACATTAACATTATTACTCAGATCTCAACTAAAGATACATCCCCTTACAACAGCATGTGGTCTGATCTGACGATTGGTGTCTAATGTTGCTCGTGAAGCAAAGTCCTTGCTTACTTCACATCGTCCTTCTGCTTCCAGTCAACTTCTGAGTTTAGCATCAGCGTGATGGAAGCCTTAATTCGCTGGGTCCCGTATTGATTAGGCCCAGCCATCACACTCTTAAAGGCTCCGTCTTAAAACCATGCCCCGACAAATTTATGTGCTTTTCACCGAGGTTTATCTTTGCCTTAATGCCTCTTTGTTCAGCGCCGTATTGGTGTTTCTGTCACGTCATTAACCCATTTTTGGCGGGAACCCCTTTTGGTGTTAGCATTACGTCATGCTTTAGCTTTGAAAAATAGCAGATCTACAAGCTCATAGCGCGCCACCGAGTGGCGCGCTACGAGCTTGTAGATCTGCTATTTTTTTTAAATCGTGGCGCAAATTTGGAAACATAGGTAGAAACATACGTAGGTATTTCAGAAAACTCATGATTTAGAAGACATTTTTTAAATTTCGACGTCAGGCCTAAATGGGTTAAAATCTATGGCGCAATATCAGTGGCTTGGAATGGGCTCGCCGAGGTGTCAGACCCCATGGATCTATGGCTCAATATGGCCAGGGGAAAGACAGAAAGCAGTAAAACCACAAAATACGAGTACTATCTGTATGTTAAACGATTTATTGCATTCGGTTGAAGAAGGAACATTTTGCAGTTGAAAGTGCCTCAAATGAATTGGCTTGATGCAATGATGATCATGATGTTCGCCAAGGACAATTTCCTCTGGCATCTCAACTCATCAGCAGCTGATGACTGAAGATCGAATGATACGTGGATGCCTGATGTTTTTTATTTCAATTAGGTTTCATAATTGTGTTTTCTAAGTAAATCATATCAGATGCTGCATTCAGAGAAGCACCAGCTGTTCAGGACCAGCTGAACGTATACACGTACGCACCGGTATACTGTATGTACGTACTGTAAGTTTCTTAAGGTCGGCATATTGAATGATCAGAATTATCCATTTCATTACTGTACCTCAGACAGGCCCAGTATTAGATGACTGTTGTGTTAAGCAATCGTCTGGAATTACCTCCGGTGGGGACTGGGGAGGGTGTATACCCAAGAAATGTTCTGTTATCTCTTTAAGCCTCTCATTCACATCAAACAACCAAAACCTTGTGAAATGGAAAATTATCAGGAGAAGAAATCAAAGCTGTGCGATTATGACGGAATCTAAAGGCATCCATTTCATGTCATTAAATAAGTGATATATTTTTTTTTTATAAAAAAGAAAGGGGGGGGGGGGGGGGGTTTAAACTCGAGTTTACAGGATCCTCTGACCAGCAATGATGATTTAGTCTCTCTAACCTGGCAGCGTTAACCTTGCAGTTTTGCACACCGATAGATCCCCGCCCTCTCCCTGGCACCCACACAGCTCAGATTGCCCAGAGGAATGCTTAGTTTCAGGCTTCATAGAACAAGCCAGACAACGGCTGTCCTTTTCAAAGGGTATCGGGGATTGGCACGGCCACCCTCTCCCGCTTCTCGCAGGTCTTTTGTGATTCCCTCAGGGAGCCGAGACCAGGCGAGCTCCCTGGCGCCACTCTGCTCTTTCACCCACTGTCAGCCTTCATTAGCCTCTAACCTGGCATTCCTATAGCGCTGGTACTTCAGAAGGAGTCGTCTGTGGACATAGTCTATATCTAATGCCAATGGGTGCCTGCTCGTGAAGCAGCTGAAAAGAAGAACACATTGAGGATTACTTGCCACTACTCATATCAACATATTAGATCTAACTGTGATTTACCATGAGATGATGACAACTAATCTCAAATAAGCACTCCAATTTTGCAATACTTTGCTGCTGACAGTCTCAGGGACCGTCTCATAATCTTCAGAAGTTGAATTGACTGCAATGACTAAATTGATAGAGCACCGATCCTTCCTACAATTATGCCGTGGGGTATAGCATTGTTGACGTGAGGGCACTGGGATCAATAGGAATCGATGGTTTGCATGAGTGGGTTTTGCTAGTTCAGCGCTGAGCCAGGCAATCAGTCATACTGATAGGAAATGACCTCTGAACCCTAAATAGGGCCAGTCGCAGGTGATGAGCCATTTAATCAGAGATGACCTTCCAGCTCGGACATCTACATCAGGCTATCTGCACTATCTTGAAACATAGAGTGTGATCAGCATTTCAGTGACTGCACTAATTGGTAATAGTGCATGTATACGTACAGTACACATATGTATTTTGTCATGCAATCATGCCTACATAAGACTTACTGTACTTACTGTACTGCCTTAATATTAAGCCTTGAGTCATAGTGTGTTTCTGTTGTCAGTGTACTGGTGTGCATGGTATGTGTGTACTGTAATGTGTTGTTTTGTCATCATTAATTAGTGTGATATTTTTTCTTGGGATTTAAATTTGCCTTGTAGTGTACACACATGATCCAAAACTGGCTTGCGATTTGACTCACATGTGAGTGAGCCCGCACGCACGCACACGTGCACACACACACACACACACACACACACACACACACACACACACACACACACACACACACACACACACACACACACACACACAGTCACTCAGAGATTCACAGAGCTCCTAAGCAACATGTCAATGTCCCTGACTAACTCAAACATGCTTAAGGGACGCTGCTTATATATTTTCAAACACTGCCTGATAGCAAATAATAGCAAATGCCACGATAGAGGGGTATAGAGGAGTGAACAAAGTTCTTGTCAGAAAACACGGTAGTACTCACAGTAAAAGATGGTGATGCGTGGTGTTAGCTCATTATTACTCTACATGTAGGCCATGAGACGTACAGATCTGCAGTGTGTAAAATAAACTGATGGGAAAGAAAGAGAGACGAAGATAGACTTCATACGCCATTGATTAATCAGACAGCGCTCAGTTGCATAGCCCAGATTCATTACATTTTGCAATAATGGCAAAAGTAATTCACGCTGCAAGCTATACTGTCTAGAGTGTGTGGTTTTTTTTCTCTTCTTCACATGACCGTCTGAATCACTGATAATGCCTCTGTTAGCGTATGTAATCCAATTCCTGCTCATCTATCATTTAATGCATAGACTATTAAAGCCCCTGAATGCCTTCCTTTCAACACATTGCACTATGGGGCTGTAATTAAAGGCTGAGCAGACCCTACACGTCTCTCATAGCCAGTGCTGTGGAAGTGCTCCCTCCACGACCATTATAAGCTGACTGACACACAGGAGTAAAAGTGGAAAATGAAGAAGACAACTTTGCCGTGTCCCAGAAAGTTCTATGGTGACTGACAAATAACAGGGTATGGGTAGAGCAATAAGCAGGGAGCAGTCATTGTAGGTGGGGGGGGGGTGTGTGTGTCAATTTGTCAGACACAGATGTGAAGTACACAACCCGACGTGAGTTTAGTGTTTTTATACACACATTAACTGTAAGTGCTGAAATAAATGTTTTCAGCTGCAGAACGGTCAACATACAGTACAACCCTGTACAGTTTTCTTGCTTAGTTTTTAGTACTCTATGCTGAGCAGACACTTTCTGTATAGCTGTGCTCTTGATAATACAGTCAGTCAGAAGGTGCTTTCATCCGACCATGCATGGGAATTCAAGAGATTTGAAGATTAAACCCCATGTTATCTTTCACATGAGGGAGCCAAACTGTGGGTCTTGGTTCCACTTCAATTAGTACCGAGTCCTTCAGTATTATTATTATTATCGCCTTTGGTGCTGAGACTTTGTAACTTGTTTTTCATTGTTAGATTTTATGTCATTTTTGTGATCTATTTGTCAATCAGAAAAGGAAATCCGATAACCATCATAGATGGGGAACATGGCACTTGCCTGCCGTTTTTTCTCTGATGGGAGAAAATCCCTCTGATTTAATTATGTTAAAACTCCTCCCTGAGGCTGTTTTATGTTCAACATTGTGTGCGTTTTGATCCTTTTTCTTATGATATGCTACATTTGAAGAAACACATACGGTACCTGTAGGCCTATTGCAACATACAGAGCAGTACAGTATGAAACGGGGTATATGCCGTGACCGAGATAATCTCAGATAATGCAGAGCCTCATGGCTCTATTGATCTAACTGGTGTAAAGGAGCCTTCGCTGGGACTGTATCGACTGCATCTATTGTACCTGTTCTGGAGATATTTTGGAGGCATCACACGCACGCACGCGCGCGCGCACACGCATGCATGCAGAGTATATGTGATATGGAGGCTGTTGTCTGTAACAATTCATAACACATTGAATGCTAATCTAATGAATCAGTTTAAGTGCAGTCCACCCTGTCTATTTATCAGCTAGCCTGTCTAAACTGCAAGCTGATAATGCTGTGCGATGCACATTAAGGCAGAGCCACATCGACACACCGTGGGCACCCATTTCACGCCTTCCCAGTTCAGGGGTTAATGACTGCAGTTAGCATCTCGCATTGTGGTCTATAGCTGGCCACTTTCTTGATCAAACATCATTAATTCCACTAACATTCGTTCTGTAACCAAATCAAAGCCTATACACATACAGTACTACCGGTAGTACTTTAGTAGCGCTGATGGAAAAGTAGAGGCCATGATAAGAGAAATCCCTCTAGATCCTAGTAAATTACGCGCATGAATGCTGCAGACGTCTGTGCACGTTATTGACGGTAGTGGAAGTTCAATATAATCTAACTTCCACTTGTTAATTATGTGAGCGGCTTCTCTCTCGCTCTCTCTCTCTCTCGCTGTTTAACTTTGAGCAAATAAAAAATCCATTTAACACCAGCATTCACCTTGAGTCTCCAGTGCTCCAGAGTAGTCATTATACACTGACTGTATCGCCCAAACACTGTGTAACCTGCTTGATCTATTGTTTAGTCACTATCGTACTATCATTTAGCACATTGCAATTATCCCAGTGCATGTTCCAGTCACCATCCAGAGACTTCTATGAATATGATGATTAATAATGAATACAGATGATTTGATACAGTTGCGTCCACATTAGCAGCACCCCTGGGTACACGCCGAGTGATTGATGAGGGGACCTCTTTTCTATTACTGATGGTTTTGTGTGCATGCACGTTGTACATCAATAGTTGTGGTACAGGGACATGCTTGTGAGCACAACGTGCATCAATAGTTGTGGTACAGGGACATGCTTGTGAGCACAACGTGCATCAGTAGTTGTGGTACAGGGACATGCTTGTGAGCACAACGTGCATCAGTAGTTGTGGTACAGGGACATGCTTCCGTGCACGATTCAATAGTTGTGGTACAGGGACATGCTTCCGTGCACGATTCAATAGTTGTGGTACAGTACAGGGACGTGCTTGTGAGCGGGGATTGGGCACAGTATAGACATCTGCTGTACCTATTTTTATTCCGTGGATGTACAGGAACAATGACAATGTGACCATGGTGGCCCTATCAGCGTTCTGGCTATATGATGCTGAGAAATGACCAACATATACCGTCCTGTACTGAAATCAGGTTACTCCTCCATCTCCTTGTTAGAGCAGTTTGTTCCCCCAACGTGTCTAGTGACAGTGAGAGCAAGTATCCCAAAGCTGCTTATACCAGCAGCAAGGCATGAAACAGGGTATTGTACTCATGTGTGTGTGTGTGTGTGTGTCTTTTAGCAAAATAACTGAAGAACAGATGGAAACAAGGACAGAGAGCAGGGGAAAGACACACAGCAATAACACGGAACACGCTGTACAAGGCATTCTGCACTCATGCAGTACATGCCCTAACCGTTCTAAAATTGGGTCACCCCACAAATGTGCAGATATTCATGAAACATGTTGAGAAGGATTAGTAGACTGCCCTGAAGAGATAATATTATGTTTGGGGGTGGGGGGGGTGGGTGAGACACAACCAACCGCTGATACGAGTACATAGTGTACAGTGCAATGAAGACGTTCAGATGTGCCCACCCAGAACCTCTCATAAAAAACAAGATGTACCCCCGGTACGCTGGCTGACTGTGGTCTTTCTCTCCAGCCCCAGCCTAATGAGTTTTCCAGGTACCCCCCATCAACGTCCCGTACGCTCCTCTCAGAATGACAGGAGACGCCACGGCGCCCAAAGAGCCTCTTCTGCATTTCAACAGCCATTAATTGAGTATCTGCCTGTCATCCCGTCAGTGATTGATGACATAATTATAAACGGACCTGTTTGATGGAGACGTCTGGCACACCGCAAACTCGTCAGCCTGTTGGCCTTTTGTGTCGATGGCAGGCCGGGGTCCCGAGAGCCCTGGCATATCCCAACCTTGCTCTTCAGCATGGGAAGGTGTGTGTGTGTGTGTGTGTGTGTTTTTGTGTGTGACTACTGTTTTAGCATGTGTGCAATGTGCATAGACACACAAACACGCACACACGTGTGCACACGCCACACGCACACACACACGGATACTATATATACAATAGTATACACTAGTGTGCATGAGTTGTGCATGCATGGCTACACGTGCTCGAGTGAATCCTGGTCCCTGGTGCTGCTCTCCTTAACAATGAGCCCAGCTTCAAGCTTGGGGAAGCTGATTAAATTAAAGTGCCTCACAGGCAATCATGCCAAGGTCAAAGAGATGCCGAGCAAACTGCTTTTGGCACCAACTTGCCCTGGCGTGTGGAGGCGGTTATCAGCAGATGTGTGTGGTTTAGGCTCAGGAGTCGCCGAGCCGTCCTGGAATGCGGAAAATTGAGTTGTCACTGTTGATTTTGCCACATGCATATCGGGGAGAAAATGAACTTTCAACAATGGCGCAATATGAGGCCCTGCTCTATGCGATGTAGGACAAAGTGACCACATTGTACGAGAGTCTAGGATCACTGCCTTTTTGGTTACGAGGGGAAAAAAACTAAATATGACCACATTGTATGAGAGCCTAGGATCACTGCCTTTTTGGTTACGAGGGGGAAAAAAACTAAATATGACCACATTGTACGAGAGCCTAGGATCACTGCCTGTTTGGTTACGAGGGGAAAAAAAAACTAAATATGACCACATTGTAGTACGAGAGCCTAGGATCACTGCCTTTTTGGTTACGAGGGGGAAAAAAAACTAAATATGACCACATTGTACGAGAGCCTATAGGATCACTGCCTTTTTGGTTACGAGGGGGAAAAAAAACTAAATATGACCACATTGTACGAGAGCCTAGGATCACTGCCTTTTTGGTTACGAGGGGGAAAAAAAACTAAATATGACCACATTGTACGAGAGCCTAGGATCACTGCCTTTTTGGTTACGAGGGGGAAAAAAACTAAATATGACCACATTGTACGAGAGCCTAGGATCACTGCCTTTTTGGTTACGAGAAAAACAATTAAATAAAGCATGCACTCTGTGCAAATTATGATAAACACTAAAAGATAAAAACAAATGGGATAATATGTAAAACATGGAAGGAATTGAATACAGTAACTCTAGCGTACGTATATATTGTTGCTACTAAAGTTACTAAAGTTCTCTAAACTTTTTACCTGTATCAATAAACAAAAATACACTGTACAATAACATAATGTAAATGCTCATTCAATTTATGCTACAATGTATCTCAATGCAAATGTGACACATTGTTACACGGCTATGAGACAAACGTTTTACATTACTTTAAATAAATAAAAACATAATATATCATATCAGTTAAGAAATTACATAATGTTCTGTAACGTTTGGTTGGTTGGTTGGTTTTTGCAAATTTTACACAGCAGCATGGTAAACTAGGCAACAACTAGGCTAAACTAATTATATATCATATCCAGGGGTGCCCAAAAGATAGATTGTGATATACCAGTAGATCACGAAGGCTGTGCAGGTAGATCAACCCGACATGCCCTAAAAATATATTATTTAAATGTAAAAATAAATAAATAATCTGCAACTTGTATTAAGACAGGGCCTGTTAGCTCAAACCTTGTTTTCAAGTATTGTATCACAAACGTCAGTAGCATAAAACCCTACCAATTCAAAATGTTCCCTCTGTATTTCCAATTCCAAGTGCATTAGTCTTATACTGTATGTAACGCCATCGCCACTATTCCAAAGCCCACTCAGGGACATTGTTTAACTATTTTCAGCAATTGGATAATATCTTTTGGGTGGGTAGATCTAGTTGAGCTTGTCATTTTGAAAGTAGCTCTCAAGTCAAAAAAGTGTGGGCACCCCAAATAAAACAGAGACGATGACGTGAGTATGAAAAAACCAGAAGCAAGGCGCTGAAACGGAGAGAGAAAAAGATAAAGGGAGTGGGAAAAATCAGAGATCAAGAAGGCAAAGTTGAGCGAGTGCGATCCCAATCACCAGCTGCCTTTATTCCTCGGTGGTTTCCATGGGACGTCTGTGGCTAATGACTCAACCGTTGGAGTCCCTCCATGGCCCATGGAGATCTGCAGGCCAAGCCCAAGCGCTATCAGATGGCTGTATAGTCTGTATGAACACCAGTGGTGTCTGCAGCATATGCTTAACCCATTCTGACCTGAGATCAGATTCATACGAGGTTTTCCACTGGACACACACTGGTCTGATGAACCCATTCTGACCAGGGATCAGATTTTTAAAAATGTCAGTCGTTCTTCGATTTTTCAAAAATAGCAGACCTACAAGCTCGTAGCGCGCCACTCGGTGGCGCGATATGAGCTTGTAGATCTGCTATTTTTCAATAGGTAAAGCATAACATGATGCTAACACCAAAATGGGTGCCCGGTCAGAATGGGTTAATTGGCAGTTTGAGCCTCTGCTTTGCTGTCCGTGTTCCAAGTCGTTAACATGTAATGTGCACCCCAGACCCGGGGCCTGGTAAGAACTGTCCCCATCCGCCATAACATTTAAACAGCTATACGAGCCAGGCCTTTTCCCAGCAGTGAGATGGAAGGGGGGCCTCTGCGTTTCGTCTCAAGGCAGACTAGACTCTCTAGCCGGTCCCCTCGTGAACTGACACCACCTCTGAAGGGCCCTGATGCCTTTTCTCGCAGCTTCCTCGTGGGATTCCTGCTTCTGTTCAGGCCTGTGCTGTTCTTTGTCTCTGCTACTTGCTGCACGATGAAACCCAACGAGAGTATAAGGGGGGCGTGAGAGAGGGGTGTCTGATGAGAGTTAACAGCTTGTTAAACATTTGTCTGTTTAATTCAGGACTACTCGTCTCTCACTATCTCAGCTCATCTCTAAACATGTCCGTTTAATTCAGGACTAATCTCACTACCTCTGCTCATCTCTAAAGCGGCAGCATTCATCTTCTCTAATGCTAATTCGCTTGGCTTTATATGGTCCAGAAATGGAGGGATCAATTCATAAAGTCTGGGTTTTTCTTCACTGTGAGGAGATGTGCAAGGCTCATGTGCTCCAGATTTATGTGCCAATTGTTTGTTTTGGGTCTGCCCAGGTTCAATAAGGACGTAGAGTCAGAGAATTAAGTTATGAACAATTCATAATAGGTCGTGGTGTCAGCAACTAGTTGGAAATCTCAGTGGAAGTAATGTAATTTGACTGTGGTTCTTTCAACACAGATCATAGTCTCAACAAAAGTCAAGACAAAATGCTTGTCAAGAAAACAGCCTTGTATGCCCTTGTGTACTTGAATCATCCCTGCCCATATCTTAACAGTTAATGTATGTACATTTTTAACAAGTGTGTTCGAATTTTGGAAAAGCCAATACTGTATAAGTCTTCATGTGCGTGCGATGCATGTGTGTGCATATTTGTACTGGACTTGCAATGGGCATTCATATACACATAAAGACTTGCATACAATCTTTTCGTATGGATATTACACCACATCATTTCATAGCATATCACACAACATGAACATACTTTACATTATTATCAAGACTTCTTTAGGAAAGCAAAAAAAATGCCTAACATTGATGGACAACACCAATTTAGACCGCTGTCTAATCAAAGCCTCATAGAACCTGGCTGCGCTGCTTGGATTTTATGCTGTATCCAACATGACAGCCATGTAAACAAACACACAATGTCATTTACAGCTTTTGAAAACATTTGAAGCGAGAAATTGTGTCTCCCTGTATCTCTAGCTCTTTAGTATTACCTACAGAAAATGTATTTTCACGTCGGATGACAATTTCATCTAATCAGAATTGAGAACTCAAACGGGATAGATGGGATGACACAGAATGAGCAGATACATTTTAATCGGAAAATACTGTCAAATTAAAGCTGATTTATGGGTATACTTTCTCCTGGTTGGATGGAATTTGCAACCCAACTGGAAATGTATTTTCTGTTTTATTAAATAAATGGTGGGACAGGGAGACCCCTGTTACTGACCGAAATTGTGGCAGCCACGTCTATGGACTTTTAATGTTTGTTTAGAGCCTAATTATAAATTCCCTGTAGCCAGCCAAGTCTATCTACTTTAATGTTTGTTATAGGGTAATATGATTATTTTTTTGGGCAGTAAATTAGGTGTTAGTTAACTGCAATGATTTAGTGATAGTGTTTTTTAACAAACTATCACTAAGTATTAACTAACACATGAAGCTAAAACAATCCCATCTGCTGTTAGTTAGTCCAGATCAGAAAGCATTTTACTAGCTGAACCAAATTTCTGAGCTGAACAAATACAATTATGTTTTTGCGTTACATGTGAGATCAATAGAGTTCAACCTTTCATTCAACATGGGCATTTATTATTACACCACTATCTCATTCCATATAGTACAGTTGGAGGATCCTACTACCCATGCATAATATTTATCTAATACTGTGACAGAGTGCGAGGCAGCAGAGATATTTGAATTATAGTGTAATGCTTAACTACCAGGCAGCATACCTCAAATTATCTCCAAGATGCTATTATCATTATCCAGCCCAAGTGTGTGTGTGTGTGTGTGTGTGTGTGTGTGTGTGTGTGTGTGTGTGTGTGTGTGTGTGTGTATGTGTGTGTGAGTGACACCATTGGACTGATCAGCATGAAACTTTGTATACTCCCAGTAGGCCATGGAAAACCTCTGCCCCAAATATTTCAAATTGGCCTCATGGTGGCGCTATAACAGCCCGGTTCACGTTTTGGCCTATTATTCTTGAACCACAGGTCATGTTTTTCCCCTGCATACCCTGGATAATGATGATAATAATTATGATAACTACCCGGATAGACTCCACCATAAACACACACTACTCCTACAGATTAATAGGACAATTACAGGCCCCTTGGCCGGTAATTTTTTGGGGCCCCCCATAGCGCACGTGCGCGCACAATTTTATTTTTTTACCTCAATCTAACACAATCAACTGGCCAATGAAGGGCGATGCCCTTGTCAGGGCTTCAAACCTAGTACTGCACAGTCCAGTTTCCCCAAAGGGCCCCTAAGCCAAGAACCTGGCCCCACCGGCCCAATAGCTAATTTGGCCCTGATTGTCTCTGGAGACTTGTGACTGGCTTCCAAAGTTTGACCTGTGCTCCGAGGAGCACACTTTTCTAGTCTGCTGCTGTATATTGTTTCCCCAAACATAATTGTATGAAGACCTGACCTTTGAAACTCATCTACCAGTTTTTGTCATTCTTGATTTCATGGTAGCTCAGTTGCTAGAGTATAGGCTACCAGCCTTTCTACCAGTGATTGCTTACTTACTTGCACTTAATTTTAGACGATGGATACAAGAAGTGGAGACACTCATGCATATTCATCAATAATGTTAAGGTTTTCGTGTTATCCTCGTAGAGAGTTTTTGTCGTGCCAGTTTAATCAGGCTGACGGTAAACGAGGGTCGGAGATTAAGTACTCGACCATGGCCATGCAAGTACAGTAGCATCGGCCTCAGTATCAAACGATGGTTACTGAATGAAGAACAGGTTGGTTATTAGCATAACCAACCTGGGGCGACAGTGGCTGGTATAGAACGGCCAGATGGGAAAACCGTGAGGTTTCCAAATGGGCTCTCCCAGAGCTTCTGTGGAAGTGTCCTTGAGCAAGACAAATGCTCCCGATTTGCAGGTTGGTGCCTTGCATGGTTTCCTCTGCCATCGGTGTGTGAATGTGTGTATGAATGGGTGAATGTGAGCACTTTGGATGAAAGCGCTATATAAATGCACCATTTACCAATACATTGGACGATTGCTCTGCGATTGGAATTTGTTGTTTGGGTCAAATAGCTGACCAACGGTGTAACTTCATCAGTCAGTCAGAGACGGTAGTGTTTATAGGGATGGCCCCACTGGTAAAGGTCCATGCTGCCGATATAACGTTTTGCCTGCACAGCAAAATCCTCAGAGTTAATTTAATCTCTCTATACAACCAAAAAACGGGCACATCTTTACCATCTCAGGGTTAAATTAACACAGGATCTACACATTCTCTATAAAGGAGCTGAGGCCTCAGATGCCCACCGGTCACAAGCCTAGGTAATCCCCACTGGTAATCCTTTTCCCAGAACACGTATCTCTCCAATTATGCGCTGTAAATCTTAGCACAGTGTCAGTTCCATCTATAAATGTCCATTGATTGAGCCGTCTCTCTCGCACACATCTGACCACAAACTACATTTAAGGAAGGACAAAAAAAATGTTCCTCCTTCCTTCCTGGCCACTTCTCCTGAAAAGCTGGGAGCCTTTCACCTCAGCTATTCATCAACGTCTTCATTCATTATGTGCTTTACCCAGACGGGACGGAAGTCCTGCTCAAGGTCACATCTGCTCCATCCCACCTGGGATTGTGACCCCTCTGGCCCTTTGGTTTGACACGTTATGGGGTCCCTATACCGTACTGCATGCTATCCAGCTGTGAGGCCTGACTCACACGTGACTCAACAGATTGATGTATAGCTGATGCATGAGACTTGTTTACTTTTTTTCTTTTTCAATGGGAGTCACATGGTTTGACACAACATTTTTGTTGTATGAGGGGGAGGGGGGCAGTCGAAACACAGCCGAAAGCCGTACAACAAAAAATGTTGTGTCAAACCATGTGACTCCCATTGGAAATGCATTGGGAGCTTGCATCAGTAAACAAGTCTCATGCATCTAGCATGCATCAATGTTGTATGCTAGATCGAAAGGTGTGAGTCAGGCCTTAAAGTGACAGGTGAAACTTATTATTTTAACCACATGGACACTAGCCTCTCTCTAACGGGGTGAACAGGGTGTAGCGGGGGAAAGGGAAGTGGCCTCGCATAGACCTCTGTGAGACTCCGGTCAGAAAAGGATTTAGGGTTTAAGTGGTTAAAGGCTTCGATTCATGATTGATTAAGCTCAGACTGCCCTTTTCAGTAGTACAAGTTACAAGCAGTAAACAATAAAGTTATTGCCAATGTGGAACGATTTTGTGCATTCTGCCCCTGCTGAATGAGCCATTGCAGGGTGTGCTGCGCATGTGCTGCGCACATGCACTATCTTTCTAATAAGCATCTGCTGCCTGCTGTGCTGCAAACCTTCCTGTTTTTCAAAAATGCAAGAGGCCATTTGGAAGGACTGTAATTCCTTTCAATCAAGGATGCCAAGCGTGGTCTAGAGATGCTGTTGTTCCAATTATTTCACCTGAGCGATATGTTTGAGAATCACCTTTCTCACGACAACAACCTCAGAGGCTGACTCAAACAGCACTGGAATGGGTCCAGGACCAAGAAATTGCCAATTAGCATACAAATATGCCAAAGTTCCTCCCAGCACAAATTCATGTGTTATAAACAAAGACGAAAGTAGGGGACATTGATGAGATGTGGCTGTGAAGCTTTGAATACATAAACAA
Organism: Protomyctophum bolini; assembly: GCF_963924005.1. Classification (NCBI taxonomy): domain Eukaryota; kingdom Metazoa; phylum Chordata; class Actinopteri; order Myctophiformes; family Myctophidae; genus Protomyctophum; species Protomyctophum bolini. The sequence continues at coordinate 33,687,661 of NC_137880.1, forward strand.
GCAAAAGGAGCCCACTAGGTTTGCATGTTCAAGTACTGTAATCAATTAATTATAGCCGTAGGTGCTAGTATGTTTATGAACTGAACATACTGTATTATTATGGCATATAGTGGCATAGTATTATGTTTTTATAAGTAAATTTCACATTCTATCGCCTCCTCGTATGATGTATAATCCTGCACTTAATTATAGCGACAAAGCATTTTTCCTACATTAAAACGTCTATTTAACCCATTCTGAACGGGAACCCATTTTGTTGTCAGCATCATATTATAAATAGCAGATCTACAAGTTCATAGCGCGCCACCGAGTGGCGCGCTATGAACTTGTAGGTCTGCTATTTTTAGAAAAATCGAAGAACGACTGACATTTTTAGAATCTGATCTCAGGTCAGAATGGGTTCATCAGACCAGTGTGTGTCCAGTGGAAACCTCGTATGAATCTGATCTCAGGTCAGAATGGGTTAAACATCTATATACTTAGTTAACCCCCTCCCCCCCTCCCAGGGATCTATACTAGGCCTGGTAATTTTCCCCTCTATACCAAATCTCATCCCTGGAAAATAGTAGATAAGCTTACAATGTTGAGCCGCCTATTATGACATGCCCAGAATAGGGTTCATGTGGTTAAACATATACATCAATGGTTAGTATGAGCATGTGCAGTGTACAGTCTACGGAAGACCATGCCATGGGTGACAAGTTCTGGCTTTCAATCATTCTCAAGAAATTAGGTTTTGTAAAGTAAAGCCCTCTATGCACGGCAGCCACGGTACTATAATTATCTGGGTCATCCAGATGATTATCGGGATCATCTGTATAATTTCTTTCCTGTGCAAATCTGCCTATTTGTATAATATAATAATAAATGTCCATGTTAATATTTCAGGGTGAATTACACAGCATATACGTTTGCTAAGAAAGAGCTGGTGCCATGAAGGTGAATCGGACTCAGTGATTTTAGCTGTAACTTTAGGTGTGTGGTCCTCTTTGACTTTAAAATGAATGCAGCAGTGACATCAATGCAGGAATACATCTCCAACGTCTTTCATGGATGGACACCATGGAGTATAGGACCTTCATATAAATGTTACACTTAATGTTTTTACAAATCTCAAGTGGTCACTGAAAGCGTGGCTCGACACTCTATTAACATAAAACATAAACTAGTCAATGGACATAGAACTACATCAAGTTCTGTTATTATTATTATTATTATTATTATTATGCCATTATGGCTCGTCATTAACTCGCTCTGAGAAAATAGAAAGTGATGGGATTTTAAAATGCTGAGCTTCAGGAGAACTGGTAAATTTGAGCACATTTCAGACTTTGATTTGTCCTGTGTACACAAGGTCCTCAAAAGCCAGTGAACACAGGTATTTAATTCCCCTTGCAGGAACTCAGAATTTGTCTTGTATTCAAAATGTTCCTTTTGATAAACGGGCTTTAAGTGGTGTTTATTTTACTATCACTTCACATATTTTCCACTCCAGCGTGCCATGAGTGAACTGCACATCTTGTAGTCGTTGAAAATAATAATCTGGTTTTGAAGGAATTTTTTCCTTGCAAAGCGGTAGGTACAGTAATTCACTGAACTGTAAATGAATACAAAAAGTAATTCGAACAAAAACAATGCATTCTCTGCTCTCTCACTCGCAGCACCTAATATTCATGACTGAGGAAAACTGTGGTGCTTGAGAAGAGAGAGGACATAAAATGCACATTTATTCGACTTATTCTCCTTTTGGCCCTCACTTCCAACAATTCAATATACAACACATTTTGAAAATAGCCTATCTAAATATTTTTGAATATTTTCGAAAATGTTGAAAACATTAGGCTCATGTATGACATATTGACAAAGAAAGAAATATTTGGACATTTTCTTTGTAAACGCACAATACAGTTAACTATTTCAGTTAACTAAAATGCTTTGTCAATTCTAGTTTTTTTGTTATTTTGTTCGTTTTTCTTACCTATAACAACCCTGGTAAGATTATGGTCCTAGATTGAACATCACTAGAGAACACAAATAAGCAGAAATCCATAGGCGTCAACCCTGACACACATAATGTGAAAGAAGGCAAAGATCTCACCTTCTTTCAAGAGCAACCAAAGGCAATTTTGAATGGGAATAGGACCAGGACAAGAGCCCTTGGCAAGTCGGTTCCATATTATGAGCACCAGATGTCCATGCTTGAAGCACCTCAAAGGGGAATGCTCTGAATCTCAATTCTTTGTCTTCTGAATCGAGGCTGTTTGTACACTTAATATAGAGGAAGATGTTTAAACACGGTTTACAGAAAGTGAAGCTGCTCGTGTTCTTTTAATAAACGGAACGACAAAAGCAGACCAAATGTTCTTTTCTGGGGGCTGATCATGTAAAAAGAAAAAAGAGACTGCTAATCAGCAGGAACATCTGTTCACTGAATCGGCTGTAGATGAAACTCCATTATTTCATGGGACTGTATACCCCTATGGAATTTTGAATTACCAGACATTGATCATTTGAATCAATGGAAATGGAAAATGGAAATCAATGAGTCCCATATGGTCCTTTCATGAATGTTGGGAGGGAAACATGTTCTTGGACAATATTTATATCATATGATCATCAATTATAGCAGTGTATGTAGTATGTCAATTACAAGAAGTGGCCTTATCGAACACGTGCTCTACTAGTAGGACTATTAACTTGGTACTCACAACTCAGAGAGAGAACGGCTAATGGTGTTATTTTAGTGCCAACCGCCTGTTAATTGTACCCCTGTGTCCTTTGAAAGAGGCAGCAGCACTGCAGCAACAAATCACATGTAGGCATTGCGGGATTTTAAGACGATTTCCAATTTGCAATTTCCGCCGCAAAATACCAAAGTGGCACACCCTGGTATGTCTCAGATGAATGCATGTGGTTAATTGTCATAGTAAATTAAAATTAGGCTAATGTGGTTTATAGCGAGCCTGAGGTTATGAAGGCAATGTTGGGATGTGGTCTGGATGGGAAAAAATGATTTGGACTTTGAAGACAGGGATTTGGAGCGAGAGAGAGTGTACATACAGGATTTATTTGTGCCATACAAGTCTATTGAAAGTTCCTCCTCGATTTCCCCCAACTGAAAACTAAGCTGTGGTTCCTAAAGAAGTATCAGACTCTCAATAGAAGGCCGCACATAGAAATACGAGGATAACTTGGTACAGTGTGGTAGAGCATAAATCTTTGACCCAGAATTACAAGTGGCTGACCCAAAATAGACTTAGCCAGACCAATGTTTCCACACAGACTCTTGACAACTTGGCAGTTTTAGATGTATATGCTTGCCAGTAAAGAAAACCAATGTAATGTAAAAGAAAAATAAGCAGTATCAATACTCTTAGATCGCAATGGGTTGTTGCACAACTGTAAATTTCCCCTTCTTTAAGTGAGAGTCAAATAACGTTTCCAGAGGCTGTACTGTACAATATGTACTATTAGCAATGTTTGGAAATGAAAGTGAACAATCAAATCCCATGGCTCTTTTATTTGCAAAAAGCTTCACTTAAGTATTTACATTTTGTGCAAAAACATTTAAAGGTTTCAAGGACTTTACATTGTAAGTTGAACCTCAAGGCACATACATGGAACAACATCAATATTTAATCATGACAACAGAAATGTAACTTTGGTTCCTAAAAACGCCTCGCTGTGTATGGTTAAAGTAACACTGCAATGTGTTTATGAAAAGCTAGGATGGCAAATGAATGCAACACAGCCCATGTAATGCACCGCACATTTCCAATATACTCTCTCAAATCACACGAGAACATTTTTTCGTACGGTTTCAGACATGGTAACTCAGTCACCACGTGCAACCCAGTGACTGCATAAAAAATACTTTAATCAGGAAAAAAAAAGAGATATGAAGCTAAATACATGCGAAAATCCTTGAATGAAATTCACTCTTACATCAGCGGTGAGGGATTTGCCTGCAGGAAACAAAATTAAGGAGCTATGTGGAGAAAAACAAAAATGATGAATTCTGCTCTAGTGCTTTGTCTGATATATCTGACCTTTTGAATAGCTTAATGTAATCATTCCAATATGAATAAATGCGCTTTGGGGGAAATTAGTCGTAATAGTTGGCTAATGAACGGAGGATAGCTCTCTAAGTGTGTATGCGCTTTGTGTCATTCCATTGGTCGTGGCGCTGTAACTGTGTTCTTTCATCGCACGGAAGGAAATTAAGACTAATGGAGGCTGCACAACAACCAATGCTCCTTCCCTGCCCGTTTGTTTCATTAGCCCCATACCACTCGAGGGCTGCATGGGGCTGTGGATGGAATCGTTTTGCTGTTCCTGCCTTGCTATTTTTTTTACCTGAATCCCACTGCTCCTTTTTGAAAAAGACGTGAGACAATCGGACATAACACTTTCCACACACAACCAGTGTGTGGAACACAAACACAGCCAGTATGTGGCTCTCACTATAGCGATTTCCCACATTTTCCCATTCAAAAGGGCCAATAGGATTCAAGTTAAGAATTGGTTCCCCCGTATCTGCATAATGCGGTTGATGTTTTTGTCACTCTCAGTCTTGAGGAAACGTTTGCTGTCTTTTCAGTGCCCACTGGGGTACTGCCATTTCCTTTCCACACCTCATCTTCTTAGCTCCCCCCGTCTCCCTCCGCCTTTCTCTGTAATCCCTAATGATTAAATATCTCTGTAACATCCTGGCGCATGTCATTCAGTGCTGCATAAAAGGTAAGGCAAATTCCTGTCTCCAATCTCCATTACACATTCACAGATGTGGACGATATGCTACGATAGCTTGACCTGAACTCACGTTATCTGTGTCTGATCGGAGGGGAAAAAAACGTAACTGTAGTCATAACAGAAATCAGCCTGCATAATAATATGACATGTTTCTATGTGGGGTCAGCTAGGAAGCGGAAAAAGCACATGGGGAGCCGTGTTAGGGGTAACTTATTACATAAAGTAACACATTACATAATAACATTACGTTCATGAGAGTCAAAGTAATGTATTACTTTTTAAAATTGGATAATATACAGTTACTATGTCAAGTAATGCGTTACGTTTAGAAACTGTTATTCATAGGGTTTTTTTATAGCTTCTAACAACTTCATGCACACTAATGACAATGCAGTTTAGTCTACAATTAGCTATTTAGACTTGCACCGATGGACGCTGCAGGTGCTGAGTTGTTTGTGACATCATGAATTTAGGCTGCTAAAGTAGCAGTATAGTAATATTATTGTGGCATTCTTCACTAGTCCATTTAACCTAACAGGAGAACATAGGTCCCAGGCACTCAAAAACTAAACAAAACCAGTAATGTTTCTGTTACAATTTGTATCTACTGCCTGGAACCTGCATTATTTTCTTTTTCTTTTATATATAGTACATATCTTCGTTCTTACCATTTCAAGAGAACTAGATAGTATTTTGTTCAAAGACTTTGTACACAGTTGATGTTTCTGCCATTTAGTCTACCTTTTGTTGCGTGAAGGTAACGCAAACGTGCATTACTTGACATAGAAAGTAGTACTTATAAGTAATGAGTTCAGTGTAATAAATTACATCTTTGAAGTAATGTCCTCAACACTGATAAGGGGCTATTTGCGTACGTAATCTTAAAAAAAAAAAGAAAAAAAAAAAAGATCCTTGTGAGCATTAAGCAATAGCATCTTAGTTCAATAGCAGGTCAGGGTCTGGACCGCATGTACTGGTTGCATCGACATGTCAATTGCTAGGAAAACAAACAAATGCACACAAAACGTCTGAATTCTTTGATAACCACAGAAGACCCCATAAAGTGTATTGTAAATTGTTTGGTAAAAAAAAAAGATAAAGTAATTGTAGGAGTTTTATTTGCCTCAAACCCTGGAGCTCTTTGTAAGTGTCTGCATGTGTCACCTTGAGTCAGTATAGTCAACCGTGTGATTATGCTATCGGAGCGTTTTCTGGAATTATGGATTTACATTATGGATGCAGCTTCTATGCAGTGCCCTACTGCTATGTAAATCCACACGGATAATCTAGACACTTTGGCGTAAATCAAGTTCAAGCCCTTATTAACCACCATTTTTACTGCAAGTACTGTAATACTTGACATATTCAGCCTTGGTTGTCTTGTTGCTTGCTATGTTTTTATGTAGCTTGTTGCTCACAAGGGGTTAACTCACGTTTGCCTTCCCCTTGTTCTCTTCCTCTCCCTCTCTCTCTCAGCATGAGATCCATGCAGCCAAGTGAAAATAAAAGCCTGCATATTTTTCCTCCCTTTTTTGGACGAGGATTATGAAAGGGAGAGGTGGGAGGGGTCAGGAGCAGTGGGGTCGGCGGTGGGAATTCCTTAAGCTTGGCCCCTCAAAATCGAAATCCTTGTCAAAGCAAATAAAGTCTTCTTAAGAAGCGCATAATGAAGACCTCTTACTGGCAGCACAGATCCCCAGAGCTGCCACCAGAACCCATGGGCTGAACCATCAGTATGTGTTTTAATTGAGCCCATGCGGGGATCAGAGGAGAAGAAACCGAGAGAGAGAGAGAGAGAGAGAGAGAGAGAGAGAGAGACGACCGGAGAGTAAGACAGACACAGAGAGAGAACGAGAGAGTGAGAGAGAGACACACACACACACAGAGAGACGGAGGGAGACAGACGACCGGAGTGTAAGACGGAGTGAGACAGACAGAGATCTGATAAGGCTAGGCTCATCAGTGGTAGGAGGACTCCAGTGTGAGCCAGGTGCATTGTGGGAGCAAATGATAAATGCGAACGACAAACAGGCACATGTAGACAAGAGAATAAATGATCATTTATCCTCATCAGTCTAGACGAGCCACTCAGTCAAACATTTCTGCTCAATGCAGATGAGCACCACGGGCGCAACGTGAACGTTGTGTTATGATTTGCTAATTTATCAAAAAATACTAATGAATGGAGGCATGAATGTGAAATAAGTGGGTGTGTAATTAGTGATATGAGTGTGCCTACTAAACATTCATCATTCTCTCTCTCTCCCTCTCTCTCTGATACACACACGCCCCCATGGTAGACCCTGGTGATAATAATCCATATCATTTTGCCAATGAGCAGACAAAACAAGAGAGCGAGAGAGTGCACTGTTAGTTTTAAATGATTCCACATCATTAAGTACCCTAAACAATGCCTTATGAACATGAGTAATGTGGCCAGGGTAATGTGCTCCAAGGGAATACCGGAGGTAAAGTGATCTACGCTGCTCTGCCTGTTTTCTCTACACCCCCCCCACGCACACACACACAGACACACACAACACACACGACACACACGCTGTATTGAGAGAAAGTGCCCCCTTGTGGCTCCTCTTGTCATAACATTTTGAAAAAAGGCAATGCAATGAACAACAAAAATTAAAAAGAGGTTAGCTTTTAAAAGGCATGTAATTTATTATTTTCTTTTACACATTCACGTGTTACCTTCAGGCTATCACGCCTTATAAACACGTTTGCCTGTGTGTGTGTGTGTGTGTCTCTTAACACACATCTGACACGTGATCAAATGTAGTGCAAAAATGACACGATCCTTTCTCTGAAAAACCTCTTGGCTGGGCCTTTGTTGCATCATAAGGGAGCAGAACAAATGATTCTAGCTAGCATTAAGGTGCTGAAAAGGTGTTGAAAACCACATTGAAAACGCTCCGTCATCCCAACGAAGGCTAAAGGCTTGAGTATAATTTAGTTTCACACCCGCGTTGCCCGTTGAAAATGGCCGATCTACAAGCTCACAACACACGTGAGCTTTAAGAGTAAGACTGTCTATTTTCGGCACGCAACACTGGTGCGCAACCAAGTCTAAATCAGTCTTAAGAGGTGTTAGAAAGTGTGCCCTATAGTCCCTCCAATGTCATTCCCACCAAAAGCTAATTCTGTGAATTGCTGCTTACGCCCTTGGTTCCATTAATAAGAAAAGTGCACTTCAATTGATTCTATTTCTGTCTCTCTCTCTTTGTCTTCGTAACAACCCATCACTGGCCCACTGTTGTTTTTCTTTCTTTTTTTCCACAGTGCTTTAATCAGCACTGTTTGCTGCTCTAGTACTGTTCTGTAGGGGTTGTACTGTATGTGTGGGGGTGCAGGGGTCTTTCTTAGCACAAAAGGCCATAATTTTGCTTCTGTGGTTAGCAAAGGATCCCAGCCCTCACGACATCCGAGGCAGGCGTCCATCAGAACCTATAGTATGCCCCAGGGTGCCGTGATTGTACAAAATCCATCCATTCATGTACAGTTACTCAAGACCATTGAACCAACATTCAAAAAACCCTGCTGGTTATTAAAAAAAGGAAAACATTTGTCTGTCTCTTTTTCTACGGATAAAAAAGATAGCAGAGAATCCCCACATTATTATCCACAGTATAAATTACATTGTAGACGGAATTTGGAAATATATATGGTACAATTATATTTAACTAGATTTTTTTTCTTTTTCTTTTTTCTTTTCGTTGTCTACACAAACTGTATGTGTACAGTAAAATCCTCAGTGTTCAGTGTTCATTCGTCCATTTGTAACTCCAGGAGTGTACAAATGTGTTGGTTACACTTGTACACTCAAGTTAAATGAACACTCAGAATTTTAGTGTGGGTTGTGTGTGTGTGTGTGGTGTGTGTGTGTGTGTGTGTGTGTGTGTGGTGGGGTGGGGTGTGTGTGTGTGTGTGTCAGAGTTAGTTCACATGGGCAAGCATCTGTACTACCACATCACGTGTGACAGAACTCTGTACTGGGCACATTGCTGCTCTTGCAGTAGGCTATGCTGTTGTTACTGAGATGACAGTCTCTAAATCCAATGCCCCCGTTGGGTGTGTAAATGGGCTGGATGTGGAAATCTCCCTTGAGCAGCTGCTCATTGTTCAGCGACACTATCTGGAAACTGGTCTCTGTCATCTCCAGAATGGAGTTATCCTTCTTGGTGCCAGCTTCACAGTAGTCGTCTTTTCTCCGGCCCCGGTTGTATTTCCACTTGGTCGTATCCGACCGGCTCTTCTTATGCATGTGCCAGCAGAACAGACTGAGCAGCGTTACCAGGACGATAAGCACCGCCCCGCCTATGATCCCAGCCAATAGCAGCGTGTGCGTAATGTCCTGCTGGGCCGCCTGCTCCGAGCCCGGCGTCTTGACGCTGGAGGCCGACTTGGTCCTGGCCTCCGAGCATATTGTATCCTCTCCGGGCCGGTAGGAGTTGAGGGTGTCCAGCACGTACACGCAGATACGGTACACGGACCGGGGCTCCAGGCTGGTGAGGCTGAGGCGCCGGAGGTCCCCGCTCACCGTCCTCTCCCGGGTCACGTCTCTCATTAGGCTCTGGCTCCTCTTCACCCAGGTGACCTTGTAGGCCGTGACGGTGAAGTAGGACGACCAGGTGACGTCGATGCAGGTGGAGTTGACCACGTGGAAGGAGATCTGGAGAGGGTCCTCGTATGGCGGCAGGGGCCCAGGGGGGTTGTGGGGGTTCGAGGGTGGCGGAGGAGGGGTGGGGGAGTCAAAGTAATAAGGGGTGGAGGTGGGGATGAGCGTGGTCAGCAGGGTGGTGATGGGGTTGGTGGTGGTGGGTGGACGAGGCGGCGTGGTGCGCAGGGTGGGCCAGGGAGACTGGTCCGTGCTCTCTGGGCACTGGATAACATCCAGGGTGAGCTCTCTGATGGCCATGCCGCGCACCTTTTCCGGGCTCTGGCACATGAACCCTCGCACGTTGAGGGAGGCGGGCAGCGACTTGAGCCACACCACCACCCACTTCACGGCGCAGTCGCAGCGCCACGGGTTGTTCCGCACCGTGAGCTGCCTCAAACTCACGAGCGCGTCGAACACGCCCTGCGTGAGCGTCTGCAGCTGGTTGCTCGAGATATCCAGCTTCTCCAGCTTGTGGAGGCCGTCAAAGGCCGCGACCGGGATCTGGTCAATTTGGTTCTCCTGTAAGCTGAGCTTGACCAGCGACTGACCCGGGAGGAGGGGAGGGGGGAAAGTGAGCGAGTTGCGGCTCAGGGCCAACTCGCGGACGTTGACCAGGTCCTGGAAGGTCCCCGGTGCGATGCCCTCGTCCGTCAGCAGGTTCCCGTCCAGCAGGAGGCGCTGCAGGCGCGTCACGTTCTGGAAGGCCTCCTCGGCGATGATGGCGATGCGGTTCTCGTCCAGCCGCAGCTCCTTCAGGTCCTCCGGCAGGCCAATGGGGACGCTGCTCAGGTGGTTCTTGGTGAGGAAGAGGAGTTTGAGGCTCACCGCCTCCCTGAAGGCCCCTTCCTCCACCCCGACCGTGGAGATGGAGTTGTCGTCCAGATGGAGCTCCTCCAGGCGGGTCAGCTGAGCCAGCGCTGCCCTGGAGATGGTCTGGATGTTGTTTTCCTGGAGGTGCAACACTCGGGTGTTCTTGGGCAGGTTGATGGGGAACTCGTCCAGCTGGTTGCCGTAGAGATAGACGGTCTCCACAGAAGCCACGTTGTGCAGCTCCAGTGGGAAGCCGGCATTGTTGATCTGGTTGTTGTGGAGGTAGAGGACCTTGTAGCCCTCCTGCACCCCGAGAGGCACTGATGTCAGGGAGCGCTCATTGCAGTAAACAAAGGTTTTGTCGCAGCGGCACTCAGTTGGGCAGGAGGCACCCGGGCTGAACTGCATTTGGAGGCTCAGTATAACAGTCAACCAAAACCGCATGAACGAGGCCCAATCTTTATTCCAGTGCCCGGACAGAAACTCCATAGTGGAAAAAATAGATGGGGGAAAAAAACAAAATAATACAACCAAAAAAAGCAAATGTCAAACTCAAGCAGGCAACAAAAATATACGTATATCCACCAAGTAAAAAAAAAAAATAGACCCAAGTCGTCCTTGGAGAGTTCGCTTAACGACGGGTCAGTTCATTGGGCAGAGGATAGGGAAACGGTGAGAGTAATCCGTGTGCAAACGCTACAGTAGACCTCAGCCCGAAGAGCTGTCGGTCTCATTAGTGGCGGTCAGTCCTCCAACTGACTCCATCCATGCTGAGACACATCAGACCATCGCAGGACTCTCCACTTGTCGCTTCACGCGGAGCCCAGCCAGGACCAATTTGAAGCCAGGCAGCAGAGGCTCCACTGCGGGCTCCACTGGCCTGTCTGTCACACACTGCTGATCCCCGACCGGGGCCGCATCCATGGGGGTTGACATTTGGATCCAGAGACCTGGTGAAAACGAGAAAATGTTATGTTAATATTTTAAAGGGTGTGCTCTGCTCTTTGCGAATATAAAGGGGCCCTGTCTGTTTCTCTCTCTCTCTCTCTCTCCACCCGTGTCTTTAAAATCTACCATGCTGTGTCATGCTGCGAATGATGCATTGTGAACTTCTGTTGTGAAGATCTGCTATTTTCGTTGGCACCGGCACACAACAAAATATAAATCAGCCATATCTCGACTCTAACCCCTAAAGCTAACCAATACATGCTTTATCCTAAACATAAACCCAACCTGAATCGTTTTCCTAATTGTAAGTCTGACAAAAATAACATTCTTTATCATGAAAACAACAGTGAGGACTCGAAAATTGTCTTCACAATGTCTATTTCTCAAATTCTACTATACACACACACACACACACTCCTTTCCTTCTCTTACACTCTCACTTTCTCTCCCCCTCTCACACACAGAGCCATATAGTCACAAAACACAGCCTTCACTGATATACTTGAAATTATGCACTGGCTATTTCAAAAAATGTCAAGGGATCTGATAAATATTCAGAACCACTCTTGCACATCCGGTTTCACAGACATAAAGGGGGCATTTATCCCTTTTGCCCCATCAAAAGAGGGACTGGAACACACACGTACGTACGTGCGTGCGCGCACACACACACACACACACACACACACACACACACACACACACACACACACACACACACACACACACACACACACACACACACACACACACACACACACACACACACACACACAGATTCACAGAGCTCCTAAGCAACACGTCAATGTCCCTGACTCAAACATGCTTAAGGGACGCTACGAAGGCTTATATATTTTTAAACACTGATAGCTAAGGCCACGATAGAGGGGTAGAGAGGGTTGCAAGTGAACAAAGAAAAAGAGACTATATAAAACAGTCTTTTTGTGTTCTAGTCAGAAGACACGGCATAGTATTCACAGTAAAAGAGGTTGATGCGTGTTAGCTCATTATTACTCAACATGTAGGCCATGAGACGTACAGATCTGCAGTGTGTAAAATAAATTGATGGGAAAGAGAGAGAGAGACGAAGACAGGGGGGGGAGGAAGAGACAAGGGAAGCTGTAGGGATCCTACAACCTCTCCCAACCTTCCCGCCTGAGTGACATACAAGAGCTGTCACATGAAATGGGATTGGAAAATAATTTAGCTCCGGCACCTGCAATAAATGATCGATACAGGCTATTCTTCAACTGGGGGAGGTTCTGAGTCCACAAGGCCATGGGATTACAGTAGAGCACTGATCCACTGTGCCACGTTTTATGACCCATCACACCTTTTTCCCCCCCTTTTTTTATTCAGCCTCATTTGATTGAAAGATACTGGTTGTCAGGGATGCTTTCAACTGATCTGCACGTCCTCCTCCCCTCAGTAAGTGCAGGACGGGCCTTTGAATAAGTAATAGCGAGAGCGGGTTTAATGTTAAGCAAGGAGATGGATTGGGTTTGCATTTAGATGCACTTTGTTGTTTATGTTATGATAGATGGTATATTTAAATAAGAAAATGTGTTAGCCAGGCCACTGTGGGGATCATTTTATTTCTCAGGAAAGAGCTTAATAAGCTTGGTTGTTATAGTTCCTTTTGTACGCTCTCCTGACTCTTGCCAGTAATGTTAGAATAAATGAAAAACATTTAGCTGAGCAGTCCTACTTCTTGAAATATCCTCAGCTGGTCAGTGGTCCCCCATGTTGTTTGTTGATGAGATGGAGACTCCATGGGGCTCATATGCTGCTTGCAGCAGAGATACAGCCCTCTGCCTGACATACATTTGTGATCTACTTCTCTCAATTGAAAGAGCTAAATTTAATCAAATAAGCTTCAGGGAGGGAATAAGCAACCACTCAGGGCGATCAAAAATGTGCTGCCACACAGCAGTGGAATCAACAGCAGAAGGCAAGGCACCGCCATCAAGATGATTATAGCTGTATAAATAAAAGGCACCGCAGAAAACCAAATAATACGTATGAATAAAAACCTTCGCAGGAAACATGAAATTAGCCTACGTTGCTCGCTCTCTCTCTCTCTCTGAAGTTGAAGCGATAGACTACAAACCTGCTATTTGGTGGACTTGGTCATGTCGGTTTAGGATAGTTGTTGTTTGTGTCCAAATCAAGGTGTTTTAAGGACGAATTATTTATTTTATTTGCAGCTGAGGGAGCACACAGTTCTCACTCACTGTCGGCTGAGCAATAATGTGCAACTGCGCCAGGGCAATCCGATTGGATTACTGACGAGAGACGCAATTAAAAGTTTAAAATGGATAGGGTATTTAAAGGCGATGAGATGCGGATCAGATGTATCCCACTTCAAAGCCTGCCAATTGAGCGGCGTTCATGTGAATGCCTTATTACAAAAGAGGATTGAAAACTGTGCAGTGCATTGAGACTGAAAGCCCCCCCACCACCAGTCCACACACACACACACACACACACAACACACACAGGAAAAGTCTGGCGTTCACGGTGTGAAATGTGGAGCTGCGTCAGTGCGTGTTGTGCATTGATCGTTGACAAGATTATGAAAAATCTAATTAGCCTAACTAAGCAATGAATAAATTACAATCGGGTGATTGATAACAAACAAAAGTAATCAGGCAAGACGCACCTTTTCCTCCGCGGTGAGCAACATACGTCAGTATACGTGCATAGATAAAACACGAGCTGGTCTTTTTAATTATTAATATATTTTAGGTTAGCTAAATGGCTGCAATTGCAAATAATTTGACATTTTTAAATCCGAGTTTAAATTTAAAGTTTTGAGATTGTACAATTAAAACCAACTCGAGACTCACGTTAACTCTTTTTTTAAAGTCAATTGTTTTCTGCCGTCGCCGACTGCTGTAAAATGTGTGGACAGGGTCCGAGCAAATGCATTCACTGTAGCCTACCTTTGATGAGGCTTTATCCGTATCCACCGAGAACCACATCATCACGTATAGGCTACTCAACTTTTTTTTTCCTCTCTCTTTTTGTTTTTCTGTCCTTCATGCGATCCCGCTGTATGAGCGTGCGTAATGGCTCGGCGCCGTTCTGTGGTGGCGGTGGTGATGTTCGTGCGAATCGGCTCCGATCGGCACGTTGCGACCCGTCAGTCTGAAAAACAACATCATGCCACTGAGCTAGTAGGGTCCCGGCCCGGGCGAGAGTCAGTCCGCAGTGCCGTCCGACTCCGATCACTTTATGTAGGCTACTGTACTCCCCCAACCAACCGAAGCGAACCGACCGACCCAGCAGCAGCACACGGAGGGAGCCTCGGGGTTCACTCAGAAGAATTCCTCCTCAACGCATAGCGACGACATCGGAGAGCGGCGCTCACTTCTCCGGTCCACCAAGTCTCCCGAAACACAGTGAGTGAGGAGGACGCACTGCTGGCCACCGTGTGGTCCGCCACGGGCCATGACCATGACGGCCTGCGCCGACTTGATGGACGGTGGTTAAAAAAAGAAGAAAAAAAACAAAACAAAAAAAACTTGCCTTGTTCTTATGTTCGTAGCCTAATCCGTGGGAGATGTTTTCGTAGAAGAATCCACTTGATAGTGATCCGTGTGTTCCTCGCACCTCTCTCTCTCTCTCTCTCTCACTCTCTCTCTCTCTCTCTCGCTCACACACTCTCTCTCTCTCGCTCACTCTCTCTCTCTCTCTCTCTCTGTCCCTCCTACTCAGAATAAAGAATGCGTCTCTAGCAGCTCCTAGATGGCTGTAAGCCACAGAACCTCCCCGTTGCCCTCCTACTGCAGAAAATAGTTTCTTTTCAAGACGTTTTTAGCTTCGTGTGCAATTAGTTAAGCCTAACTAGGCATGTAGTATATTGGAGTTAATTGGCGACCTGAAAATCGGTCAGCAGCACAAAGGCAATGCTTTAAGTAGGCCAGTTTAGCTTATGAATTATGATAAACATGAACAATTTTAATTTCCCCTAGTCCCCCCAGATAAAATCAGAAACAACATATGGTATAATATTGTGAGCATAATCGCCCCATGGATATTTCTTTTTGACCGTCGACGAGAAGCATTAGACATGCACTGTGAATTGAATTCTGTCTATTTTGCACACACACACACACACACACACACACACACACACACACACACACACACACACACACACACACACACACACACACACTGTCTGTGACACACACACACACACACACACACACACACACACACACAGTGACACTGTGACACACACGCACACACTGTGACACACACACACACACACACACACACACACACACTGTGAAACACACACTGACGCACACACAGTCACACACACACATGAACCCACATCTCTGTTTCTGTTCACCCTTTCTCAGTCACACACGTACATTATGAACTTGGTATGTTCAACAATCGTCTGTGATCCATGGTTCTGGGAAACCGTGTTGTCATATAGTTCTCAATCTTCCTGAGACGTAAACGTTGACCCCTGCATGAAAGGCACACGTACGTACGTGACAGAGTCATATCAGTCCCACAGATCAGCAAGTAAAACAAACGTTGTGCCTTTTGATCATCTGGCTTCAGTTGCCAAAATTGCATTAATTTAACTTTTTGACATTTGGTGACCCACATCTAACATCCAGCATCGAGGGGCCGTAGAGTAATGGCGAATAAATGATGTCGCCCGTGGCTCCCGTTCAAATGGCCAGCCTCATTTTGAGCAATCAGGGAGTCTGGTGCGCGTGCTAGCTATTGAAAGTCTTCTAATACATCAACTCCCCAGGAGATGATTTGGTTGTTCTCACTCTTTGCCTTTCATGTTTAATTTTGGCAGACACATCCCAGAGATGGACTGCCTTGCCAGGCTCAGTCCACAGCATTTAATTCCTTCATAAATCAACCAGCTGTACATGGCATGAATTATAGATTGCGAGAATTCAGAGGAGGCGGCGTCCTATTTTTATTTTGTTGCTGATGGACATGTTTCACAGCAACCCACCTCGTGTCATTCTACCGTGTGTGTGCTGTGTGGTCGCCAGAGGTGTTATGACATTTCTTTTTTCAGCTATGAAAAAAAAATGTTTTTCTGGTCTTGAAAATGTTGCTGCAGTTTTCAATCAGACGGTTAAACGGTGTCATGGGGTTCCAGGGCAAGTAGAAGCTCAGCTATTTTCATGCCGTGTTAATTTGTTCTGCTGATTGTTGTCAAACTAAACGGGGGTCTGGCTTTGTAAGAACATTGTTCTTGTTCACGAATATTGATTGCGCTGTCATGGAGGATAAGAATGACAAACAGGAAGTGCTAAATTGAGCTGTATTCCCCTTAAAGGTGTTGTAGGCTACGACAGAAGAGGGAAACAACCTTTTTTGTGCCTTTGCCTTGTCGCAATCGCTGCAGTATACAACAAGGCAGGTCCTCGGCATTACGGTCAATAAATTAAAGCATTACTTAATTCCAGCCTTTAATTACAGAAAAGCAGTGAAACAGTGAAGCATGAAGCACCTTTTGTTATCTGAAAGTGGAAACTCCCTGATAGACGCCCACCCCGTCTCCCTCATAAACTCCACTCTCGCCTTCAGAGACCCTCCTAACTTTTGGTGTGTTTTGTTTACACAGCAGAATTTTATCAAGATGATGATAAAACCTACAGTACTGTAGTATACACTGCCCCCGGATCTGCTCCCTGTGGAAGTCACAAGATTTTTGTTTCTTCTTCTTTTTTTTAATGGCAGGCTATGATGCTAAGATGTGTTTATTCCTCTGCCATATATTTTTCTCCGGCCCCAGGAGATGTCATTAGCTTATCACATTGCTTCTACCATGTGTCCATATCTGGATGTTAAAAAGGTTCTACTTCAAAGAGGTCTCAAAAACACTACTGTTTAAAACTCCTTTTGGGAGAGACCAAACTAAAATGTGATGGATTAAAAAATATGTGGCTGATCAATTGTGTTTACTTAAAAAAACCATGCCACTGTAATTATGTTTGTCCCTGTCAATTATCAATCTACACGCTATCTTATTTCCCAGTGTGACTCCCAGAAAGGGATGATTTATTGGCTGTAAAAACTAGCTCATGACTCACACTGCATCTTGCGCGAGAGTGAGCTCAAAAGTAGCAAGGCCATTTCATGTGTCCTACAACACCTAAAGCCTGCTGGGTCAAGACCATACATTTAAGTGCCTGTGGGTGGTGCAGTGACGTAGCAGGCACTTAACCCTCCATCCCACACGCACCCCCAAAGCTGTCTTCTCAGACTTTAAATCATTTTAGCCTTCTGTCCTGTACTTCAAACCCCACACTGTGTCCCTTTTGAACTTCTAAAATGCCTACGTAAATACGGGGATTGGAAGCCCCTCTCTAGTAAAAAAAATATTCTAAAGCTTGCTAATGTACAAAAGCGTAATTGCTTATTGCTATATGTCCCTGATTATTATTTTTTTAATCTTTTTTTTGTTGCTGTTCTTGGCTCCATCTGAAGTTTATCGGAACTCAACGGAAAGACATATATACTGTACACACAAGAAAAAACAAATAGTGCATGGATGGATGTAATGAGAGGACACATCTCTACGTTTATAAAATATATCCCTCTAATTGTAGATCAAGAATAAAAACAAAATACTACTTCCCTTCTTCCCTTCCTTCCTTCCTCATTAAGAACAAGCTGACCACCCACTGTCCGGCATATACAGTACATTCAGAATGAAGGGACTCATTCACATTTAGAATGTCTTATGCATATTTGTTGTTCCAACTATATTTAAGACATTATTATCCATTTGCAAAAATCATGCTGGCCTCAACTAACTTCGTTGATATCTATGTTCTCTTTTATGACCTGAGCATGTGTGTGAGAAAGACGAGTAGGGTACAATTACTCCACTGCTTGACATGTCATTACTAATTAGTCCATGACGTCCTGTCACATGTGATGTTGTTTTGTAGCCACGGGTTTTACTGCTTGCCTTCATTCTCTAAATGATGTGATGTTTATCAGGCTCTTCCATAACTTGCACGGCTTATACTGTGTTCTATCAGGCCCTTTTTGTGCATCCACAGTATAGTCGAAAGCGTGGTAGTCTCTCAACATTGGCATGTGAATTATAGGGGGAAGGTAAATGCAGGGCCCTGACTGAATGCTGTCCTGTGCTAATGCCAGGCTGTAAAAACACTGACTGACAACAAGCAGGGCCCTGTAGCTCCGCCGTGAGAGCGAGAGAGAGAAGGAGAGAGAGAGAGAAGGAGAGAGAGAGAAAAGGAGAGAGAGAGAGGCTAAGAGACACACATACATACACAGGGAGCTAGCTGAAGAGAAAAGGGAGCAGGCAAACAAATCGCGAGAAATAAGTCGAGAGGAAGAAAGAGTATAGACAGTTAACTGCATGGGGTGGTGGCGGCTTGAACGCTATTGGACTGTAATTGTAGAGGCTGAGACAGTGAGATGATGTAGTCTCTTGCCAAATGGCAGAGGGATTTGCAAAATAAATACAAAATAAAGTGGTTGATGTTTAACGTAAATCGCCTTTTCGGCACTGGACAATTGCCATCTTTGCTGACTCAACACATGATAGTATATATTCGTGGTATTGAAAACGATACACTTCACACACCCACGAAGCAAAATGTTTGAATTAGCATTTAGCATCCTTGATTGAAATCGAATAAACAAAGAAGCTACTTAGTTCCGCCAAATAAAGGGTTTTATAATCTTATGGAGGATGGCTGATTTTAATCAAATTAAGAACGACACAGCAACTTGAACTGACTTCACACAGTGACATCAAACCAGAGACGCAGACGGAGAACGAGCGAGAGAGAGAGAGAGAGAGAGAGAGAGAGACAGTCAGACAGAGAGACATATGCCAGGAAGGAGCAGGTCTTGGGGTCATGCAAAGGATGGGCTTGATCCCACCTCCAATCCCTGCAGCTTTTCTCCTGTTTGAAGACACATCTGGCCTGAATTTCCCTTCACGAACAGATCGTAGAGGAAGTCTTAGCCTGCAAATACTCTGGGTGGATGGAAAAGGAGTTCCAGGCAACTCCAGCCTCCCAGGCTAAACTGTACAGATACTGTATGTCCATGAGTCACCTAGCTGGGCCAGACCTGTAGCCCGGCCTTCATCACAGTGGATCCATCCTGAGTATTAAAGGCACGGCTATTATATATGAGTCATTCATATGCAGGCAACAACGTACTGGGCAGGAATTATGTTTGAGCTGTAGTTATACTTGACCACACTGGATCAACTTGCCTCCAGTGTGGGTGTATTGTGTGTGTGTGAGATGAGGAAACGTTTGTGCTATGTATCCCCCCCCCCCACACACCCCCCACCCCCAAAAAGTATTCCACAATTACGGAACTATTTATTTGACTCTGTGAACTTGTGAGGCTTTAACATGGAGACTTGCAAGCTGAAGTTCAAAGTATTTAACCCGGCGCAGACCCGTGTGCTCCAATCCTAATGTGTCAGACTCAATTGAAGTTCCCCTTCACTGGTCAATATGAAATCAACCAAACTGTTGAGAAAGCCCTCGTAGATCAACAATAGGACTATACTGAAAATTAGTTTTCACTCAAATTAACGGGGTGTTTGTGTGGGCTTGCTATCTAAAGCTCCTGCCATATCACTTCACTGTGTTGTGTTTAGACCGTATTGTGAAAGGCTCCTTCTGCTTGAATGAAAGTCAGTGCTTATCATTAGCTTGACTTCTGGCTAAGTAACCAAGCCCCCAAACGCCATGCTCCGTGAACCTTCGCTTTCTGACGGCAGTCGCATCCGTCTGAGTTAGGTTATTGTATTATTTCTAATTAGAGTTTAAGGTGGGGAACGCCTCATACCAATTTGCACCCGCATGACCTGCGATGCTTATTCATTTTTACATTTCTAATTAAATGTAATTACAATATTTCATAATGGGACTTGAGTGTTTTGTCTTAAGCTCACGGGTGGCTTTAAAGTTTTAATGTTGACGTGGAGTTTATTTCTTGTCATGTTAAACAAGAAAAAATAGCAGAAATCTTTTAGAGCTCTGATTAAATTAAATTTGTATATCTTGGTTGTTTACATTCAGCTTGAGAACACACACACACACACACACACACACACACACACACACACACACACACACACACACACACACACACACACACACACACACACACACACACACACACACACACACACATCTCTCTCTCTCTCTAGAGGGTTGCTGGGGCTGAGGCAGGGGGAATTTTCTTCCTAATGCCTGTATACTCCGGTTGCTTGCTTGGCTTTTGGAGTCAGAATCAGCTTTGTATTCTTTGTTAATGCCTCAGAAGAGTTGTAAAAGGCAGACGGGGAAGGATGATGAAATCAGGCGGGGTACCAAAAAGGATTCCGTAGTTTTGATCTGGCTTTTTATCACCTATTGTTGTCAGCTTTTTATCTTGTCTTTCAAGTTCAAGGGGAGGAATAAAGGGGTGGGCAGGAATTAGCATAAATCCAGATTACGTCAGAAGGCAGGTGAAACAGCTTTGAAAACAGACAGTTAACCCATTCTGACCGGGCACCCATTTTGGTGTTGGCATCATGTTATGCTTTAGCTATTGAAAAATAGCAGATCTACAAGCTCGTATCGCGCCACCGAGTGGCGCGATACGAGCTTGTAGGTCTGCTATTTTTGAAAAATCGAAGAGCGACTGACATTTTTAGAATCTGATCTCAGGTCAGAATGGGTTAATCAGACCAGTGTGTGTCCCGTGGAAACCTCGTATGAATCTGATCTCAGGTCAGAATGGGTTAACTAGATGATTATGCTATCAGACGACGTTCATAAGCCGCTGGTTTTAATCCTCTGCTATGCCGTTGTTGTAGCTTGCCTTAACTGTTGGTATTTTTATGTTTTCATTTCACCTCTAGGCCTATCCTTGCTTAATTCATATTGTGCGGAACATTTGGCTTAACAACAATAAGCCTCACTCACTGTCGCAATGTTTGAGATATTTACTGTAAACTAAAAGCTTTGCTTTATTCAATTGACTATAAGTAGGCTACTTTTCAAAGTTGTGCATTTTGCTCACATCAAAGTACAACTCTTGGATTCCTTGCTATGTTGCATATTCTTTGCTGCTTTATAGCGTGACACTGTCAGACGACAAAGTAGCCTATACCAGTAAGACGCCCCGAGGGAAAGAAGAAACGACAGAGCTTCTTAATATGGTTGAGAAGCAGAAGCTAAACTATTAATCTGGTGTCAATGAGGCCAGATGTAGAGTTGCTGGCCGGCTCATACGTGCAGATGTAGTACGTCAAACCATGTATGGCTATCCAGGGTTTGATGAGGTCAGTGTTGGGATCTTCATATATGGAGATCCAGGTGATGTACCAACTTGGTTCATTTGCAAGTGTTACACTCGTGTTGCTGCAACCACACTACACTGGTGATCATGAGACTGGCCTAGTATTGATGACATCAGCGATCTCCATATATGGACATAACAGGGATTGTATTAGTAATTAGGGCATGACGTCACGTGATGTCACGAGGCGTGACCACAGATGGAGACGTGATGTCATGAGGCGTGACCATATATGGAGGTGTGATGCCACGAGGCATGACGTCATGAGGCGTGGCCATATATGGAGGTGTTACGTGACACATGGAAATGCAGGTTTTCATTGTAAATGTGACCTACTGTCGCAAAAATAGGTCAAAGTGTTTAAAGATGACAGAGTAGCCTATAAAATATAGGTCAAAGTGTTTAAAGATGACTAATTACATTCATTTACCAGTAAGACGCCCTGAGGGCGAGAAGCGACCTCGCCCTTTATCCGCTTGTGTGACGGCAGACTGCTGGCCGAGTGCTGGCGCTTTGGCATCAACATATGGAATGGATTCTGTACTGGCCATATATGGAGCGTGTCTTGAGTGTACAGGTTTTGATGAGGTCAGATCAATATATGAAATGTCAGAACAAGTCAGCTCCATATATGGAGATCTAGGTGTGACGGACTGGTGATATATGGTGATGTGACGGAGTCACTGATGGAATCACTGACAGGTTTTGCAGGGTTTCATAGTAATCTGCGAATTATGGTCGCAATGAAAAACTGCGGTTCCATCTGGTCATAGCGGTTTCACCCCCCTCACTAGTTTGTCCCCTTTTGCTTTCACTTAATGCCACAGCAGGACCACAACCGTTTGAAAATAATCTAGCACAAAACCTCCGTCCTTTGGGGGGTGTCTACACGAGCATTGCCACTCTTTACGGGGGGCTTCTGGGACGCCTGATGGATCAGCGCTGTGTTCCAGGTCTCGGTTCTATTGGCCGACATCACAGGAGGGAGGGAGAGAACACAGAGAATGCAGCTAAAAGTCAACTATATGAGAGTACTCGAAGGAGAAGGGATGAGTTTTCTGTGCGTGGGAGTGATGGTGTAAGTCATATTGATTCGAAGAGGATCTGTTTTCATTGCTCATCCTTCACTCGGCCAGGCAGAGATCAGTCTTCCTCCCTCCCCTAGTCCCTCTTGCTCAGGTGGCACGGGGCCCAACCCTGGCGCCTGCCACCCTGCCCAGATTAATTGAGGCATGGCGTTGTAAATGAATCACATATGGCTAATATCTCTCCACCCCGACTCCCTCCCACCCCTCTCACCTCTCTTCTTTTTTTTCTATTTTGGGAACAGCAGCTTTCGCTCTTCTGTGCCACTATTTCCTCTTCTCAATCCTTCTTCTCTTTAAAGAAATACAAAAGGGAAAGAGAGAGTGGGGGGGGGGGTGACAGAATAAATGAACCAAACCGGAGGAGCAGACAAGGTCAGGTACTTGTTGGCTTGAGTTTGCTGCAAAATTCATGACTTTCCCTTTTTGGTTTTTCATTTTTCACGCTCTGCAGTCCAGTCTCTGTCCTTAAACTGGGCACCGAGCAGATTAATTGCATTGTCCAGGGAGAGGTATATAGAAGGAACCGCTGCTTCTGTCCCTGTTGCCACCTAGCATTAAGATGAAGAGATCATACGTACGGTAGCTTTTGGTCTTTATCAATTATTTATGACACCCCAATGCCTGGCCAGAAAGAAGATGAGGAGGATGAATGGTCGTTAATGGCTTATCAAGTTAATTGTACTAACAAAGTGTACTAGAATAGTATTTGACACAGTAGGATATGGTTACTTAAATATTTATCAGTTAACCATGGTGGTGTCTGCCATCCTTTTAGGTCAGTGCTGACCAGGCCGACTCCAGAGGATACTTAATTGTATGTCAATATAGCAAAAATACCAGCTCTAAAACCTCTATTATATTGAAGGTTCATTAGTGCAATTTTTTCCTGATTATAACAGATAAGTATAGAGTGAGCTATATTGTAATTCTTGCATTTCTTTATCGTATAATATAATTTATTAATTTACAAAAGTATAGTGTAGTAAAATGCTTCAGCATAATTTAACTAGACTGGTGCCCGGCTGTAAAGCACAGAGTCGGTAACGATGGAAGTTGGAGATCCATGCCCCACCTGGCCATGCGATACCCGTTGTACCCGTTTCAGAGTACCCGTTCCACCCATCTGTCTGTGTCCCTTTTATCCTTTTATATGGAGATTTCTGTATCTGTCTCTCTATGTCCCTTTATTCCTATACATGTATATGGAGTTCTGTGTCAGGCATGCCCAAATATGGAGTACAACACTCCAGATATGGAGTGTTGTGATGTCTGAACAGGCCAGCTCCATAATATGAAGCCTAGGCAGGGGCCCAGAGGCCTTTTGTGGCGGTTCTGGACAACCGTGGGTCCGACCGACTCGACACCGGGATCTGCACTCCCTGTGGGTGTGTGGAACATCTGTGTAGAATTTGAATTCGGTGGGTCGAACGGTTCTCAAGTTACGTGGATTACAGACGTACACACGTACATATAGAGTTCTGTGTCAGGCATGATATCCAGTTAAGGAGTGTTGTGATGTCAGAAGAGGCCAGCTCCATATATGGAGCCTGGGCAGGGGTCCTGTCCAGAGCCCGGGCAGAGGCCTTTTTGACAACCGTGGGTCCGACCGACTCGACACCGGGCTCTGCACTCCCTGTGGGGGTGTGGAGCGCGTGTGTCGAAGTCGGTTGGCGAACAGTTCTCGAGTTACCACATTATAATTACAGTAATGAGAGCACTTGAAATTAGTTTGTGGTCACCTCTGGCAGGACATAATATTAGAGACTGAAGTCATGAGTGAGTTAGCTAAAAGATCACCAGGAAATACTCCCGTCACAATCCTCCGTTTCCTCAGTTGTCGGGTCAACACTGCATTGTTGAATGAACTGTAGCATTCCTATTCTGGGCACAACGGCACGTCATATAATAGGCGAACGTTTGACAATAACTGGATAACATTTGGCGAAAATAGCCAAGCAAAGAGATTTGGTGTAGAGGGAAAAAAAGAGGTGGCCTATTAGACCCCTGGGGGAGCCGGGTCAACAAAGTATAGGTTTAAGTGGTTAAAAACACAGTAGTTGTCATTTTTCGTTAGAGGAATTCGAGCCATGCAGCATCAGTCATCGCGTTAATCTGTTCCTGGCATACTGGATGTTTTAGATGGTTGCTTGAGAAGGTAATCTTCTCAACTGAAGCGAATTGTTTGACCACTAACGAGAACACTGTCTCTCACAGAAAAAACAGTGCTCTCATAGTCCCCTCTTATCATCAGCCTGATCAGGGTGTATTCACTTACTTGGCGAAGCCTCTGATTGTATGGTTAGAAATTAATGTGGTAGATTTATTGGACGTGATACAAATATCATGTATATGTGGTTTGCCCATGGGGACAATTCCATTTATAAGAACCTCCCCGCTTTGACTGAAGCAAGAGTGAACCTTTTTTGGATTTGTCACTCCACATTTGCTTTAAGAGGTAAAGCATTTGAAACAATCTGAATAATGGAATACATGTTCTGGTGGTGACATTGCTGTGGCTCCATTTCAAAGACATCTGGAAAAATATAGTCCCAGCCGGGTTTTTTTTTCAAAAGCGCATTCATGCCGTTTAAATGGCATTTCTTGCATTTCCGCTTAACATCCAGTATTGAGGGACATGTTAGTAAATCAAGTCGTGCAGACGTTCTAACCAATTGTACATCAAAACAGCTTGAAGACGATGATGCGTTATATTTAGATGCCGTAAAACTAAGCCCTTGTCTGTCATTGCGGTCGTGTGTATGCCTGTCAGTCTTGTATGCCTCCACATTTTGTGATCTATCCATAAAAACAGATGTTCATAAGATAGTCCTTCCTTTTTGATTTATTGACTTTGCAGCCCATATGTTCTTATGCACAATGTGTTTGCGTTTGAATGTGGGCACCCTGGTTTTTATTAAATGTAATCTCGGAGGGTGTAATGCTTGCAGTAAATGCCATGTTTCTGTTCTCAGCGTGCCTTACCCACACACATTTGTCATGCCTAGCCACTTGTTCGGCTTACTGTTGTGATTAATTGTGTGGTCGGGTGCAGATTTACTGGGATAGTTCCCGCTGTCGGGACTCTTGTGTGGCGATTGGCCCCACAGTCCATGGGAGGCCGGGCGATGGTTAAACAAATAGTCGAGACACACAAAACACACACAGGCACACACGTTGAAACAGTAGGTTCACAGCTTGGGCCTCTGAAAGGTGGTTACCACACACACACACACACACACACACACACACACACTGAACCTCTTTGTTCTCGCTGCGACTTTCAACCAGACACTTTTATTTGACAACAAGGCGTGTCCAAGAATCGCCGCTTACAGACGATGTCACTGTATGCAGCCAGCAGCCCGCTCAGTGATTATTATGGCCATCATAAAACAACCATGTCACCCCTTTTTCCCTGGGGAGAATATTTGTATTACAAGACCGAAAGAAAGAGAACGGGGGAAAAAGTAGGCAACACACACACACACACATGTGCGAGAAGAACAGAGAGGTATGGCAGAAATCCCCTTGCTGTTATTCAAAACTGTTATGGCAACTAGAGCTAGCAGGTATTTCTCATGACTATCTGCTTTCCCCTGGGTGTCGGGTGTCTTCAGGGAGCGACTCGGAATGCTTCAGAAAGGTAACTTGGAATGCTCCGGCTGCACATGGAAGCATTTTGGAGAGAAAGGAGGAAGTGGAGGGAGTCACCAGAGAGATGTAAGACGAAACATTGCTCAATGTCCTCTTCAATGTATCTCTTGGAGGGAGAGAGAGCATTAACACATGTTCCATTGCTGATCTATCTCTCTCGCTCGCCCTGCATGTCTGGAGCGGTGGACGCTGAACGCTGGCTGTGGTCCAGTTCCACTGATAGGTTAACAAGAAGAACTTGTTCTTATCAATGGGGTTCTTTATGTTGTCTGTACACACTCTGCGCAAGTGCGCATGCGCGTGCAGGAACATACACACCAACGTACGCACGCAAATGTACACACAAA
This sequence comes from Protomyctophum bolini, assembly GCF_963924005.1. NCBI lineage: Eukaryota > Metazoa > Chordata > Actinopteri > Myctophiformes > Myctophidae > Protomyctophum > Protomyctophum bolini. The sequence continues at coordinate 33,714,273 of NC_137880.1, forward strand.
CGTCAGCAGACTGAGTAACAGAAAAACGTTGTTTGTGTGTGTGTGTGTGTGTGTGTGTGTGTGTGTGTGTGTGTGTGTACACAAATAGAGATGCGCACATGCACGCACACACAGGCGTGCAGACACACGCAGGCACGCAGGCGCAGGCGCAGGCACGCACGCACATCTCTGCCCAGGGGTGCTAGAGTAGTGCTGACATCAGGAAGGTGTTCATCACAGCACTTTAGTAACGCTGTCAGGTATTCACTGTTATTATTCTTAGCTGGAGGAAATTGAACCTCCTAAGCAGGGAGGGATTCTATAAAGACTGGGAGAAGCGTGTGCGTGTGTGTGTGTGTGTGTGTGTGTGTTGCGTGTGTGTGTTGCGTGTACACGCATGTGTGCAAACTGTATGCATGAGTGCACATGAGCGAGAAACAAAAGATATGCAGGCGAGGTGTGTGTGTGCGCGAGTGTGTGTTTTTGCACACGCACTCGTATGTGTGTGTGTTCGTGCATACTGCATGCATGTGTGCAAACTGTCCATACATGAGTGCACATGAAAGAGAGAGAAAAGATATGCAAGTGAGATATGCCGGGTGGATATGCAGGTGTGTGTGTTTGTTTGTGTACCCATAGGTGATAGCAGGATAAAGACAGTATAATGCAAGACGAGGTATGCTGGAAGTGTATGAGACACACACACACACACACACACACACGCACACACACACACACACACACACACACACTAGTGCGTGCGCTGACCTGGGGCAGGGGAACACAAAATGAGTAATGGAAAGTGTGATCATTGCCGATCAGCAAATAGATGATAGGAGAGGGTGAATGTTGTTCTTGGCTGCCGTTGATCTCCTCACTGAGGATGAGGTGAGGTCTTGGGAACACATGCCAGTGCCCAGGCTATATACCCCCGTTGGGCCCAGTCATGATAATCTTTCAACACGGCTCACCTAAACGAACAGGCTTTTGGACAGCCTTTAATTACTAACAGACAGCGGTGTCAGGTAACTCTCTCTCTCTCTCTCTCTCTCGCGCTGTATCTCTCTCTTCCTCCTCCTCCTGGCTCTCTCATACTTCCTCCTCCACCACAATTAGAACCCTTCACTCATGTCAGCGAAAGCCTTGTTTTTCTAGCTTGGAATACCACACGTGCACAGTGCACACGTGCACAGTGCACACGCGGGCCGGCTCGCACAGCCAAGAGCCAGACGATGCCCGCACTGTACTACTGTATGCACACTTGGCAAGCGCTCATGTACTTCAGAGCGTGGATGCACACATTAATGCATAAATATGCATGACAAACGCAAACACTCACTATGACAACATAGTGTGTGTGTGTGTGTGTGTGTGTGTGTGTGTGTGTGTGTGTGTGTGTGTGTGTGTGTGTGTGTGTGTGTGTGTGTGTGTGTGTGTGTGTGTGTGTGTGTGTGTGTTATTTTAAGGGCATATTTACACACTCAGATTTAAATTTACACTAAGATTTAAATTCACACTCAAGTTCCTACTTCCAACAAGTACAGAGGCTATATCATACTAAAATTCAGCGAATGTCTGTCTGTCTGTCTGTCTGAATGTCCCTGACAGCGCTTTATCTCAACATTGGCTGGCCCAATCACTCCCACTTTTCACACAGGCATGGACCATAATTATATGGAGGTCTTAATGGAGCCCTTTTTCCAATTTGACACATTAATGATTTATAATGAATTTATTAGTGGATTAAAAAATGCAAAAATGGGTATTGTACTGTCAATATCACATGAATATGAATGCAAAGTAGCGGTCCATGTGTGGACAGGCTACCTGTCGCCGTTGTGCATGGTGAGATGTGTGCAAACCGTGTAGTTTATCAGGAGAAGAATACCAAAGGATGCAAGATTTATTAATGAATTAAAAACGCATCGGGCGCAGTACCCCCCCACGGCCACAAGAGGGGGGCAAATATCTCACAACGGGTAAGGGCTAGTAAATACAATACTGTATGCTAACATCCCCCGCAGTCCTTGCCCGGGAGTAGTAGTGCACGTGATGTCCTAACATCAACAAAACATTTCTCAATCTTGAATGTTTTCCTTGAGGGCAAACAAGGTAGAATGTTTATCATCTATCTTAATTTACTTAAGCTACTTACAGGAGAGCGTGCTCTTATTTCAAAACACCATTCTGTGGCGGGGCTGCCTCTAGGGATATTGGGGTGGTGGGGGAGTCTAAGATTGGCTTGAGGGATATACATTGCAAATCGTTCTAGTTAAACTTTGGCTCATTTAAAGGATATTTACAGACTAACGGGATTACTTGAGGGACACGCAGCACTAAAGTAAATTTGAGTCAGCAATTGATTTGGTTGTCTGGCTATGAGATGATTAATTACTAGAGCCGTGCCCGCTGACGCCTCTACAGTAGTATACCCGTTGGCCCCTGGCCTACTTGGAACGATGCAAGTTGGAAATGCATGCCCCACCCAGATATTATGTCAGTTCTTTGTCAGGCATGCCCAAATATGGAGTCTATCTATGCAGATGTCAGAATGATGTCAGAACAGGCCAGCTCCATGTATGGACACTGGGCAGGGGCCCTGTTCAGAGCCCCGGGGCAGGGGCCGTTTGGGGCGGTTCTGGACAACTGTGTGTCCGACCGACTCGACACCGGGTGCACAGTGTGCCGAATTTGAAGTCGGTGGGGCGAACGGTTCTCCAGTTACGTGGATTACACGCGTACAGACGCACAGACAGAGCCTTGGTGCATTTATAGATAGATGTGTTGAGTGTTCACAATAATCGTTTAAACTGAATGTTGTATTTGTATTTCAGAGAAAAGAAAACATTGCATTAGGTATAGGCTACTGTGAAAACAAAAAAAAATCAAACCACCAGAGACCATTTCTGCCACTGAATGAAAATAAAACGGCCTCAATTATTTAGAATGATTAAGTTGGCGTTGCCAATCTCAAATTTGTGAGAAAGTGTACTAGGCATTGTTTTCTACTGGAGTTGAACTGGGGACAAAATGTACTCGGCTACCAAGTTACGTTAAGTACCACCAAATAAGAGAAGAGGGGGGGGGGGGGGGGTCCATGAAGCTTGAGGCAACGTAAGCTTAAGTACATTTCCAATAGGGCTTTTTCTCTCCAGCCATTTAAGGTATAAATTCAACTCGTCACTCTCCCTAATGCCTGCAGTGCTTATGAGAAAAACAGGCCAGAGAAACTTCATTTCCCCCTGAAACAGTTTACTGATCTCTGTGTAGCTCTGAGTCAATAAATACAAACACATAACTTTAACTGCCCCACCCCTCAGTCTTTATGCCATCCAATTCCTGCCTGCCTGGCGGAAGGAAGGAAGGCGATGGTTTCTCGGGGCTCTCGTTCAAATGGAGGCCACTGGGCCATTTTACACAGCGGTGCGAGAATGAGAGATTTCTAATGACTTTGCTCCCAGGATTGTGTTCCGATGGGAGCCCCAAGGCCCCTCGCCAAGGACCTTCCAACTCACCGCAAGTACTCAACAACCAGTCCCATAATTCTGGACGCGGGCAGAGCGTGGGGTGTGTGGGGGGGGGGGTGTTTGTGTGTGTGTGGAGGAAGGGGGGTGCGACTGTGTGTGTGTGTGCATGCGTGCTACTGCTACCACATGCTGAGTCTCTCTCTCCCTCTCTCTCTCTCTCTCTCTCTCTCTCTCTCTCTCTCTCTCTCTCCAATTCTGAATATCAGCCAAGTATCTTGAATCTCACACCTCCTAGGATATTATCAGTGTTTGTATGCCGACGTGAGGGACAATTCATGATATGGATATAGTTTTCATTTCTGTGGAATATTAGGCAATGAAACCATTAAAATGTAATGGAGAGAGAGAGAGAGACATAGAGAATGGAGAAAAAAACATTTGTGGTTGATCTACTCTACCGAGTATTATCTTGTTTCATGCAAATGTAATGCATGAATAATGAGTGCTGAAATGTACCGTGTCAAAAATTAATGATCACTTGTAATTGTGAAATTAGTGGTTTGTTTGTTCAGTATTTTGTAACCCCCAAAACGTCCTAATTGTTTTTCAGAAAAGTAAAAGTAATAAAGATCTCACATTGGAGGCTTCCAAACGTAACAGCGCAGTCGCCGTTTGTCTGGGGGTTTAATACTTTTAGTGCATTGCAAAATAAAGCCCCATAAGCCTTATATCCATTTCAGCGCCGGGGAAATGTCAAGTTTATCTTTAAAATATCCAGTATTTCTCGGTAGAGACTGAGAGCAGAGGACTCCAAAAAACTCTCAAGATGAAGGAAAGAAAAAACTCTAATAAGCTCTCTGTCATTCTGAACAGTAGGCCTGTACATAATTATCTTCTCAATATACTCAGTTTTAAACTGTAAAAAATATCCACAAAAAACATTGCCATTGAGACACAGTATTTAACTGAGCTTCCATCAACCCATTTAGACCTGAGCTCGATTCTACAAAATGTCTTCTAAATCCTGACAGTTTTCTGAAAACCTATATGTTTCTACGTCAGTTGTTCTCAAACATTTTCATGTCAAGGACCCATAAAAATATATGAAATTGGCCGGACCTTCCAGAAGCAAAGATTTTAGTTAAAAACGTTCGCTCTGAAAGAATATATATTCAAAGATTTGCGCGCGATTAAAAATAAATAGCAGAACCTACAAGTTTATAGTGCCGCGCTATGAGCTTGTAGATCTGCTATTTTTCAACGGCTAAAGCATAACACAATGCAAAACACCAAAAGGGGTTCCCGCCCCAAAATGGGTTTTAAACCATCTATTTGAAAATCATTGTCCGTAAAGTGATTGTTTCATTACAAACCTCTGTCATTAATTGGGCCATGGTCCCTTTAAATCAAATGGCATTAGCTTGTGATGTCATAGGAAGAGGAAGTAGAAAGTTGGGGAAACAAAAGGAACATAAAATTGTTCAGATGTTTTTTCAGGTTCCAACCTTAGCCAACACACTGTTTTTGCTGCTTTACTTTGATGGACATGACATTATTTTCTCGTCCGAGAGTTTGCTTTGGAAATATAACAGTTTCGAGAGGTGTTGTTACTCTAAAGCAAATAAGAAAGAAAGTTTCCCTGCTGAAAATCAGGAATTGTGAGATGCCTGTCACCAGGAATGATTGATGGCCTGTCCAGCCAAGTGGAATTCTAGTAGTGAAAGGGTAAGTCATCTTTGAATAACAAAACACGTGTTCAAGCCTAGGGAGAGTCCTGAGGAGTCACTGTTCCATTAGCCACTTAAGCCCTATACTTTGTCCTGTGACACTTATAGTGAAAAGGGCAAATCTACAAGCATTTTAGCTAACTTTGGAAAATTATTTTTTGGAAAAACCTACATTACATGCCCAAAACGGCTGAATACAGTTCTTGGCTCATAATTGCACCGTCGGGGAGCCTTTAAGTGCACTTTAAGTGTAAAATTCCATCAGAAAGGGTTTGGAAGTCCTCCTTGTGTCCCTGAATGAGTATTGGGTATTAGGGGGAGAGAAAGAGGAGAGCACTTGACCCCCATTGTCCCCGTGTTCAGTCATATTTCCCTGTCAGGGTAATGGGCCCACGCAGCGCCTCCTCTTTCTCTACCATATCGGTGTCAAAGTCAAGGTATAACACACACACACACAGGCATGCAGCAATACACACACACACACACACACACACACACACACACACACACACACACACACACACACACACACATACACATACACATACACATACACATACACATACACATATACATACACACACACACACACACACACACACACATTTGTCATTGTCACTGCAACATGAGTTCATCACCTCCATCAAGAAAGCTACATCATATCCTTTCAGGAAGGGAGCTACTGTACACAGTCACACACCTGCCCGTTCAGGCGTGCACACACACACACACACACACACACACACACACACACACACACACACCCAGACAGACACGTATAACTCTGCCTTACATGTGGCATTCCAGGATGTGCGTGTTTTATCTGCATTCTTCCCGTCACATTATGCCTCCTTTGACATTTACAGTATCTAAGGCAAAACAAATTGCACAATGGAGCACGTTATATAAATACAGCAACGCTAAAAACAAACCCCAAACAGACATGCTGTAAGACGTGGGAACCGGCATGCACATAGCCGTGCCGACACCACGCAGTTTTTTAGTGTTCAGTTTGAGTATTCGACTGTTTAAGACTTTTATTGCATTGTTAGTTGTGTTTATATTATGTTGCGTCTCGAGACGCAACGGTTGACATAGTTTTGTCTGGGGAAATAATAATCCATTCTGTTTGATCTGTGTATATATGTATGAGACATAATAAGAAATCTACATATGGCGTCGTGAACGGTTGACTGACAGTGATACTGACAGACTCGAATGCTGTGTAAGAGTTCACAGGCTTGTGATTGTATATAAATGAGGCGGTTTAGTTGCAAATAACGATGCGGTTTTACACGAATGTGCTGCTTAATTTCTTACTTTCTTTCATTCTTTTTCTTTTTTTTTCTTTTTTTAGAAAAAAGACCACTTTGAATTTTGATCCGGTAGGAATTCGGTGGTTTTATTTCTGAGGCGGAGTTCTTTTTTAAGAGTAGTCTCTTGAAACCACCGTTACTTTTACACGTCTGGGTCCATTTATGTGAACAGTCCCTGCTGTACAATTTCTCCTGTGTTAGCAATACTCTTGGACTTGGTTTTCACCAACTGTACTCCCCCCTCTCCCTCTATCCATATCTCTACTTCTGGCTCTCTCTCTCTCTCTCTCTCTCTCTCCCCCTGTTACTCTGACTACAACATGTGGGAGACAGAGACACAGCAGGTTTTCGGAGTGGAAAATTGATTATAAATAGGCGATGTGAGGGATCCACGGTAATAATGGCGGAGAGTGCTCCGTCCCGCGGCACAATGTCGCCACAAGCTATCAGCTGCCTTAGCGGCCGTGCTTTGATGCTGCCCAGTGCATATTCTTCTGCTTTGACACTGGTAAGCCTATATGCCTCCAGAGGGCTCGGCAGGGGGTCAACTAATGGGCCCACTGCCATCTTCCCCTTTGCTTTGGAAAAGTGGCAACAGCTATTTTATTCCCGCTCCTTTTTTTCTTTTTGTGTGCTAAGGACATGGTTACAGAGTACATTAAAGTGCAGCCCCTACAAACCCAGATGGGGGGGACGTGCTGGAGCAACAGCCATGCAAAAGAGACAGGCTATAGTGTACGTTAAGTAAGCGGCTACCATCTTTAGGGCCAACACAAACTGACTCACACCTTGGAATCTTTCAATTTGCCTATAATAAATTGCAGTGGGAAGCAATTGCCGGGGCCATGTGCTGAGGAGGTTGAAATTGAAGCCTCTCTCGTGTGAGGACACTCAGGCGAAGAGAACAGTGGGGTGGTGTTTTTTTTTCCTTCCCTTTAACAGGGATGGAGGGGGGGGGGGGGGAGCTCACTAATTGTGGGTCTGACTAGCTAGCTGAGCAAATGGAAACGATATACAATCACAGAATGTAATGCATACACAAACACGCATGTATGCCCATGTGAACACTTGAACACACAGCCTCAATGAAACAGAACGTCCTTGTCAAATTGGCGACGGCAAAGCCGTATTTGCGCCTCAGTGTCGCCCCTGCTCGGCATGCACGACAGTGCTTCTCCTCAGTCACAACAGTAACCGGTTGGGGGGAGAAAAGAGAATTGGCTCCAAATGCAGACACTCAAGTATATATCCAAGCAATTGACCGTATTCAGACAGCCGCCATTTTGGTCTCACGTCACTCTTGGCCGGGACACAAGACTAAAATGGCCACCATGTGAATACGGTCACTTACTTACACAGCCAGAACTACAGCTTTATCCGAGAGAGAGACGGATCTACGTCCTAGCTAGTGTGTATAATATATTCTGTACGTCCGTCTAGATGACCTCGGTCAGCCTGTGTAGTAATACACACCCGATGTTCCGCTGCTGGGTTTGTTTTGGGCCCTCTCTCCTTCCTGCTGCATTAGTGCCCAGCTGAGTGGTGGCCTGAACCGCTTTTATTTAACTGCAGGTGGCATTGGTGACATGCATTAGTCGTCTGTTGCCCCCTCGGCGGAGGAGCAGAATGCAGACTCCCCGGTGGGCTATGTATGCCCAGACGTCGTAACTGGATAAAGGCCTCTGAGGTGCTGTGGTGGGATGGCGCTGGGGGTGGGTGGGATTTGGGGGACGATGGGGTGGCGTCTGAGCCACAAGTGGAAACACAGGCACTCAGGCAGAATCTAATAAGAGTCCAACCCGCAGTGATGCAGACGGTATCAAAACAAGTATGGGGTCTAAGCATGGGGTTCTTTTGCAGGTAATTTGGTCTCTCTCCCCCACCGACACACACACACACACACACACACACACACACACACACACACACACACAGCCACCATCATGCTCCCTCATCATTGCTCAATTTCACCTCAGTTAGAAGTGGTTCATTGCTTTTACAAGAAAGGAATATTTGACGTTGGCTGGTTTTACGGATTCCATTCGGTCCCATTGATTCAAAGTGCATTATGGGTCAGCGTCTACAGTGTCTTTAGGATTGCTAATATCGCTCGGGACTGCATGAACAGCTTGTGTTTTCCAGACAATATGACCTGATTTTATTTCCCTATATATATATAAATAAATATATCTTTGCGAGAATATATAGCACCAAAAAAAGGATTGTTTGAAGAGACAGAAGAAAGAGAATGAGAGATTGGCAGGACCTTGAACCGCGCGGTCAGCGTGCGGGTATCGGTATCAGATAACGGCGTGCATGTTTTATTGGGTGACGGACAAATAAAGAATAGCAGAACAACGTGTGGGAAGACAGACACTGGCCTAAAAGCCTCCATTCATCCCTGAGTCATGTTTCACTGGGGCTGCAGTGTCAGGTTGGGCCCTAATCTTCTCCAGATGCCCCACCGAGAAAACAACATCTCTGGCTATACGACCACAAGGCATATATATATATATATATAAGAACAGAGCAAAATGGAACGGAATGGACGGATACCTGATAAGGTCATTGATTTGCATGTGTGCATGGTCTCTCTCTCTCTCTCCCCACCGTAACAATGGAGTCTACCCAGGTCTTTATCTGCCTCATGTGTTGTCCCTGTATGTGTGGAGCGGCCGTCTCCCTCCTCCACGTTGCCGTCCCGATCAAAACGATACCTCCTGCCTCTCCTCTCCTCTCCGTCTGCTCCCTTGTCCTCACGCTCTCTCTCTCTCTCTGTGCGCTCGGCCGCTTATTGCCGTTGGAGGGGAAGAACAAGGACAATATATGCATAACCCTCCGCTGACATGCTGTCTCGTTTGATGTGGGGTTCTCAAACAGATGCCCCATCCCCTCTTCAATGTTATTGGAGATATTATAACGCTGCCTGGTTCCGTCTCCGATTCCCTAACTCAAACTAGTGTGTAGAATGCTTTGCTTTGCGCGGGGGGACACATTTCTTCTTATTTGTTGATGGGACTAGCAGGGCTCTATGCTAGCAGTGGTACTTGGCCCAGGTCTGCATGACATCTGCTAAAACCTAAATCCAAAACATCAATCCATAGTAAATTGGCTGCTGGTTTGATTGATCTAGGACTAACGGTGCATAATATTTCCGATGTGCCCCTTGAGCAAACATCAAACTGCTCCATGAAAACGGCAGTATTAACTGAATACGTTAGTGAGAGGAGATGGCCAGTTTCTCACAGTGTTTAATTGTGGTTCCTATTAAATTGTGTTTAATAGTATATCTGCCCTAATGAAAACGCACTATAAACATGCACATATTTACGAGCTATATCCTCATTTGCTCATTCCCATCCGCCGTTGTGTGTCCAATGAAGCATTTGGCAATAAAAGTTGAGGAATATGGGAGAGGAAGAGGCATAGAATGGAGAGTTGTAGGTCCCCTTAGAGCCACAGTGTGAGCAGGAGTTGAAATGGAAGTGTAACTCGTAGGGATGAGACTGTGCGTTAGTCGCTGTAGGCCACAGGTCTGAACGAAGGTCATATTAAAAATGGAATGTGTTCATGCTGAACGCAAGCTAGAGGCTATCATGAGTCAACACAAATCTTGTTTTTCTTAAAAGGAGTTGTGGATAATAATATGCCAAGTGAGAGATATTATTGCATGAACTGAAATATAGTAATTTGATTCATTGGCATATTTTTAATAGTGGTGATGTCTTACAGAGATTTGAAACAAATCAAATCATCCCATTCCAAATGGTAGAATTCAATTGAACTGTTTTTCCACAACTAACTAAATAAATAAATAAATAAATGAGACTGAATGTGTGAGGTTGCACCACCTGCCGAGTTGGATCTGTTCGACAGTGTGGGAGTTCAGAGTTGCGTGGCTGAACAGGGGAGGTGAGGGGATGTAAGAATGGATCACACACACAGGGCCTACGCACGCTGTTCCACTGGCCTGACAATTACAGAGCCATTTGCTGTGAAGCTGGCGTGTACAGAGGACGAAACGCAACACTTTGCAAGCAGCTGACTACGTGAGCTAACTCAGCAAGCAAGGTGTAAAGTAGAAAGACAGAGTATTGGATGATATGTACACAATGTTAACCCATTCTGACCTGAGATCAGATTCATACGAGGTTTCCACTGGGACACACACTGGTCTGATTAACCCATTCTGACCTGAGATCAGATTCTAAAAATGTCAGTCGTTCTTCGAATTTTTCAAAAATAGCAGACCTACAAGCTCGTATCGCGCCACTCGGTGGCGCGATATGAGCTTGTAGATCTGCTATTTTTAAATAGCTAAAGCATAACATGATGCCAACACCAAAATGGGTGCCCGGTCAGAATGGGTTAAAGCTGGAGAGCACCCGTACAGAAAACTAATAATGGTCGCTGTTGGGCAGAAATGTTGTACATGTATTTCCAAACACTATTTATTATTTGAAAAAGAAAAGAAAAAAGGAATATAAAATAGTGACATTTTCTGACCTACAAGCTTACAACGTGCCATATTACGATGCTTTGAGAGCTTGCAGATCTGCTATTTTCACGATTTTTGTGCGACACCCTTGTATGATGAAGTAGTAGGGCATGAATTTACGGGGGAAAGAAATAAATGTTGAACTATGGAGATAAAATGCTTTCTGCCTCACAGCAACAATATGAATCGGAGAGAAATGGCCAAACATGCATGTATACATGTACAATACATGTGTGATGATAATAATATACAGAATGTATTATTAAGATAATGATATGACACACACACACGTACACATGCACACCTTTTGAGTGCTGTCAAACCATGGGAGCTGTCAGTGTGCTTGTGCAATGTGAACGCAGTCAGCTGAAACAAGAGGACGTAGGCAGTGAAGCCAGGGAACCGGACACACATGGCCATGTTCAGAGACTAATGACACACTCAATTATTCACCAGCCCCATTAATCATCTATTTATTGGAATAAGAGCAGCATTAGCGACCAGAAAGGTCATACGACATTGAACCTATAGCATTAACTACATGTCATATCTATAGTTTATTTTTTTGTCTAGTACTTAATTATTGATTAATTAATTTAATGTATTGATCTACTTACTTACTTACTCACTAACTTATTTATGTCTAGGCTAGCATTTCGTCAAGGTTTTATGCTTTCGTGCAAGTGTGTGTCCGGGCAAAGGAAAAGGCCATAATTTGACAGCTAACAGGAAGTACTCGCATATTGACTACTTTTGTGTGTGTGTTTTCTTTGGACTGGAGGCTGTTGATTTATGCTGAGAACCCACATCACGGAACTGAACCCCAGAGCTCCAATGAGCCTGGGTGTTGCAACTACATAAATACCAGCTGATATTTCATTATCTGGCCCAGAAGGGAGATATGAACACCGTGAGAGAGAGAGAGAGAGACGGAGTGAGAATGAGAATGAAACGGTTAAGTGAAATATTCAATTTGATTCAGTATAACAGATATATATATATCTACAAATCGGTTTACATAATTGGTTTTGGCAGGAATTTAAATTTGGCTTTTTTTCTTTCACATTCATAAAAAAAAAATTTTAGCAGCTCTACAAGCTCACACTGTGTGTTGGGAGCTTGTACAACAGCTTTTTGTTTTGCTATTTTTGTGTGATACTGTTGTATGACGGATGTATAGATAGGGCTTAAGAATTTAGTCAATTACATTTACATTGAATCGTTGATATATTTAAAAATATATATAACTGTATTCTCAATTATTCGAAAATAATCAATTGTTTGCAGTCCTAGAATTAAGGTGAGACAGACAGACAGACAGACAGACAGACAGACAGACAGACAGACAGACAGACAGACAGAGAGACAGAGCCAGACAGAGGGAAAAGTAAAGCTTGCAGAATGCATCAGTGCATGGTAAAAGTCTTGTGTGGAGTGTGGTTGGCGGGTAAAGTGGAGGAGTGCAGCTATGCTGGCATTGCCCGCGTGGCCAAGCACTCCACATTGCTTTTTAGCTGCCTTCACCAGGCTCCAAAACAAACAACAATTGCATGTCCACCCTGCTCACAGACCATAAAATGAGTGTCTCAACCTCTAGTCTACGTAGTGCATTACGCTGTAAGAAATGACAATGGAGCGAGCTATAGCGTTCTCATTTTATTACCGATTTAATTCAATTCGGATCGATTCGATATGATATGGGGATTAGGTTATATCACCCTGGGTGATTGTTTTCCTGTCTCTCTAAAAGTTTTGGTTGCTTCATAAAATTAAAAATAAACTATGAACTTTTGTTCCCATTTGTGTTTTTATTATTTGTACCCTAACCTAATAATCCTCAATAACTGGTGCAACTATAATTTGACCAAGAATCTATTAATGCAATTTTTGGATTTACATTTGCACCGAGCTTGTTAATTTCTTGCAGTGTTGTAGTCCCTGAACCTCTCCACACATGAGCTTGGGGGGGGGGGGGGGGGGGGGGGGAGAGAGACAAGCCAGTCTTAAGTGGATACTTTGAATGTTTATAGGGCTTCTCATCCCTAAGTGGCTTAAATTGCAGGTCTCTTTGAGAACAATATGTTACTTTGGCAATCGGAGCTGTGATTTTACCTTAGTACTTTGCTGTAAATGATATTCAAAGGTGTTGTCTGATGGACAGTGATTATTATTTTTGAGGAAATCATTAGTGTCCCTCCGTAGTCAAATTACCTTTCACATTGATTGTGAAGTACTTGTCTCGAGAATGAAAAATATTTGAAAAACGTGTCGAGTATAAATCAGTAAAGTATAAACAATTAAAGGCGGTTGGTGGACACTTTCATTCCGTCATTAAGAGATGAGCTCAGTGCGAGGGGACCACAGACAGCTTGATCATCTTTTATCTTATCTTAGTTTCATTTATATCCCGAGCAGCTGCGTGTTCTCGTCTCCTCCAGAAAGACCATTCCCACATGCTTTACAAACTTATCGAAAGGCTTTACGGGGTGCACTGTAAGCAATGTTGACTGCATGTCAGTAAACGGATCCAACTCTCCAGACTGGAGCCACCAGAGCAGCCGTGGGAGATTATGAGTGTTTCATGAAATCTAAGGCAATGGACTTTGTCATGGAAGACTGCGCTAGCATCTGTCCGACTGTGCGCACCAGACATAGAAAATCTGTTCTATCGCTAACTGAGTCTATCACAATGGACATTGTGCTTCTTTTTCAATTTGGTGGAAAGAAACCTGCACTGCACATATTACTGTAATTCAAGGATTTGATTCGGCATGCCATGCCCAGGTATTATACCTTTTTGGAAAACACACATTCACAACATTCCTCGCGAATTACAGAGATGTGTGTTTATTTGAGTGGTGGTAATAAGAATCCAGGCCCTGTCTGCAGAGTGTGGACTGAAAGCTGAGTCACAGATGTATATATAGTATCTTTCTTTTTTTTATGGACACTTAGCTTCAATTAACCCTCATTCTCCTCTTTGCCTATAATCACATTATCCTCTGGTATTTGGCTGTGTTTTTCTTTCATCCAGGGGAGCACATCTCCTCCCAAGCCCCATGCCCAGGGGAGGGAGAGGCGATGTGGGTTCTGTGTTTCAAAGTAACAAGCTTCTCCCTGTACTGGATCTCTCAGTTGGCCAGAAAGCAACAGTCTATCTGGTCTCTCTCTCTCTCTCTCTCTCTCTCTCTCTCTCTCTCTCTCTCTCTCTCTCTCTCTCTCTCTCTCTGCTGCTTTTGTCTTTCCCTTGCCCATTCTGTCTCAACTTTCACCCCCTCTTTCTTCTCTTTAATTTATATATATTTTTCTTCTATGTTGATTTCTTTCTTCCCCCTGTCTCTATACCTTTCTTTCTCTCTGTCTCCAACCCCCTTCTTTAGCCTCCTCCGTTACTGACCCGGCCATCTTCCTCCCCTCTGCTCCCCCTCTCCTCTCCCCTGCATGTCTGAGCTCTGCCTCCAGGCCACATCCAGCACCAAACAACGTCTGATTCATGCCTTCGTTTTGGCTGCTGGTCATCTGACTCTGGGACTGCATGCAGGGTTGGACTTGGTTTGATTTGATTCACTAACCCGTCAGTGCCCCCAAATCGATTCCAGTGCAACCCCTCTAAATCAGGAAGTAAGCGGATACACCGGTTCGATCATTTAAAAGAAGGGAATTTAGATATTTCAGATGTTTTATAAAGGAATCGTTTTCATGTGCGCCGCTTGTGGAGCTATATCGAATGCATTCTAATACCGCTGATTGAAGTAGAGTTATGTTACCCAAGGGATTTATTAATTTCCAAGGAGCCATGATAAAATCCACATGGAAATCCTGTGTGTGCCAGAGCCAACATATTATTCTCAGCGACAATACATTGTTCAAAAATGTATCCCCAAAAATCCCAGAAATTTCCGGGCAAAAAATGTAAGTTGATGAGTTAATGCCGAGCATCCATATTCAAAAAAAGAATGTTCTTTTGAAACAATAGTGGGCTTGAACTTGAGTGTTTCCCCCTGCCGCACAGACACAAAGGTGTTCCTATAATGTGTCACATTTGTCATGTTATTTTAGGTGCAGGGCCTGTGCTCTCACTCAGTCCTTGTACAAAACCATAGCTGCCGTAGGAAGTTTACAAAATGTTAAGATCAGTGGAAGGATAAAAGTGAATTTATGTGATTGCATTTCAGGTTACACATTACAGGCCAACAACACTGTACAGTAATGTAGCATTAAGTACATTAATTTATCATAATGACTACTCCATTGAAGTTCAATCCAGTGACTAATTGGCAGGCTAAGTCTCAGGGAACTGGAAAAAAAGTAATTGTAAAATAACAACAAAAAATATAAATAGCCTATGGATATAGCTACGTGGGAAAAGTGCGTAGGATATATGAGCGTGTAATATTAATAATAATACTAAACAGCACTGCCTTTTCCATTGTTTATGTTGAGAGTGACTTAATTTATTCACAGGAGCCATGAGGCATTTACTGTCTAGTAGAAGTACAGTTCACACCTGTTGGATTAATTTGAGGTTCACAGAAAGTATGGGGGCTAAAGGGTTGACTTAACTTGTTTTCCATTTCATAAATAAGAATGATTGATTAACAGTCACAAATGGTTGAAATTACTTCAACATAACTTTTTAGTTTTAAACCTTGCACTACATTTTTGTCTGTGTAAAATAGCAGAAAGAAGAGAGAAAAATGCCTTTATAAAACAGCAACACCCACAGTGCTTAATCTTTTCTTATAAGTGCCTTTTTAGAATGCGACCGTTTAAAAAGGCTGTAACTTTGCCTCGGGGGAATTTGTCACTTAAACGTTGGAAAAAAGTGTAAGTGGTCAGGAAGACAACAGTGTAAAATATGTACTGGAAAGAACTGCATCAGTTGTAAATAATACATCCGTATGGAACTTCTGATGGCACTTTAAAGACTCAATTTGTCTCATGGCTGCACAAGTTAGTCTCAAAACAAAATAAATTCCCAACTGATTTCGTTTTCTGCGGGAGTCCTCCTTAACAATGCAGGGCTTTTGACAGAGAGAGATTCTGATTGACTTAATTATAATTGCGTTGTATAAGTGCGTTGTAAGTATAGTTAGTGTCTTAATGGCACAAGTTAAAAGTCTGAGACTTGAATTACAATGATCCTGAGAGGTGACATTAGGGGATAGGATATATGAAGTGCACAGTATAATAATCATCAGTGTTAATTTAACCCGCTTCCATTTTTGTACTCGCTCTGAGTTAAATGAACACGGAGGGTTTCACTGTGGGAGCGCAGCTGTGTGTGTGTGTTGTGTGTGTGTGTGTGTGTGTGTGTGTGTGTGTGTGAGCCAGAGCCAGGCTCTCTTTGCACTCGCCGACACTTCCCAAAACAGACAGACACACACACACTGACACACACACGCTGACACACATACAAACACATGCGCACACACACGTGCACGCACAAGCACGCGCACGCGCACACATTAAGGGCACTCATTAAAAGCAGAAGCCTTACCGTGTTTGGGCAGCCGGTGGTCATCCCCGTGTCAGAGAAGAAGAGAGAGAGAGGGCGACCTCTCGGCGCTCCACACACACATTCCCTGACGACGAACCCAGACCAAGAGAACGGGGCGAGCGGGACTCGTTAACTTGAAAGCAGGGGGGGGCGGAGGGGCGAACGTAGCGGGCTGCCGGAGTGTGTCCGGAGGAAACTACAGCCACCAGTCAGCCTTTCAGCACAGAGGGAGAGACAGACAGACAGACAGACAGACAACCCTTCAGCAGACACAGACGGACAGGGGGAGAGAGAGAGAGAGGGAGAGACAGACAGACAGACAGACAGACAGACAGACAGACAGACAACCCTTCAGCAGACACAGACGGACAGGGGGAGAGAGAGAGAGAGAGAGGGACAGACGGACAGAGACAGACAGACAGACAGACAGACAGACAGACAGAGCGGAGAGAATTCAAAGACGCCAGCAGTTTCTCCTTTCCTTTCCTCTTCCTCCTCTCTTTCTCAGAGTGTAACTTAACCCCTGAGGAGCCCCGGCAATGCAACACACACACACACACACACACACACACACACACACACACACACACACACACACACACACACACTCAGAACCAGTTCCAGACCTGTCCCATGCCAGCAATTGCCTCCTCCTCACCCCCTTTCTTTCTTCTTTTTCTCACTCACTCTCTCTTTTTCTCCCCCCTCTCTCTTCTCTCTTTATCTTTTCTTTTCTTTTGTTAGCTTTCCTTTTTTTTTCCTCTTTGGGGTTTGGTATCATTTAAGTCTTGATTCCGTGGCTGCCGATGAGCTCACTGCAGGCTCAGGTTACAAAGGGCTTGGTTAGCCTTACGGAGGATTTACTACTCGGTCGTACGCCGGTATATATATCACCCCCTCCGGATAAAACGGCGGATCTACAAGATCACAACGCGCCGCATCCGCAACTCGTCGTGAGCTTGTAGATCTGCGGCTGTAGATCAAGCGCGCGACACCGCCGCGCGGCGGGAACATATAACTTAGGCATTACTGGAATGCGAGGGCAGCCTGCTGGCAGAGGCTGAGGTGCTGCTCAGGTCAAAGGCTCCTGGGAGTGTGTGTGTGTGTGTGTGTCTCAGAGAACAGAGGGTGGAGAGTAGCAGAGGGGTATTATCTGTCATCTGAGGGAGTTTGAGGGGGCGAGTGTTTGGGGTTTGTGGCGGGAGGGGAGGAGGGGGGGGGGGGGGGGAGGCAGTCTGGAGTGGCGAGAACAAAACAGGAGTTATAGGGGTTAGAGGTCACGTATCCTGCAAAGAAGCCATGGGCAGAATTGACGGCGCTGGAGGCTTTACGGACATGAGGACACTAGAGTACATTTACACCATCTAGACAGAAACACACACACACACACACACACACACACACACACACACACACACACACACACACATAGGCAAACACACACACACACACACACACACACACACACACACACACAAACACACAGACATAGGCAAACACCCTCTTGGTGCCAGATTTATCGCTCACTTACAGACCGGGGGGGTTTTTCCTCTGGGGAAAAATAAGGCTTAAGATGAGGCCGACATGTTTTACTGTCCCAAGTGCAGCAGTGGAATGACTATAGGGCTCCGACTTATGAACTGTACACAATACAATTATGTATATATGTGTGTGTGTACAGCATATTATGTGTGCAGTGAATTAAAATGACTTTATTGTTCTCTCAACAAAATGGTAAACTTTGGGGGGGATGAGAAGACTGTGTGTTTTCATTGGCCTTCATGTTTGTTACATCATCTTATATACAAGTGAAAAGGTGTACCCATACTCATTCTTCATGCTCTATCTCCGACCGAACCACACTTTTACCACACATCTCTATATGCAAAATAAATTCGCCACCCTCCCCGAACTGACATAGCCTATTTTTTAGCCGTTCAAGTTTCTTATTTACTCTGCAAATATTACTTTTATGAAAATCACGATCGAGCCAGCAGATAAACGGGTGCCACAACACGCCGAGAAACAAGGAATTTAACCACGCTACTTGCATACACTGCAACTCGCTTACAATTCGCAAACCTGGCAACACTGCCTGCCTCTTACGTCACCAGCTCTGCTCCTCCTGGCCTCCGTAGTCCGTCGCGCTCACAATCTGTCGCAGCCATCTTGCTTTTCTTTTGGATGGGCGAGTGGACATTTAATGCTAATAAATTAATTATAGGTCCAGCAAGCAAATCATGATGGTCTGATTGTGCTCAATAGGTCACAATAACATTCCGAAATTAGCTGTTGTGTTTTGTATGGCATTTTCCCCAGTAGTAGTTGCATATCTATCTCAGCTTTTGCCTGATAGCACACATGCTAACGTCAGCAGCCATAGCAACATACAGTGTGCGCAGACATAACATGAGTTGTTTACAACACAAACACACGGCCTTTTCACCACGCAATACACACAACAGCTCGGGAGTTATTAAACCGAACGTGGACGCTGTTTCAGTGTTACATTTGCTGCGCATATCGGAATAATTGTAACGGCATGCATGATAAATGTAACAACGCTAAAAAACACCATTAAACATATCGTTTTCACCTTAAAGCTATTACATTTCATTGAAGCAACTCCTTAGCATTGTTTTCATACCATGGATGTGATAAGATAATGTATCAAACATAAGGGAAATATTAAATAGGATCGGGTGTAGCCTACCAGTTTGGCCATTTCTTTTTTTTCAATGGGGCAATACATTGATTAAACAAACGTTTGATTGATTGAGTTGTACAACGTTATACAACCCTAAACTAATTTTAGAATACACTACACAATACAATACAATTTTAGAACATATTTTGCACGTTCCATTTTTTTACTCAGAGATCCCTTTAGCTACACATGTAATATTTCCAGGCAACGGACCTACACATGTCAGCTACCATAAACCACTTCAAGTTATTAGGACGAAATAACTGACAGGAGTGACGGTGCTGTGCTGTGAGTAAACTAATAGGGGAGAGCCGCCAAGGATGTAACATTTTGCACGTTTCATTCTTTTACTCAGAGATCCGTTTAGCTACACATGTAATATTTTCAGGCAACGGACCTACACATGTCAGCTACCATAAACCACTTCAAGTTATTTTTTTGATAAAACAGGTCGGGAGTTATTCAACCGAACGTGGACGCTGTTTCAGTGTTACATTTGCTGCGCATATCGGATCAATTGTAACGGCATGCATGATAAATGTAACAACGCTAAAAAACACCATTAAACATATCGTTCTCAGCTTAAAGCAATTACATTTCATTGAAGCAACTCCTTAGCATTGTTTTTATACCATGGATGTGATAAGAAAATGTATCAAACATAAGGGAAATATTAAATAGTATCGGGTGTACCAGTACCAGTTTGGCCATTTCTTTTTTTTCAATGGGGCAATACATTGATTAAACAAACGTTTGATTGATTGAGTTGTACAACGTTATACAACCCTAAACTAATTTCAAAATACACTACACGATACAATACCATTTCAGAACATATAATATTGGCCAATATGTCAAATATGTAAATATTACATATAATGGCATTGAATGGAAGCGGACCATTTGTAACACATGTTACAAATGACCCGCTTTTGCAAGTTTTCTTTGCAGTTGCTTACAGACCAGAATGAACGTGAATTCCGTCTAAACACGATGCAAACTAATGAAGAACATAAGCATGAACACATCCATGTGGATTTTTATTCACCAACACCAAAGACAAAAATTGTACCACACATATACTCCAGGTGTAAAATTAGACGCATTTTGAAGGTAAACACTTCAAACTTCAAACTCCTGGCCACGTAGAGTACGTTGCTGTACACATACTGACGCGATGGCGTCATGGTGGCGTTGACCAATCAAGATATAACGTCCATGTTACAACCGTGAAGCGTTACAACCTTGGCGGCTCTCCCCTACATTTGTTACTAACATTAGGTTGTGGCGAAGTAGACACGTGGCCAGCAGATACTGTGTTTTGGACAAACAGGCTAGGTATTGGTGTTGATTTGGGTCAACTGGACAAACAGCGTGGTGTTGTTTTGTGTCTGTGTTTGTGTTGGAGCGCCTCAGTGTGGCCGTACAGGTCATGTGCAACCTCTTCCACAGAGAGATGGAGACACTAAATCTCAGCTGGACAAACATGTTTGCATGCATGCATCGCTGCCTTGCATGCTGTGTGCTACTGTTGAGTCTGTCACTTACTTTGACTGATTTATGGCATTGTCTTTCTGTTAAAATCCAACTATGTTAATTTAAGAACTCTGGGCATATAGGTCATTGTTTATTCACTGTGCACACGTGTAGCCTATTGTATGTCAGACTGTATGTCTGTCCCACAGTCACAATCCTTTAGTACTTAGGCTGTGGAAATATTCAGGACAAAACAATGGTACATTTCCAATAACCCATTCGTTACTACATGTGGAGTCAACTCCCGCCATTTATTTCTTCCCATAGTGCGTGGCAAAGTCGCTCTGGGATGAGTGCGCGCGTAGCGCGCACGAAATTCTAGTTGATAACAATGGAGAAAGCATTTTCTTTCCTCCACCTTGTGGCCTCGATCATTTAACTGGTACTTTCAAACTGCAGTCACATTTTTTCTGATATATACACTGTGTTTTTTTTCCGTCAAAAAAGCATCTACAATCTTACGCATTGGATCGCCGCCGCTCCCTATAGTGCTCTTGAGTTTTGTAGGTCTGCTATTTTTGAAAACGGCTAAGCAAAAGTGGTTAACCATTATCTGCACTGCATACGTCAGAGCTTGGTTTTTTTTATGCTAAATCGCAGTACTGTGTGTGTGTGTGTGTGTCCCTCTGACTGAGGCCTATTTTTATGCGACTGTACAGTACAATATGTCCTCCGGGGACGATTTCCATACAGCAGTGTGTAAACAATTATACTGTACTCCTGCCACCTGTGGAGAAACAGTGGACGAGTGAGCAAAGGTGCTAATTCCTCCTGACGGCTAGCTCTAGAACACGAGCCAATTAGTGAGAGAGAAGGGAAAGGAAAAAAAGAAACCAACGAAAAGCGAATGGAACAAAGCGTCTCCTTTAGAGATGCATGATCAAGCCTGCGTCCGCCCCCTTCTTCCCCATCGCAGATTGTAACGCTATACAAGAAGGGCAGGCCAGGCTGGTCCCGTTTTGTTTGTTTATTTTTCGCACCAGGCACATTTTGTGTTGTTTACGTCTTCACCCTTCCCCTTTTTCACGTCTCTGTGCTTTGAACTGGGGCTCCGCCGGTCCTCCGGGCGGGCCCCTGGGTAAATGTGTGGTCTCCATTAGGGAGAGGAAGTGTGTGCATGAGCACTGCGGGCCCCCACGTCTCAGGAATCCCCCCTCCCACCCCACCCCACACTCCTTGTGGCACTTCTCACAAGCGGGGCCGGCTAATCGCTATAGTACTGATAGCAGGGCTCCGTGAAGCCCCCGCCGTTATGGGAGAAGGAGAGAATTTAGGGGGTTGAGCCGTGGGGGGGGGGGGGGAGGCAGGCATACTGTGTTCTCGTCAGGGAGTGCAGACTCGCACGATGTTTGTGCAGATGAGCGTCGGAGCGGGCACACCCTCAACAGCCCCCGTTCCCATGGGGACGGATGATAGCGAACAGCTTGTTCTTGTGTTTTTTGGCGAACGTTGCCGCTGCTGGAATTTTGAGTAGACAAGCACCGCGGGTACGTGGAGGTCTGACACGCCAGGTACACCTTACGAATGTACAAGGAAAGTGTGTGTGTGTGTGTGTGTGTGTGTGTGTGTGGTTCATTTTGTGTCAACCTTAGACTTTCTCCTTCTTCTTTTTTTTTAGATACTCTGTTACACCGCGTCAATGGAGTCAATGTTTTTCACCTTGGTGATCGGATGCCACACAGTGACAGGCTGAACTTGTTCTTGAGGGTTCACAATTCTCAGGTGATTCATCGGATCCGTTTTAGCCAAATGAATGGCTATATGAGTTAGTGTTACACGCCTTCGCGCACTTGGCCTGCACACACTCGGCCTGGCCCGTGACCTCTCTGCGGCTCTCGGGGGGGAATTCCACACTACATAAACAGGAAAATATCTTTTTTTTGGGTGTCTAATGATAACATCTCTGTGTTTTTTACGGTTCATTAGCATATTTGTAATTGGAGCTTGCTTGTTTTCTTTTTTCTTTTTCTTTTTTCCCCCCCCCAAACTCGCCTCTTGAAGCAACAGCAACAGTGTGCTTTGAAAGATTTGCTGGCTTTCTCTTTGGTATTTCGCTATGCTGTGAAGTCATAAACAAGCTCTGTGCCTCGTCATCACGCGAAAGAAAGAAAAAAAACTCATTAAAGAATTGATACAAAAAAGAATATTCTTTCTCTCCTTTTAAAGAGTTTATGACTGGAATGAGAACAAAAAAACCTGTTCCTGCAGATTTATGAACACCAATAAAGGTTTTTATTTATTTATTTTGGACAAACTAATTCGCTATCACTAATCCAGCTACGAGGAACAAACAGTCCTCCTCACACATCAAAGGAAATTCCCAAAACCCACAAACTCTTTTTTTTTTTTTTTATCCCAACCCGCTGTTCTTAGAAACGTTAGAGACGTTAGAGGTTTGTGAACCGCAATGGCAGGAGAGCTCGAAATGAAATTAACCCATTCTGAACGGGAATCCATTTTGGTGTTAGCATCATGTTATGCTTTAGCTATTGAAAAATAGCAGATCTACAAGCTCATAGCGCGCCACCGAGTGGCGCGCTACGAGCTTGTAGGTCTGCTATTTTTGAAAAATCGAAGAGCGACTGACATTTTTAGAATCTGATCTCGGGTCAGAATGGGTTAATCAGACCAGCGTGTGTCCAGTGGAAACCTCGTATGAATCTGATCTCAGGTCAGAATGGGTTAAAGTGTACGTTTATTGTGCAAACGACTACCTCACTTTTATGGTGTTTGGATTCCTAAATGAAAACATACTGCAAAGAAACCTTTCAACCAGGCTTCTCTTCTCGCTGAGAACGCTTGCTAACCCAAGCTATAGACGGCGAAAGAGAGAGAAAGAGAGTGAGAAAGACAGACAGACAGACAGACAGAGAGCGCCACTCCTCTCCAAAAAGGGGTCGGACGGAGCCTGGCATCCCTCTCATTCGTGCACATGCAGGGACGGCTGGGTAATTACATCATTTGGAGAGGAGAATGAAAGCACTTTACAAGCAGAATGTAAGTGAAATGCTTTATTGCTCACGGAATTGGCAATTAACCCATTCTGAACGGGAACCCATGTTGGTGTTGGCATCATGTTATGCTTTAACTATTGAAAAATAGCAGATCTACAAGCTCATAGCGCGCCACCGAGTGGCGCGCTATGAGCTTGTAGGTCTGCTATTTTTTGAAAAATCGAAGAACGACTGACATTTTTAGAATCTGATCTCAGGTCAGAATGGGTTAATCAGACCAGTGTTTGTCCCGTGGAAACCTTGTATGAATCTGATCTCAGGTCAGAATGGGTTAAAAAGCAACACCTGGAACGCAGAGGCTCCGCCGAAATGGACGTCTCTCTCCGGCATGACAGAGGCCTGCGCTCCGAGACAGGCAGAGAAAGAGGGCCCCGGAGAATGTTTTTCTTTCCACCCCCCGCCCCCCTTCTTCTGCTTTACCCTTTCTTTATTTGTTAAAAATTGCCGACAATGCACCTTCACATTGGCTCACATAGCCCATAAGTCACCCAAGCCTGACGTGCTCTTAAACGTATTAATAAAGCCCATTTCCTGGGCAGAGCATATGGCAGCGCTACAGCGTAAACCTGTCCAGGGCACGCTACTGAAAAAGAAAAACAGCATTGATTCTCTCCAGCACCCAGTCCACACGCTCTGACTAACCCCCCCCCCCAAAGTGTCCTTGAGGGAGTTCCAGGGGGTCCCCAGCTAAATGATAGTTTGGACTATAACCCATTCTGACCTGAGATCAGATTCATACGAGGTTTCTGCACTGGACTACACACTGGTCTGATTAACCCATTCTGACCTGAGATCAGATTTAAAAAAATGTCAGTCGTTCTTCGATTTTTCAAAAATAGCAGACCTACAAGCTCGTAGCGCGCCACTCGGTGGCGCGCTATGAGCTTGTAGATCTGCTATTTTTCAATAGCTAAAGCATAACATGCATGCTAACACCAAAACGGGTTCCCGTTCAGAATGGGATAAGCGGTCCATTTGGTTCCATTTGTACACTCTCAGAGTTAAATTAACATTGATTTTACAATATAAATTGGGGGTCCCAGAGATAGAAATCCGTAGACTAATGCATATGTTTCAAACTGAGATTAAACGGGTTGAGAATCACTGCTAGAGCTGTAAAAATCTTCTCTTATGGGAATTAATTAGTCTCAATTTGGGGGTCCTTGACATGAAAAAGTTTAGGAAGCACTGCCCTATTATACCATGTTCCACACCTCGTTGGGATTCGCATGGGGTCCGTGCACGCGGGACCTGTGGGGGATTTATTCAAATTAAACGAGGAGTGGCCGAAATCTTTTCCTGATCCACGCTCGCCTAGATACTGTACTGCTCACTAGCATGGAGCAATAAGTTTGCGAGAGAGTTGCTTCATATTGTACTGTATATTCCCAGCAACAAGAACTAAGTGAAGTGAACTGTGCTGTGCTATTGTATCATGATTGACAAGTTCTGGATTTGTTTCCATAATGCTATGGTTCGGCCTCAGATACGAACCCAATTTGGACCCTGCTCAGAATGTGGTATTAACTCTGAATTCTGGGAACCGGAAAAGGTGTAAGCGTTGCTGTTGCTCTGGATTTGTCAAGCTGAGACAAGCAACACAACATCGCCATTCTTAGCCCTATTTAATACTTTTTTTTCATCAGCTATTTTAGGGGACAGACTATTTTTGGAAAACAGTTAACAGCTAAATCAAAGTGAAAAAAGTTGTGGAAGGTTATTCGAAAAGAGCCATGAGAATGTCCATTTCAAATTGGATCGTTGACACATATTATAAATGGGAGAAGTCAAGAGTGAACACATCTGAAATATTACGGTGCGAGTAGGATTATGAAAATAACATTTGATCCCTGAACCCTGAATTAAATTAACTTCACACATTCCTCCTACAGCTTGATTAGGAGCGTTTTTTGGGGGCCCACGCAGTAGCAGACTTGACACATTAACCACACCCTGCACTCTGGGCAACTCAATGTCACACCCGCCGAAAGGATTGCCCGTGGCTGCCATGGCTACGCCATCGGCAACAATGCTGACGCGTGCTGCCATGGCGACAAACATTCATCACAGGCGTACGTTTGCGGTCAGAGTGGAGGCCACAATTTGCTTTGCGAATGCCTTCAACAGCGATGGCAGTGGCTTATCATTGCATGAGCTTAACTGACATGCTGCATGTGGAAAATATAAAGGAAAGAACACCCCGCTTGCTTTACACATGGAATATCACTTGAATGAGGCTGCCCCTGGTCGCTCCAGGGACGCGATATGAAAAGAAGATGGATACTTCTGGAGATAAGATCTTTGTCGCGGATAGAAGTGTAAGGACCGACTAAAAGCCTGAATGGTGTTTACAGCTTCTTTGTATAGCTGAAGTCAAAATGCCTCTCAGAGCCAGCAGCCAAGGATAAGTATATCCTTCCCATATCCAAATAATGGCTGCTGAGCTTTGCACAACCTTATAAGAGCCTAGCCATACAGTTTAGCAACGCCAAACGCTACCACTTGTTAATCCTGCCTGGAATTCCACAGCTTTATATAAAAGTATGGTGTCATGTTACTGTACGTCTTTGTGTGTACTTTTTTCATTAAGTACTGCTTTGGGGCAAAAAGCTGGATCGTTCATGCGTGGTTTATGTCAGTGTTTTTGTACAGTGGCTGGTTTAAGGCAATTCCTGTTCTAGACTGTATGACAGTGGTGGGAAGTTTCGGTCAGAAATGCCAGCATTGTAATAGAGGCTTGGCTTTTGATGAGCCATGTAGATGCGAGAGGATAGTATTGCCTCAGTCTCAGACTCACTGCTTGATCCCCTAGCAATAATCTGGGTTAGAGTTAGAGAAAATCTTTAATTTTGGCATTCTGAGTGCACATAATGGTCCCCCCCAGTGAGCAGACAGTTCTAATTGATCAACAGATGAGTAAATGGGTGGATGGATGGATTGATAGATAGCCGAGATCGGTGACAAATTAGCCACCTTAACCAGAGCCTCTCTATTCTGGGCTTATCGTAATTGGCAAATTA
The DNA here is from genome assembly GCF_963924005.1 of Protomyctophum bolini. Classification (NCBI taxonomy): domain Eukaryota; kingdom Metazoa; phylum Chordata; class Actinopteri; order Myctophiformes; family Myctophidae; genus Protomyctophum; species Protomyctophum bolini. The sequence continues at coordinate 33,741,037 of NC_137880.1, forward strand.
CATTACATTATGCAAAATGTGTACTTTCAGTGAAGAGATTTGTGCGGTCGGAAAAGAACCAGGGGACCAAGGCCATTACATACCCCGGGCCCTGGGGGACCCTGGCCAACAAAGTGCAGGGATTAAGTGGTTAAAGGAAAAGATCTACACACAGGAATAATCTTTTTAGCCACCATGAGCATCACGGTTGTCAAATGTGTACTTTCTACCACAATTCCTGACCACATTTGCTGGACTAAAAAGCAGATGTCACTTTATCCCCTGTTCATAGTGGTAACACCGGCCAGTTCAGCAGCCTGTGTGACTGAAGCTCCTGTCATCCATGTAGCAATAATGAACCCTCTTTCATAGTCACTTTCTCTCTTGTCATCTTGATCCAAAAGAGGTCAAGTGGGCCTGCTCAGCAGTTTAATATATGCCATAGAGCATGACAGGAGCTTGCTCTTTCAACCTGGCTTCTCTGTTTTGGAGCTATAAAATAGCATTTTTTTTAAAATGTTAAAGTTTCCAAACTAAGTGTTTTAAATCTTACATATTGTTGGCTATTTTAAAAGCTGTAATTCTGTAGACCAACATACAAACCTTGAGACTTTATTCTTTATTCTTTGCTTCCACAAAATGGTCGCTAGTCTTCCTGGGGCCCACACAAAAATGTATACAATAAAAACAGATGATAATTAATAATAATAATTAAAAATTGAAACGGACAAAATCTAGTTATCAGCTAAAACAGTGAAGTCGCTCTGCATTTAACAGATATAATAGTCAATAGTCACAAAATACAGTGTTTACATAAAATACAAAAAATACAAAAAATATATATATATATATATTTAAGTAACTTTTTAAAGAAAATCTGCTTCTGGTTTGTCTCAGATTTAAGGGGAGCTGAAAAAGCTCTTAGGTAGAACAGTTCTCGTCATACTATTTTGGTTGTGGTTTGGCACCAGCAGATAACCTGAGCTCACTTGACGTGTGTAATGTTCATGACAGAAACGTGCGGTGTGTTGTTCCAAATTGAACATCAAAAGACAATATTTTAACCTCACCTCTTCGGTTAACCATGATAATTGTCTATGCGCCTCACCCACATTGGTACGGGAAGAACAATTCAGAACCAATCGGGCTGCTCTATTCTGAGCGATTTTTAAGTTTCTTTATTATGTTTCTCAGCAGCACTTGACCAAATTACAGGGCAATAGTCCTGTGTGGTGTGATAAAACTAGTGACCGGACAACATCACTCATGACAGAAGGCTATATGACAGATGACCTACTGTACACTGCACGTGTATAGGTGACAGTTGCAACCAATTCCCAACAGATCCCTGGATTCGCTTCATTCAATGTCCTCCTATAGGCTGATGAGGCATAATTAAACTTTCTGTGGTTTTAGGGGGGAATGAACGTGACCCATACTACAGCATCACACAAACGCATCAAAAGTCGCATCACGTTTCCAGCTTGTAGATCGAGTTTGCTACTTTTAGCTACTTTAGAATTTGAATCCTGAAAAGTTTTTCCACCCAACAGTGACGATATATTCCAAGAAGCAGAGATCACACTAAACACCCTCTAAGCCTGCTTCCCCCGCACTGGGAGGAAAACGGCTAACTGAAAGTTTGACTTTGATGGCCATGCATTTTCACTCGTGAGCGCCGTGACCACTTCCCCATCGGAGTCTTATGCACGGTCGTCTTATTTTGTACACACAGTGTGACGTTATCCGATAAGGGATCTGTATGAAGCGAGCAGATGCCATGCCGTGCCCTTGGCTATCTAAGCTGCACATTCCATGCCTGAGTGCAGTCTGCGCTCAGAACATCATGCTGTACTTCCATATTATCCTGGGCTGTTTATGCTGCCCATGTCATACAAGTATATGTATCAAGCAGTGCACCTGTATGGAAGCATCTGCAATGAATTTGGTTTTGTCACCGGCCATTATGACTCTCCTGAGCATTAAGTTGGTGGGTGGTGGGTGGATTCTTTTCTGGTAAATCGTGCATATATATAGCACTTTTATCCAAAGTGCTTTATAGATTGTGCATATTCACACACATACACACACAGTCACACACACACACACACACACACACACACATTCGGGCGGGCGGGCGGGTACCGTCCTAAAGTCGTCTCTTCGGTGCTACTGAAAATTTCTGACGAGCCAAAATCATTTCGGCACTACAGCGGTAAAATAGGAGTATGAATTGGCCCTAAGTCTGGGGAGCCCTGGATCGAACTGAGAACGGTTTTCCCTATACGCCGTCCTCCCGGCCACTCCACCGCTGAGCCACTGCCGCCCCATGATCTGCAATGACTTCAGTTGACACAGCTCCGTTAGAGTGGGCAGTCAATATCTATCATTATAGAGAAGTGCTCTCTTCAAGAGTCAAAACTGAAATACAGCTAGAACTAATACAAATCATATGCCACAGTCATCTCCATGGCCAAATCTGAACTCCACGGTGCACAGAAGGAAAACTCTGGATCAGCGAATAAATACCATATCGATGGCGCTCTCGTGCATCTCTCCAGTAGAGTTGCAGATACTTGGCGAATCCATTGCCAAGGCATACGAAATCACATTTTCTGGCAGCTGCCTATTAGTTCACTCTCCTGTAACCTGGCAGCGATGTGTTAAAGGCTACTGTACGTGTTGTTTAACCTTCCGTGTCGTACTTTCTGTCTTATACGGCCAGAATAAAAATGAACCGAACTCCCCCAAGACCGTAGTGTCTTAAAGTCTAGACCATGCATCCCCTCTGCTGTTCTGCGTGCCTGGCACTTATACTCCACCTGTGCTTGTCTGGAATGAGATCCATTTTGACTCGCTGAAATATTCATTTGGCGCACCCCCGGGGGGCACCGGGCAGAGGTGTATAGTGTGTCAAATATAGGATGTGGCAGCACTGTTGGTGGACTCTATCCCCTCAGAAGTGCAGGGCTAACCGCACTGAATAATCGCAAAGCGGAGCCTTCACTGTGTCATCAATTCAGAACCGAGTGACAAGGGTAAATAAGGAGAGGAATTGGTAGCAACATTGGACCTGGCATCTCTATCTCTAACCTTTTTACAAAAGTTTTAAAACATAATGAAAATGTTTAAAGATTCTCAAAAATATGTACATACATGCTCAGCTCACACCATGATGCGTTGTGAGCTTGTAGATCAGCTATTTCAGGTACTAGTCATAGAACAAAGTATATACCAAATGGATTAAGTGGTGAAGAAAGATGCCTATTGAAATTTGTTTCAGAAAAATGATGCAGCAGATTCATTCAGTAATCACTTTGTAGAGTGGGTTCTTGTTTATGTCTTTGGAGAGAGGAATGATGCCTGGCTCATTATTCAATCATCTGATCTGACTCGCTGATTAGCGCCAGAGAACCAGAGGAGACCGTAGCTTGGCTCGGCCCGTCTTCTGCTGCACTCGGTTCTTTTTCTTAATTATCCGTCTTGTTTTTAGCATGTAGTAAAATATACTGAGCGATTGACTGTACCACTCATCAAGGGGGAATAAAGGTGAAATGATTTAAATCATTTAGTGATGGCTCACAAATGCTGGGGTGCACTCAACGCTTGGCTTTAAGTTCTTGGTTCCGATTAAACCATTGAAAACACAAACACAAATACACGCACGTCGTACACCCACACATAATAATAATAATAATAATAATGCATGCATTGCACACAGTTTTTTCGACCAATGACAAAGCTTCTAGGAACATCTTTTGGGCAGATTGTGGCCCCTAGATGTGTCACAGAGACACACATATTTTGAGAGCGTTTTACTCATTGCTGGCTGTCTGAATACCAAGAAATAATAATAAAAAAATTCATTAACATTTTTAGAAATATTGGTTATAGCAGCTTTAACCTTTAAGTGGCTTATTGTCAATATCCGCCAAGCAACAGGGGGTGTCTATCAATCAACCTTCCAATGCAATCCCTGGGAGATGGGTTGCTGAGGTGGACCAACAGCTACCAAAGGGATATTTCACTTTCAAACATGAAAGTGAAAGTGAAATCTCCCTTTAAATAATAGTCTTAAGTTATCCAAGCAAGCTGTGTTACTAATTAGCTGAGTTAGCAGTGCTTGGAATCTATCCCGGAACTTTGCGATTCAAACATGAGCGCTATCCGAGCACTGTCTGTCTGCCTTGTTTCTGTAGTACAAACAGCCTTGTCTCCTTAATGTTAACATACAGTAAGTACATCAGTACATACTCAGGCGGCAGTGGCAGTATCTCACAGTACGTTTTAACAGAGCGGGCGACAGCCAGACAACATTTCCGAAAGTGCATTATTTGTCAATGGGACCTGGCAAACTACTGGCGATAGCAGGCGAACAGGCGATGGTCGAAAAGTGGGCGACGTCGTCTGGCGATAGCGGGCGATTGGGCGATAGCCAGTGTCTCTCGCCATTGTTCTCCCGCTGTTAAAACGCACTGTCAGGGAGCAGCCGGTGTTGGTGTCCAAGTGACCTTGAGCAAGACGATGAACCCCTAATTGCTCCTGATGAGCACTTGGTGCCTTGCATGGTTTCCTCTGCCATCGGTATGTGAATGGGTGAATGTAATGCACAACCTATGTAAAGTGCTTTGGATATAAAGTGCTTTGGACACTATATAAATACAAGATTTAGCATACTGTACATACAGTACGTACACACACACACACACACACACACACACACACACACACACATACACAGTTACTTAGTTTTGTCGAATGACAAAAGTATTGAAGGGTTGACGCAAAATCACAATGTGTCACTTTTAATTTGTTGAAAATACGTGCAAAATATAAATGAACCTTTCCAGTGCAGGGAAAGACAGGCAAATGGAGACACATGGTATTATCACACAACAGACGGGAAGAGAAAGAGGTGATGGTGGAAGTGTAAAGAGACTGTGTGTGTGTGTGTGTGTGTGTGTGTGTGTGTGTGTGTGTGTGTGTGTGTGTGTGTGTGTGCGCGCGCGCACGTGCACGTGCACGTGCACGTGTTATTTATTCTTCAGTGAACTCTTCCCTCATGTGGCATCGCCTCTACTTCATCACGACCCAAACACTACCACCGCAACATTCTAAACAGCTCTAGCACAGAAAACCGAGCTTTGAACATCTGGCCGCGCATGATTATTCTCACTGCAGATGGGACAAAATCCTGAGTGGAGTTCAAGATTTGGGCTACTTAATTTGCTAACCAACTCCCCCAATGTATATAAACATTCACACAGACAAAGACATTTTTACCTGACACTACTTGGACTAATTTAAATCGTCACACCGTGGGATTGAGTGAAATGAAATGCAAAGAAAAAGTAAGGAGGAATTATCCTTATATACATTTCCCCCTCTCTTTGTGTTTCTCACACTACCGGTATTTTACAAAGCAGTTCATGTTTCAGAAAAATATAATAATAGAAGCCAAGATCTGGCGCGTCGTCGTTGACTCACACGCACATACCTGGCCCAGAAATACTGGAACACTGCGCTGTGTGAACACCGGGCCAAGTTCTGGTCTCAAGCCTCCCAGAGAACATGCAGCACATGGACCAATTACACGCAGCGTTCATTCTCAAGGCATGCTTAAAAAAAAGAGAGAAAAAACAATAAGGCACCGCGGAGGCTGATGGGCTGCATGCGTGCAGGTTCTAGCTTACAGCACACATGTGATTTCTGCCTGGCCTTGGATCTGCTGAGGGGAGCAGATCCGTCTAGCTTACAGCACACATGTGAGTTCTGCCTGGCCTTGGATCTGCTGAGGGGAGCAGATCCGTCGCACTGTAGTCTCTGTTCTTCCCTCAGACGTTGTTTTGCCATTTGGCCGGGTGCCTGTCGAACCGACATGCTTCGCGTCCCATGTTTCCACAGCCTGATAGACTGACATTTCTCCCCCCTTTCCACCCCTCTCTCTCTCTCTCTCCCTCTCTCTCACTCCTGTCCACCCTCCCTCCCTCCCTCGGCTCTACGCCCGCCCGCCCGCCCGCACGCCCCGGGCTTGGCACCAGCTGTTGGATGCATCATGGGCCCAAAATGGCTCCTCAGCTGCCATCGCGCGGCCTGAGCGTACAGACAAAGACCTGCCGGTCTGAGATGTTGGTTGGCCGAAGTCAAAACTCTCAAAATGTATAATCGATTGCTGTTTGCCAGCCCATATACGTTGTGGTACAAGAAATTGAAGAAAAAAAATAGCTCATCTATAAGCTCACGAGATCTGCTATTTTCATGTTTTTTTTTAACCCCCTAATATTTTATGCTTATCAATTTGAAGATGATAAGGCTGGCAATGTCGTTAAAAAGTAGTTATGTAAATATAACCTTCAATGCTACCTTTTTTTGTTTGCTTGTTTTTGCCTCCCAGATCTGTTGAATTCACTGTATAGATCGATTTGAAGAAATATTAATTATTCACAACCATGATTAACAACTACAAGTACCCAGCTTCAAGTACTTGGTTACATTGCTGACAGAACAGGAAAGGGCGCACACCAGGTGCTGGCCTAAGGCAGAACATAAGTAAAAATGAGGAAAAGGGGCCGCACACGCGTAGCCACGGTGCTGTATATTTATTGAATCCAACGTTTCGACCTAGGAGGTCTTCTTCACATTGCTGGCATAATCTCACAATCAAACCTCTCTCCACCCCCAATAACCCTCCTTATAAATCCTTAATTTAAAGCAACATTTGTTCTTGTTTGATTTGTGTGATTCTTCTGTACAAGATTGGCGAAAATCAAATTATCAGATTCATCCGATTATATTCTGGTCATTCTTTTGGCCCTGTCTGTTGCTGTGGTGATGTGCGGATAAAAACATGGCAGCTGGTGCTCCATATACTTGCTGTGGCTTTGCTTCATTGAGTGTGCCAAGCCCCATTCCACTGTCTCTCTATTGGCTCTGTCTTACAAGCCGCCAATCAATGGTATCTGCTTCTGCTGGCACGCGGTGTGTGAACTTATTTGATGTCATTCGCTTGTTTACTTATATTCCCAAAGGCCATTCAGGCTAACTATATGAATGGCTTCAGATACAGTTTGTACAGTTGATTGGTTAGTTTTACCCAGGGGGAAACAGACATCAATACAGTGTACATGCATATACACACACACACACACACACACACACACACACGCACACACACACACACACACACACACACACACACACACACACACTGACCCAGTTACAGTATGTTACAGAACAGCTAGTAAACCAACTTTCCTTTTCTCCACAGAACATGGAACCTTGAAGTCCGGATCTTTGGCAAGAGTGTTCTGATTGACTCCAACCGCCCCTCCAGCCCCCGCCTCCAACCCCCCCCCCCCATAGCCCCCCACCTCCCAGTGCTAAGAGGGTGTTTCCTGACAAGTGAGTTCGTTTTACATTTGTGCTTTGAGGTTTATAAGGCCAAGGCTTAGGTTAAAACTTTATTGGCTATTGTATTGTGTTTCACGCGGGGGCCTGCTGGTGACTGTGCCTTGCGTTTCGCCCTCGGCACACACTCAGGAAAAGCTGACGTATTTTGATAGCAGTGAGAGTCTGAGCTGTCAAAGACTCAGCCCGAGGCAAGGCTCACCTCGCACAAGGAAAACCTCAACACAAGTTGCATTTTTGGCTGATTGCGTAAACTCCTGTCGAATAACAAAAGCGTTGCTGTGAGGTCCTCGGTGTACTGTAATTAACTCAGGCGTCGCCCTGGTATATTCCTTTTTATAGATGCAGAAAGGTTATAATTTATTGAGCATTAACCTCCGTTGTGGTGTGCGGGGCTAATTAATTAGGTCCCCCCGATCAAGATTTATGCCTCAAAACGTGCATTTGCATAAGGGGGGGGGGGGGGGGGGGAATTGCATGACATGCCTTTCGCTGGCCATTGGAGGACATCCAGCGAGGGGGATGTGGGTCAAAGTTCTTTCGATTGTTCCAGCGGCGCCAGGGGATGTTCGGGGGGGTCCGGCACAGTGCAGGTGTGTTTTCTCACCCTTTCTGAAGGCTACAATGCTCATCTATCTCTGGCATGAGACGGTAATTTGCAAGTATTGAGTTTCATAATATTTGCAATGCCCTTGTGAGAACTTGTTGTTGTTTCTTCCTCCCCGAGTACTGGAGGGCCTGAGGTCAGGTCAGGCATCACTGTCAAGCTTGTCAGCGTGGCAGTGGCTGACCTGTGATCAGCATTGTAAATGAGTGAGTACATGAGTGAAAAAAGCCTCACAGCGTATCGTGCTGAGACACGTTGTGAGCTCAGGAAGAAAACACACCCTTATTTAATATTACTAGGCCTAAATGGTATTATTCTATAAAATGTATTAACTGATTGATGCATACAGCACCTCTCAAAGCGCATGCAGCTGAATGTGTAATACGAGTTAATGTCTGAGAGGACACTCAACCTGTGTGCTTTTCTATACCTGCTGCTGGGATTTGGATATTAATTAAGTGCTCAGCTGGTATTTAGCTGGACTAATATATCGATCCTGTTGATTGAGCAAAACTATATTTTTCCCCACTCCAGCGTTTTCCCATTCGCCTGAATTCATACTGTGTCTACACTACTAGATCTATTTAAATACTTGACCCCCATCTGGGTTTCTGATGAGGTCTCTCCTAATGATAGATAACTATCAGTTGTGCCGCCCCCCCTCCCGCCTCCCCCCTTTTTCCTTTCTCATGGTTTCTTGAGAAACTGCCCTGCAGGTGTTTCTGTCTGCACATTCTTATACACTCACATCAACCACGAAAACCCAAAACACAGAACACACACACACACACACACACGCACGCACGCACGCACACACAAACACACACACACACACACACGCACACACACACAGAGGAAGAAAGAGCATGACACATAAACACACTTACACATGCAAGATGTACGTACAGATACGCTGCACGTCGTGTGTGTTCGCATACACCCCCCCGCATAGCGCATACACAGACACAGACACTGAGTCATACGTATGTGTGTGCATATGTCATTGTGTTTCATATCAGGTCAGGGGGGGGTCATAAGCCTTTCGAACTGTCCGATGACATATGGAATCAAATGGCCTCCGCTAAACGCTTCTTATCTTCACCGGCATCCACACATGTTGTGAAAGGAAGGCAGGCTAATCTGTCATTTTGTTTATTGCAGGGCTGCATTAGTCTCTCCCCAAGCTGCCGTTTTTGGTTTTCCCCCCAAACTCGTAGCCTCGCCTTTTTCAGCCCTTTCGTGAAGTTCTCCACTTCACCGTTTGTTTGGCGAGTCTTCTTATTGCGTTGTCACACTTCGTCGGCTTATCGTTTATCGCATCTCCTGAAATACTTCACATGTATTCCTCCCACTTGCATAAACAGTTTAGAGGTCTCTGATCTACTACAGCTGGAAACCAAATACATGCAGTGGATGTGTGGGGTGTAAGAATATTGTTTTCCACATGTTTTCCCTGTTTCCTCAACACGTCCTACTGTACAATAATTGATTCATATCTATTTTTACGCTATATCTCCACCGAACACCACACAACATGCTGATATCAATTATGCTTTATGCTATGTGTCCACCGAACATCACACAACATGCTGATGATTATTTTAAGTAGAACGGAAAAGAAACAAGAATGAGAAATATATTATACCAGTTTGTGACAAGCTTAAAGCATTGAAAAGCACTGCCATGACGCTTGCATCTTACTATTGAAACATTACCAGAAAACAACAACAACAAACTATTAAACTCAGAACCAAATCATTACATATTGCACCAAATTGTGGTCAAGAGTCCAGTGTCTAAACAATACAAACCTCTTCAGCCACAATGAGGCACTGAGGTCAGGAAGGACTATATTAGATAAGAATTAATAGACTAATAAGAATGAAATTCCTCAACCTCGGCCAAGTATAATTACCACAACTCCCAACCCCTAGCTGTTTCAGCAATCAGAAGCTGCATCTTCCCCCACTCAGCCTATATATTATCTCAATTATTGCTTATACTGGAGTTAGCGACTGTATTCTGTTAAAGTCACGGAAAATAATCATTACTATAGCGCAGCGCTGTAACTGAATATAAAATATATACTGTACAGTCTGTGTAAACGTCCTACAGTGAAATGGCCCAAATAACAGACTGAGGTTATATTGGAGGCTTTATTGACATTAGTAAATTGTCTTGTCAATTAAATTATTCAACATTCATTCTAATCAAATTCTCTGTCTTTTGAGAGAATGAAAAGAATACATTACTGGCACTGCACTAAATCTCTCAGAGTCAAAGAGACAATTAAATGAACTCTGGTCTCTCTGTGGTCTCTCTCTGGTGTCTCTCTCTCTCTCTCTCTCTCTCTCTCTCTCTCTCTCTCTCTCTCTCTCTCTCTCTCTCTCTCTCTGTGTCTCTCTCTCTCTCTCTCTCTCCCTCTCTCTCTCTCTCTCTCTCTCTCTCTCTCTCTCTCTCTCTCTCTCTCTCTCTCTCTCTCTCTCTCTCTCTCTCTGTCTCCTCCATAGAGAGTAGTGCATGCTGGGGCATGTGTCGCTCTCTCTCTCTGTCTCTGTCTCTCTCTCTCTCTCTCTCTCTCTCTCTCTCTCTCTCTCTCTCACTCTCTCTCTCTCTCTCTCTCTCTCTCTCTCTCTCCTCTCTCTCTCCAATAGAGAGTAGAGCATGCTGGGGCCATGCATGGGCTACGAATAGACATGTGGTACACATAGATCCTAGAGTTAGCAGTAGCTGTCCTTCTTCTGTCTGCCAGGAAGAGGAAATGCTAGGATGTTGTGGTCGTCTGTTGCAGGGGTGGTTTGTAGTAGCTTTGAAGAGGAGCTACTAGTGAGTAAAGTGATTTTTGTCTTATTTGACCCAGAGTAATCTAGTCAGCACGCTTTGATCTCGCCGCAAAGCGGGTGCCTATGGGCGATAGTTCCAAACATTGCTCCTATGGCTGGAACTATTCCATTGAGATAGAATGAGCACTTCCGCATTCCATTGTTACAATGCGAGTCAACGGGAGTGTCATTACTCTCTGACTTACTAGATCACTCTGATTTGACCCAAAGTACAAAGAAGCATCACAATGGAAACAGGTTATGTCTACTTTTCCTAGTATGTACAATGTCAATGAGGAACCGAATCCAGGAAGTAGAGTCAGTTGAACCCGAAGTCATAGTCAGATGGCGGAATTTGTTTTGTATAATTTAAAGAGATATTTCACTTTCTCTGGCTTTTGTGACCACCCAAACAGTTTTTAAGTTGCTCGATTCAATATTTAGATATTTGATATTCCTTTTTATCAGACACGCCCCCGGCCCCTTCCTATATAAACCCATTGTAATTTTTACATGTTAGATTAATTGAAGACAAGACACAGGTCCCTGGTTCTGGTGACTGCTTCTAATGCGTGAGGGGGCCGTGTTTTTTAATCTCCAATTTATATATTATAAATACATGAAAAAAGTAATTGAACAACGTAAAAACACGGCCCCAATGCATTAGAAGGACAATATTAGTCACAAGGGACATGTGTTTTAAATAAATGTGTGTGTGTGTGTGTGTGTGTGTGTGTGTGTGTGTGTGTGTGTGTGTGTAAACTGAACCAACAGCTTGTGCACACACACGCATGCCTGTACACGCCTGTGTACATACACACACACACACACACACACACACACACACACACACACACACACACACACACACACACCATCAAAACCTGACATCAAACATATTTTATTTATTTAAAACACATGTCCCTTGTGACTAATATTGTCCTTCTAATGCATAGTTTTTTCTTTTTTTTTTAACAATATCAAAATGCCCAGACATACTCCTACAAAGGTGTTCAAATATACAAAACGAAGCGAAGGGGTATGATGGGACTAGAGCAGATTTCAAATGGATGACTGATGAAAACTATACTGTGTAGTTAGACCATTCATTAACCAGAGGCCGGAGCACGCACAGAAAACTGACAAGGCGATGATTATTTAGTTTAATCCTGATGCTGAGTGCTTGTGGCTTGTTCTTCTAATGGTACAGTATGCTTCTGGGAGGGATTCATTTTTCTACTTCCACTAATGCATGTAATTGATTGTGTAAATAGTTTCGTTCGTCATGGCTCGGTTACGTTTGTGCATTGTCATATTTTTGCAGACGAGTGCCGGAAGAATTCCGATGAAACTAAGACAATTTAAACTGTGAGCTCTACCATGCCGTTTTAAAGAGCACTCCTGGTCAAAACCGAGGAAATCAAGTTTTGAGAGCTGTCAGTTTGTTCACGGAACAACAGTTTCTCTCTGCCCATAGTGTTCTACCTGCAGTTTATGAATTATTGAGGAACGGAGCTAGATGTCTGGAGTTGGCGGAGCTGAGCCTTTTGGGAACCTGCGGTATAATTTTTTTTATATATTTTTGTGTGAAGGCCACAGAATGGATGAATGTGCTATTCTTAGATTCCTGCCGTATACTCGGGAACAATCAGTATTCGATCTGTGAACATCATAGTCTCTTTCTTGCAGGAGGAAAGGTTTCAGATGTTATTAAATGTCAGCTTCAACTCGCATAGCAGTACTCACCACGCACAAACCTGCAGAACACCTATACAGCCTGGTGATTGCACAGGCACAGAACGGCTCCACGGCTGCATGCAAAACATCCTGACACACTGTCACACACACACACACACACACACACACACACACACACACACACACACACACAAACACACACGCGCGCGCAGGCACACACACGTGCGCGCGCACAGCCCTAGGTTGTAAGTAAAAGACAGTCTATCAAAACTGCCAATCTCTGCTAATGGCCTTTCTGCTGCTTTCTCTCACTGTGGTGTATACACAACCACCCCCCCCCCCCCCAACCTCCCCCCTCACCCAGAAACCACAACCACTGGCTGGTGTTATGTGGTGTGTGCCTTGGGATTTTATGACAATCACACACTATGAAAATGTTTGTGTATACCGTATCTGTATACTGTACGACTTTCACCCTGGCGTCCCTATTTTGGTCATGTCATTATATTTATTCAGTATGTATTAACTTAATAATGCAGCATTTTTCACATAATCTTTCAAAAATTCAGTAGGCATTTACCAGCTGATATTTAAGCCCATCTTTAAGCTCAAGCGGCATCTCACCTATACATAAATATAGTCTCGCCTATAGCCAGGCAATCAGACATCTCTGCCTACTGATAACTCTGGGGATAAGTCTGGGGGGAAATCGAAAATTAATTGAATAGGCTTGTATTGGACCCTGGAGTCTTTGCATTGGGTCTGTGAAGCAGTTTTTCCAAATTGTTTCCACACAGGTTTTTCTCTGAATTTATATGTCACCAGATTTATCAGCAGGCAGAGATCTCTGATAGTCTGGCTACGTGAGACTAAGACAAATAAGATTATCCAGAAACATTCTGGGCCGGGAACCCCTTTTTGGTGTTTTACCCCTTCAGGCCGGGAACCCATTTTGGGGGTCTGTACAGTACAGTATGTACAGTATTCAAAAATGTAACAACGTTGATGCTGCTATATAAATATTTGAAGTTTTTAGGTCAGGCTTTAGAAGGCCTTTTTAGGAGGCCTAAATGGATTAATGTCATTGTGGTGGACAGTATGAGAGACACACAGACAGACATAGAGAGAAAGTATTCAGCTCACCAAATACAAGTCCCTTAACAACCTCTAGCTGCGACCTCCGGTCCGATCACGCCCCCTCCCGCTCCCTCAGGTGTGGTGATGCCGACCTACTGCTAGTCCTCAGGACCAAGTGCCAAACCTGGGGTGACAGCAGGGCCCTCTCATTAGTATTTCCGCCCCTTCTCTGTGGAACTCACTCCGAACCCACACAAAGCCGAGCCCCCCCTTTCATCTTTTAAATCCACCATCAATACCCACCTCTTCAGACTTGCCTTCCCTACCTAACCCTATGTCCATTTAGTGTTGCACGTTTTCTATTTTAACAGTTAGTCTACACACACACACACACACACACACACACACACACACACACACACTTAGCTACTTGTGCCCATGGTTACCTGGCAGGTTCAACTGTCTTCTGTGGACAGCACAAACACAGAGATGAAGGCTAACAACTGAGGGGGAGTTCCTGTCCCTGGACTGCGCGCCATCACACACTGGAGGCAGCATCATTATGGCCAATCACCTGCTGTTTTGCAGACCTGTCAATTGCAGATGGCAGGAGTTTGACCTCCTACTGGCGACCAACGCATGTGGGGGGGATACCCACCCACACGGTGGTGTTGCAAATGAAAGCAAAAACAAACTTGAAAAACAGCAGTTGTGACGCCCCCCCTGATGGTGCACTCAGGTAGAGAGTCAAGGCCTTTTATAATCCTGTGGCAAACTGACGCTCTCCCAGTGAGAGAGAGAGAGTTTCATTCCAATTCTGTTCAGTCCGTGTGTAGAAACGTTCCAAGACAAACACGCTACTCTCCAGCACTGCAATCGGCTTCCCCGTGAAATGAGTTAATCTGTTTAGACTACTGGCACGTCCTAAAGGGCCAATCACACAATTTTAACATTAACTCTCATTATATTTATTGTAGTAGGGCTCATGTTCCATTAAGCAGCAATAAAACAGAGCAGTGTGGCTCTGATAGGCTGCCCACGTTGTGTTGAAAATGTTTACTCCAGTGATGGAGCAAAATCTGCCCGTGTGAAATGCATAATGGGAAGTGTAGAACAGAGAAAGCTGGCTCAAACAGACAGAAATACTGTAGTACCACCTGGTATGGATGTTTGTCTGTAGCCTTAAAGTCACAAATGCTGCAACAACTAAACATTTGTTCAAAGATTGTTGGACAACCACTTCAGAAGGCTCTATACATCCACGTACTGTATGATAACAGCATCCTAAGGTTAGCAAGGAATATCACCTCTAATACTAGCCATGTCTTGTATGGGGAGTATAGGTTGCTGCCTTCAGGAAGGAGATATGGTGTTCCAGCATACACAATAAGGTCCTACTGAAGAGGTCTTTTGTCCATCAATCGACTCTGAGGCTTAATCAGGATTTTGGCCAGGACTAGACTGAGCTGTGGACATTGCCCTCTGCCCTTATGTGTACTGTATGTAATTATTTTATTTTTTGACCTGTGTTATGTCAAATGTGTATATGTGGTGCATACAAGGCTGCTGGGTCGCAAAACAAATTTCAGTGCAAACTGACAATAATGTACTATATCATATCATATCATATCATTGGGGAATTCAAATAGACTATTACAACCATCAACAATTAACTGAAAAAACACACATCAAAAGCATGATAGTGCCCCTTCAATGCTACGGTTTATATATACTGCTGCTACTCATTATCATAATGTTCCTGTACTGTATATATATCTCAGTTGTTTCTTCTTAAAAGCAGACAATAATAAATTAATAGTTTAAAGGGGAACATATTGCCGCAAGGTGCCTCTGTGAACGGACCAGATGGCGTTCTCCACTTCAGTCTTATCAGCACCTCTTTGTGAACTCTGCTCAGAGAGAATGCGAGAACAGGAGACGCATGACCTTTTATGTGGCATCGAATCATGAATGCACACAAAAACAGGATGTGAGTCCAGCTAGAGTTGTGAAATGCATGTGCGTCACCGGCTCAGAGCAATGGGCTGCTTTAGCCTCACCACTTTCTCCGCCATTTTTAATAGAATAGATACAGCCACGTTAACGTCATCATTTATTCATCCAGCCCAGGTTCCAACTTCAACCACACTTTCATATCGAGCCGTTGGTTATCAGTCCCTCTGGCTGATAAATGATTGAAGAGGGCCTCATATTGGACCCCTTGCATTCTACGCATGACTGAGCACTGTGTACCTTATGCTCCCCCGCATCATGGAAATGTCATGATGTTGCCTGTGACATCTGCTACACAATAGGGCTTTCTTCTGACAAACATTGTTGTTTGGATGTGCGCGGTCTTGTTTATCATGTTTTAGCCCGTGTGTGTGCTGAATGATGTGTGTGTTGAACTTCATGCTTGTTTGTAATTTGTGTTACGATTCAGGGCAGCGCACAGACAAAAAGCACCGACTCACCCCACTGACACACGCATGACGCATGCACATCTCAGCCATCCACGATCATACAATATGTTCACAAAACTTGGATTAGGGATTAAACCGGGATTTAACAGATATCCGGGTTTAATATATCCTGGATCAGCGAGCCTTCCATCTGCGTCTCCAGTCGTCTCGGTTCTCCATACATCTGGCCAGCTCATTTATGCTTCTGCACCAGCATCTTCCTTTAGTACGTCCACATAGGTAGGTGTGGGACGTCCTCTCGATCGATGCCTGTGTGTTGGTTCCCACAGTACAAGCATTTTGGCCGGGAATTCTTGGTGTCTGTGGCAGTGGCCAGCTAGTCTCATCCTCTTTATTGCTATCTTCTCTGATACACTTCCATGAAAGCCGGTTACCATGGAAACTAATGCTGTGGATTTAGCCTGCTCCGGACAAGGCTAACAGTCAGGTTTAACCTAATCCTGATGTCTTTACTGTTCATTAAGCACTTTTCCACACTTATTCAATTATTATGGGTTTATGTTGCCTTATTGTCTCCACCAGGCCGAAGGCACTCCGTCCGTCTGTGTGTGTGTGTGTGTGTGTGTGTGTGTCCTTCCATCCGTCCTTCCGTCCGTCCGTTACCAGCTAATCTCCGGCAGGGGACCCGTTTCTATATTGGTCTATAGGAGACACACTTGTGTGAAGTGAGCGGTGCTCTTATCGTCATACATCATCAACATGTGCTCACCCAATCAAATCATCTCAAATTTGGTACACACAAACACATTCTCAGCCAATCAAATCATCTCAAATTTGGTACACACAAACACACAAAGCTGGGCTAGCGCCCCTCAAAAACCAGTAACATAATGAGATGACCATTGACCTCTCTTTTCTTTTCAGTGAAGCATCACATTCTGTTGGGAAGCTTCTCTTCCTCCAGTCCGCACCATAAAGATAAAGTCACACAGTACAGTGTGTAGATGCGGCTTGGTCAGCCTCAGGATTTGTGCTCTGCTTACCCATTTGGCAGGAACGCTTAGGGAATGGAAGGACCCGGTAATTCTGTTCTGTCATCATCCCCCTTGAATCACTTGTGGTGTTCCTGGGTTATTGTGTTCAAGAATTTGCGGTGCACATTGATCCAGTAGTATTCCATGAGAGTTGAACATGGTGGCTTAATTACTTTAGGGGCTGTTGGGGCTGTGTTGGAAATGTGTTGGGACTTTCCGTGTCCTTCCCTGGGTATGGGAAACTGGGATTTTGTAGACAGTGGCGTTGTCCAGATCCTTCTGTTGCTGAGCATCAGAGGCAAAGGCAGATGTTTGGAAGACTGAGGTGCTGATCCTTCAGGTAGAGGAGGACCACAGAGGTGATGTCATCCAGGTAGAGGAGGACCACAGAGGTGATGTCATCCAGGTAGAGGAGGACCACAGAGGTGATGTCATCCAGGTATAATGTAGGTGGATCACTCTCACTGATGTTTGGATGGATCTTATAGTACGACGTTTCCAGAGAGCCTTGTCCCTAAATGCATAAGATGAGGGGTGCGTTAAGACAACCGGATTAAGGTTGGTGAGGGGTGCGTTAAGACGACCGGATTAAGGTTGGTGAGGGGTGCGTTAAGACAACCGGATTAAGGTTGGTGAGGGGTGCGTTAAGACAACCGGATTAAGGTTGGTGAGGGGTGCGTTAAGACGACCGGATTAAGGTTGGTGAGGGGTGCGTTAAGATGACCGGATTAAGGTTGGTGAGGGGTGCGTTAAAATGACCGGATTAAGGTTGGTGAGGGGTGCGTTAAAACGACCGGATTAAGGTTGGTGAGGGGTGCGTTAAGATGACCGGATTAAGGTTGGTGAGGGGTGCGTTAAGACGACCGGATTAAGGTTGGTGAGGGGTGCGTTAAAACGACCGGATTAAGGTTGGTGAGGGGTGCGTTAAAACGACCGGATTAAGGTTGGTGAGGGGTGCGTTAAGATGACCGGATTAAGGTTGGTGAGGGGTGCGTTAAGACGACCGGATTAAGGTTGGTGAGGGGTGCGTTAAGACAACCGGATTAAGGTTGGTGAGGGGTGCGTTAAGATGACCGGATTAAGGTTGGTGAGGGGTGCGTTAAGACGACCGGATTAAGGTTGGTGAGGGGTGCGTTAAGATGACCGGATTAAGGTTGGTGAGGGGTGCGTTAAGATGACCGGATTAAGGTTGGTGAGGGGTGCGTTAAGACAACCGGATTAAGGTTGGTGAGGGGTGCGTTAAGACGACCGGATTAAGGTTGTTGAGGGGTTCGTTAAGGGTTGAGAGAGGGTTATGGTTAGGTCTAGGTGTGCTGCTCCGTGGGAGGTTAGGGTGAGGTTTTGAGATAGGTTGTAGGACTAATGACTGGTCTAACCGCAGATGAGCGTGCAGGTTTATTCTTCTTTTTCTGAGATCACTTTCCAACCCAGCACCTCAACTAAGTGATGTGCAATGCATGCGTATTATTTTTGCTTCATATATATTTTCTTTCTTGGGTGGCCCAGCTTTTGTCGGCCAGCCCAGAGATCTTCTGCAGCTCCACAACATGCCTCTCTGGTTACACTGACTCCTGGTATTTAGAAATGATGATAGTAGGCTGGAGCTCGTAGAGAACACACAGCTTCTCAACCGGATCGAAGAATGTTACAAAATGAACATTGGACATGGCACTTTCAAAACCAGGAACAGGTTGACACAGTGTACTTTGCAGTGGACATACGGGACATTCTCATTTTTGTGCGCAGCTCCCCAACCCTGTACATTATCATGTTGGATGCACCATGATAGTCTTGGCCACATGTTATTCATTTCAACGGCATCATTCTCTCCTTTGCCTGTGCTTGTATTCATATTGCAAACCTTTCACGTCACACAACATATTTAAATGGTTCTTTATGAGAGATAGAATTGTTTCCATCTAACAAGATGGAATGTATTTCTTTTTTTCCTTCTATTTAAGTCCTTCTGAATCTTCCGTCTGAAGTAGAACTGTGCTCACTGCTCCGTGCCATGATGATGTCAGTTTGGGTTCTGTTTGACAGCAGTGACACCAATGCCTTTTTCCTTTGATGTTGTGGTTTTTGAAACCGCGTCCGTGATGCTGTCATACTGGGCAAACTCATTTACTGACTCAATTTACGTTCCCATATAGGCTAGCTTTTCACTGGAGGTTTTCTTATATCCTCTTAATATATATCCCTGTCATTTTGAGATCCTCAGTGCTGTAGATCATAGCCAGGATTTCCCTATTCCTGAGTCCATGTCACGTTCTCTTGCTTCCAGAATGAGATGATGTATCATGATAAGAATGCCCCTCACTTCAGGTGGGATTTTTGAGTGTCGATTTTTGTCCTAACACAAACATTATATGCATGCCATTGACAGTGAATGGAGAATTTACGTCATAGGTGTCAATTGATGAAGACATACGATGATAAGAGCACCCCTCACATTTTTCCTTTGCCATTCTGGTCCTGCGGGTCTCTGCGCCAGAGTATTCGCTGATATTTTCAGTGGCACGCGTCCACCATCTTCCATGGTGTTTTTTGCTCTTGAACTTTTCCTCACTGAGGAAAAAGCTGGCGAGTAAAACAGTACATCTCATCGTTGGCAGCCGAGCACTCCGTAACCGCAGATTGTTAGAAACGCCATCGCTTCTGGGAAGACCACCTCTCATGTACTGTATATTCTTGGGGTATGCGATGTCTGTTTGGCTTGGTCCCACATTGCGACACACAGCGATATATAGCTGTCTCTGCACTTGATGTTATACATGAATGTGGCCCTGGGCAGGATCTCTGTTGGTTATTAGATTTGAGATAGCCTTGATAGCCTCGTATTGGCAGGGAGCGTCGGGGAGGTGAGAAATATGTATTATGTCATTCGTTGGAGACGGTAGTATTTGCCTACTTTTTATAGTATACGTATGATAATGGTGTATTCTTTATGGATACAATACCAGGATTTGTGACAGTGTTGGAGTGTTGGAGATCAAGTCTTGTTGCTCTCACCACCTGAGCTTCTCCAATCTCTGGGATGTCTGTTCTTAAAGGCTCCTCCACTTCACATAGAGAGAGCTAGAAAGCCACAGAGATGCGAAACAATAGAGACAAGCATCAAAATGTACTCAAAACAACCTATTTTCAGAGGCGTGTGTGTCACTGTGTGTGTGTGTGTGTGTGTCACTGTGTGTGTGTGTGTGTGTGTGTGTGTCACTGTGTGTGACACACAATAAGTAAGCAAGTGCATGCACCCACGCACACGCGCGCTCCCTCCCTCTCTCGCTTGCTCGCTCTCATGATTGGCAGGCGGGCGGGCGGACCATGTCGTCACGGCTCATGTCACCATGACTCGACCATATAAGGAGTTCCCAATGCAGCTACCCTGTATGGAGTGTGTTTGTCTGTCGTCTTGTGTTCATCAGTCAGCTCCATATATGGGCACAAAAGGGCGCATGCCCATACACAGGCATATACTGATGACATCTCCATATATGGGCATATCAGTCGGCTTGGCGGTGCAACAGAAAATCACACATCTGTCTTATGCACACACACACACACACACACACGCACACAAAGTTGCACAGACCCATATACACCGAAAATCACATCTCTCACACATGCAGACAGAATAGAATTGAAGAGAGAGAGAGAGAGAGAGAGAGAGAGAGAGGGAGAGAGAGAGAGAGAGAGAGAGAGATTGAATACATACTGTACATACTTTGCACAGAAAGGATGAAACGAGTCCTTTTGAAGGCAATATTGTAACAGGTGAGAGATATTGCAGCTTTTAGCGACGCTGAGGGTTTGTTTTGGTGTCTGCAGCGCCTGGCCTTTCATGTCAGGCCACCCTCATCCCACTCTGCCCCTATATGTTACCAACGCTCCACCTGGGCTTTGATGTCCCGTCTCCCTGCATTAAGAGGATGAACCGTCACCGTGTCCGTCCGTCTGTCTGTCTGTCTGTCGGCAGCGGAACATGCATTTCGCTTCCAGACATGACTCAGTACACTGAAAGAAGCTATAATGGGGGGGGGGGGGGGGGGGGGGGAATCCTGTTTTCTCATTTTGTGACACAATCACATCAACGCCTTCCATGAGTGTGTGTGTGTGTGTGTGTGTGTGTGTGTGTGTGTGTGTGTGTGTGTGTGTGTGTGTGTGTGTGTGTGTGTGTGTGTGTGTGTGTGTGTGCGCGCCTGTGTGTGAGAATCACTGGAAAGCGTTAGGATCATGACATGCTGAGCAAAATCAAAATTGCATGCAGAGACTGGTGCTTCTTAGATACATATTTTTCTCTTCTGAGGTGAAACGTGTGAAGTGGTGTTTTGAAGAGGGGGTCATGTTTCAGTAGAAAACATGTCCAAACGGAAGACGAGACTCTCCCCCACTGAACCACAAGAGATGGTACAGTTATTTCACCTCACGCTGTGCCTGGGATGTGTTTAAACTCGAAATTGCTACATTTTGAGTCACAGGCATATGTTCTTAGCCTTTGCCTGAACCTTCTGGGCAACCATGAGCTATCTCTTATCTCCATTTGAGAGTAGGCTCCCTTTCTTTCTCATCCACATCTCAGAGCTCCAAACCCTAAAGTCTTTGCTCCTGTGCATTAACAACATACTGTTGTGTCTAGGCCTTTATCCTGAATGCACTTGGACGAAAACCTATATAGCAACATGGCAATTAATGAACGCGTATCATGACGTAGGCCTAATAGAATGATGTGTAGTCTCAAAATTATCAATAGGATAAAAGCCTCCGACTTATTGTCATTGCGGTCCTTTCATATGTATTTGCAAATTATGTAGTGATACGTGCGCACTCATGTCTCACAAAAGTGTTCTTGTGCATGTCAGTCCAAGCAACTTCCCCTTGTGGGAAAGGTAACAAGACTACTCGCCCCGTTTCTGTTTTCCTCCCAAATTTTTCCCCAGTGAGGGGTGGGAGAGGCTGGACAGCAGACGGCTGGACTTTGAATTTCTCTAACTATAAACTTTCATGACAGCAGAACAGCACAAGTACAAATATAATTTATGAAAAGCTACTACAGTGAAGTCTGTTCACAGAAGTTGTTGTAGGATATGTGGGGATTATCTGACGAGGTACCATTTGAGGGGGCAAAACCTTACATATACTAAATAATACTAAATTGTTTATAGGTTCAATATAAGTCAAATAATATAGCCTTTCCACAGCAGTATCTTTTTATATTTTTCCAAAAAGAATACGAACAGCCAATAGCATATTACAAAGTTATCCCCCTCACTGGGGAAAATTCCGGGAGGAAAATCGGGCAAGCACCGGGGCGAGTAGTCCAGTATTCGTGGGAAATGTGCCCCAACAACTGCCCCAGACTATTAATGAATGATACGCCAGGCTTGACAAAGAAAAACCAGGTATCCACTTGGACCAGATCTATAGGCCCAGATTCTGCTTTCCCTTAACCATCCCTTTAGGGAAGATTTTAAAGAAACACAAGAAGTGTTACTCTTAAGGTCTGCAGGTATAATCCATTCCATATACTGTACAAATGTCTACATTATTAGTTATTGACCAATGTTTCTCTTGAATCTGATAGGAACCAGGTCAGTGAATCTGCTCTTGTAGCGAAAACCCAAAAGCCATTGATATTTGCTACCATGCATTGCACATCTTGATCTGGGTCACTCTCTAATCTACTCTGAGCCGTTTCAGCCTGTCAAAATGTAGTCGCACGCACGCACTCACTCACACACTCACACACACACACACACACACACACACACACACGCACGCACGCACAGACAGACAGTGTTGTACATTAATGTCTTCACAGTTCCCTGTCTCCTATGTGAAGCTGGGAGATATACATTCATGTACACAGCAACTGTATAAGCATGGAATGACGAATGAGTTATACAGGCAGACCTTATGTTCCTTTTCAATCTTCCCTAAAGCAATAACCAGCAGTTTAGCGTGCCTGAATCCTTCCGATGGGATTTAAGTGATCCATTTTGGCACAATGTCGGGTCCAATCCGAACAACACCTTGTGTAGCAACTGGAGAGATAGAATACTAACGAGGAGATTAATATAAGGGAAGCTATACACACTGTACAGTAATACTCACACTAGCAAATGGTAGGATTCTAATATTATCGGACAACTTGTCAAAAGGAAAAACAAAGTAAAGCCAAGGGCTTATTATGTCTGCCAAAGGCTATGTTGGATATTTGGAGGTAATGCTCTTCTTTGGAGGGCCCATGTTTATCATTGACCCAGGAAAGAGCTGATAAATACACCACAGTGTGAGTGTTAGAACCTCATGTAGAGGCCGACGCATCGTTTAACCCATTCTGACCTGAGATCAGATTCATACGAGGTTTCCCACTGGACACACACTGGTTTGATTAACCCATTCTGACCTGAGATCAGATTTAAAAAATGTCAGTCGTTCTTCGATTTTTCAAAAATAGCAGACCTACAAGCTCGTATCGCGCCACTCGGTGGCGCGATATGAGCTTGTAGATCTGCTATTTTTCAATAGCTAAAGCATAACATGATGCCAACACCAAAATGGGTGCCCGGTCAGAATGGGTTAAGTTATGTTGGCCGAAAGCGGACGTGCAACACCTTAGCAGAAAATATCTGAACTTCAAGATCACAACTGTACCAATATAGATGTACTAATTTAGCTATTTGTTATAGTACTTTTCTCTTAGGGGTATAGAAATGTCCAAACTGGCACAAACTACTGATCATTTTTAATACGTAATAATTACTAACATTTTTGTATTGCAATGATACTCTGCATGTGGTTGTCACAAAATCCCAAGGTACACCTGGACAAAATCCCAAGGCACACACCACTGCTTGACAACCTGTCACCTTGGCAGAGGTCTGTGCGATACTGAGCACATTTTCTAGGTCAAATAATACTCAAATTATAATAATAATAATAATATACGATATACGATGCCATATTAAGATGCAGGTATTTGATAAGAACCCACAGTCGGTGAGCATCTAAAGGTCATCCTATGTGTTTCTGATAAATATATTTATATAATGTTTTTCCCACAGTCAAGATAGGTGATGTAACTGTTGGCCCTTGCTGCAGACGACAAAACACCTCCCTGTCCGTGGAAAAAAGACCCTGTGATTAAAGAGAAGTCTCTGCTGCTTAATAAGCAACTAATCCTCCTGCCCTTTCACTCTGTCAGTCCAAACAGATGAGCCAGCAGGTCGGGGGCATTCATCAAGGCCCATCTGCCGCCGTTTATATTGTAGCTGCTTCAGTCATGATTCGACCTGACCAGAGGCATGCTGTGCGTGTATTATGTGTACGTTTGCACATACTGTATATGTCTGTCCTTATCCACATATCAATATGCCAGACGTTGCCAGTTCATCTGCCTTTCTGCTCACGTACGTAGGTGCGTGCGTGCGTGCGTGCGTCTGTGTCACTGTTGCATTGCAAATCACATGTAACCCAGCCATCTTTACTTCCTCCTAGGAGTGTGTGTGTGTGTTTGTGTTGCGTGTGTGTGTGTGTGTGTGTGTGTGTGTGTGTGTGTGTGTGTGTGTGTGTGTGTGTGTGTGTGTGTGTGTGTGTGTGTGTGTGTGTGTGTGTGTGTGTGTGTGTGTGTGTGTGTGTGTGCGCGCCACTGTTGCATTGCAAATCACATGTAACCCAGCCATCTTTACTTCCTCCTGGGAGTGTTCAGAGCCTTTAAATAGAGCTTATCAGACATTTCACAGTCTTACGGGCTACCGATGACCAGCCGACGGTGACAAAAACAAAATCCAATTAGAAACTATTCCTACGTAAACGATGAGTGTGACGAGTTCAGACATGGCCTGCAGCTTGTGAGCGCAGGCCTGTTATTATGCAAGTTATAATTACATGTGCTCCGTCATGACGGACAGTGTGATTGATTGATGTATTTATTGACAAAAATGCATACTACTCTACCATCCCGTGCATTTGTACATACATATCTGTCGGAAAATGTGAGAGCTTATTTCAATTGTGAACCTTTGTGATTAGCTCCTTGATATAAATTGATATAGCGCCTTTATCCAAGGCACTTTACATTATTGGTGCATTACATTCACCCATTCACACACACATTCACACACACATTCATACACCGATTCATACACCATTGGGAGTAATTTAGGGGTTCAGTGTCTTGCTCAAGGACACTAACTCTGGTGGAGCCCGGGATCGAACTGGGAACTTTGTAGTTGCCACATGTTCTTGCCCCTGAGCAATTGCCGCCTATATAGCTGTGTTAGTTCACAGCCGAACCTGAGCTGTGAACTCTAACCATGCATTACTGCAGTAACTGCACCCTGCCTGGAGTCTGGGCTGCCCCCCTGCATCTCTCCCCGTGAACCTCAGGTCCTGGTAACACGGCACCGCAGTGCATAATGAACCACCACCAGGGCTAAAGTGCACCCATTAGCTGCTTGGGAAGTTGACAGACATTGGCAGTTGGATGAAAGGGCAACTTTGGCATGGTGTGATTGTCACGGGGATAATGTTCCATTTCTTTTGTTGCGGTGGGGGCAGGCAACCTCTCTCGCCCCATGCGAGCCTCCCTCCTAAATCAGTGGCTGTGATGTGGATCACATTCCTGGCTGTTTACATTAACCCCTATCCCAGGACCTCCTATTCCACCTGTCTTGTCACGTCCTGTGGACCAAACTGTGATACACTGTCTTCTGAGGCGTCGGGACAGAGAGCCCTTTGTGTTTGGCAGTGGTGGAAAACGTACTGACATGTTTTACTTAAGCATCAATACGGCAATGTAGATGTACTCCGCTACAACAGAAGTCCCGTATTAAAAATGTACTTGATTAAAAGTACAAAAGTATTGGAATAAAAATTGACTTAGCCTACCAAAAGAAGAAAGTATACCCGGTACTCATTATGCAAGTACCGGGTCCCATTTCAAGTTTTCAAAATGTACAAAAATCTTTTGAAAATAGCAGATCTACAAGCTCACAATGCGTCACATTGCAAGCTTTCTGCTATTTTCAAATGGCCGAAATGTATATGGGGCTTAAGTGTTTAATGTATGTTTTGTAATAAGATTAATCAAAGTAACTATAGCAACTAAAGTTTTCAAATAATTGTAGTGGAGCAAAAGTACAATATTTGTCTCGAGCAGAAGTAAAAGTACCAAAGTAAATACTCGTAAAGTACCAATAATTCAAAAGTGTCCAGTACTTAAGTAGATGTACGTATACGTTCCACCACTGGTGTTTGGGAGACGTACAGGGCACACACACCATTCACACATAGGGAGACGTACAGGGCACACACACATTCACACATAGGGAGACGTACAGGGCACACACACATTCACACATAGGGAGACGTACAGGGCACACACACCATTCACACATAGGGAGACGTACAGGGCACACACACATTCACACATAGGGAGACGTACAGGGCACACACACATTCACACATAGGGAGACGTACAGGGCACACACACATTCACACATAATTAGGGAGACGTACAGGGGGCACACACATTCACACATAGGGAGACGTACAGGGCACACACACATTCACACATAGGGAGACGTACAGGGCACACACACATAGGGAGACGTACAGGGCACACACACATTCACACATAGGGAGACGTACAGGGCACACACACATTCACACATAGGGAGACGTACAGGGCACACACACATTCACACATAATTAGGGAGACGTACAGGGCACACACACATTCACACATAGGCTACTACATTTCACATGCGTGCACTTAACGCACTTGCAGAGACATATAGCCCACACAGACACATTGAGGTGCGGCGCAACAATGAGATACATAAAAACACATGCACACACACACACACACACACACACACTCAGGCAGCCTGTCAGACTGTCAACAGAGTGAGCTATGAAGCTTGAGGATGTGTCTGAACACAGAAGGGGAGATTCCTGTGCTGTAAGCAGTGATAAATGAGGGTAGGGGGGGGGGGGGGGTCTTCTTTCTCCTAGACACCCCTTTCGCTCACTCTGCAGAGCAACACGGGCAGACTGGACATGACATGTGTCGTCACTACTGGGCAATGCAGACTGGACATGACATGTGTCGTCACCCCTGGGCCTTGCAGACTATAGATATGACATGTGTCGTCACCCCTGGGCCATGCAGACTATTGATATGACATGTGTCGTCAGCCCTGGGCCTTGCAACATTCCATCTTTTACTCTTTAAATTTGTATCCCACGATTTTGCAGCCCATTTTTTGTGTCAATTATGTAATCCCGGGCACTACACTTCCTCTGCCAACCTGGGGGGGGGTATGTGGACTGACCTCATGCCTTCTTCTATGTATGAGGAGTCCAAGCTGCTTCTTTTCACCTGACAGGGGAGAGTTACCCCGGCCGGACGTAGCGCGTGGAAGGAACACGTTATTCCGACCAGTTCCTTTCCCCTCAGGCCCCCCGGCTGGCCAGGGGGAGGCAGTTTAGAGAGCAGGATTTCATCTGCAGCATTACATATTTTGTACACTTGCATAACCATAAGACAAAGGTTACGTGATGACGTATATCAGAATCATTATTATATTATGGACATAATTACTAATTATTATGATAATGATTATTATTATTGTTATTATTAGTAGTGGTAGTGGTAGTGTACATGAGTATATGAGTACATTCCGTTATGTTGGATCATCATGCTGGCATCAGTATTCTTTGGCATCATTATTTTTGTTTATTTGTTTAACGGTATGTTAATTCAAAGGATATTCCTGCAGATTTGGGACTTTGAAGTGGGCTTGGCCTACTGTCAACTTTTATGGAATTGCCATGAAAGGCTCATTAATGAACCAATAATTTAACAGTGACGTGATCTTTGTTTTTTTATGAAGCCTTGCTGAAGTTATTATTGTAAGTATATGTCCAGCTTATAGTGTGGGGTACAGGCTTTAGTTCAGACACTCAGTTAAGCACAGTAATAGCATGGTCAGTACACCGGTTACTACCAGTAGTAGTTTTTTCTCTTTGGGCAGGTGCCAAATCGAGCTGGAAAAAAGATGGTTGTGTTGAAACCGTTGTTAACTTTTCACTGTCAGTGGACCAACACCATGCACATAACATGGCCTAAATCATCACTGTGTAGTTTTGGCTCTGTGGGAAGGTGCCAAGTGCTGCTGGAAAAGGAAAATCAGCATCAACATAAAGCTTGCCAATGTATGGAGGCACACAGTGCTGTGAAATATCACAATAGATGGTTGTGTTGAGACTCTGGACATGACAAAACACAGTGATGATTTAGGCCATGTTATCTGCTGCTGTTGGTCCACTGACAGTGAAAACTTAAGAATGGTTTCAACACACTAAACACAGCCATCCTTTTTAGAGTACATTGTGCTTCAGTATGTTGACAAGCTTCATGGAGATGCTAATTTTCCTTTCCAGCTAGATTTGGCACCTGCCCACAGAGTCAAAACTACTAGTAACTGGTGTACTGACCATGGTATTACTGTGCTTAACTGACCAGCCAACTGGCCTGACCTGAACCCCACAGAGAATCTAGGTTGTATTGTCAAGACAGAGGAAGGTGTGAGACATGAGACTGAACAATACAAATTAATGTACGGCTGTTATCAAAGCAAACCCGGGCTTCCATAGCACCTCAACAGTGACACAGGCTGATCACCTCCATGCCACGCCCCATTGATCAAAATCATTTCTTCAAAAGTAGCCCAGACCAAGTATTAACTGCATACATTAATATACTTTTCAGATGGTCGACATTTCTCGTTTAAAAAAATCATTTTTTTTTGTGGTCTCATAAAATATTCTAATTCATTGAGATAGGATGTTTAGATTTTCATGGACAGCTCGTACGCCATAATCATCCAGATTAAAACAAACCAAGGTTTTAAATACTTCACTTTATGCACAATGGATGGAGAATAATGAAAGTTTAACTTTTTCAATTATATTACAGAAGAAAATGAACTTTTACAAAATATTCTAATTCAGTGAGATGGAGCTCATATATATATATATATATATATATATATATATATATATATATATATATATTCTCTGCTGCACTCCACATATCAACCTTTGTGTAATGCTGTCCTGTTAGTGTGTATTACACATCTGTTACTGTGTTTTTCCTCTGTCTCTTTCGCCCCCCCCACTCTTACACATATATAGTACACCCCACAACCATTAATTTAACCACACGCTTATACTCTTCGCAGCCCACACACACACACACACACACACACACACACACACACACACACACACACACACACACACACACACACACACACACACACACACACACACACACACACACACGCACACACACAACTACACAGCAAGGCACGCAACCCGCAGCTAGGCTCATCCATTTCTCATCCTCTCCACTCAACACTTCGGGTATTGAATTAAAGGGTGTAATAGCACGATCGGTACTAATGCAAGAATCACAGTGCGTTGGTGAAATACAGAACACTATGAGTGTGAAGAGGTGTGTGTGTGACTGTGTGTGTGTGTGTGTGTGTGTGTGTGGGGGGGGGGGGAAGGGGGGGGGGGGCAGATGGGGAGGGAAGAGCCTGAGATGGAAAAAGAAGTGAGGAGGCGCCTGACATTGACACGCTGAGAGACGCAGACTGAAAGAAAGAGTGTAGTCTAATGGGTCCATAATTGCACCCGTGAACACTGAGAATGTTTGCTTTGTAGGAATCACCGCAGGAAGGCTATATGCCTGATTCATAACCCATCGTATACGGCGGAGTCCCGTGCCCGGAAATTGCAGATGTGACGCGCTGTGAGCTTGGAGATCGGCTCTTTCCGACATGGAACACCGTCATGACCACTATAGCCACATGTGATTCACTATGTGTGAATGCACATTGGGGACATCATATCATGCCTTCAAGCAGACATGTTGGGCTTGACGATCCTTTGATAGTTCTTTTGTCTTTCTTCCTCCTGACCTCCCTCCCCTATATACCAAGTGAAGTGCTGTGAGACAAAATGAAAGCGTCTCCATGGGAATACCTAGAAGAAAAAAAATACAACATCTGCAGCAAAGAACTGCAGATGTTCTCCAAAGAATAGCGTATATACACTTGTCCTCTCAAAAACGTGCATCCCCCGAGCTTGAATCATTTCAACATTTTCTTCCCACATGCTGTTATTATCGTTCCGATTCTAAAATATTGCCCTTGAGTTGAGAGCATTTTGTCCACCTGCAGCTGAGCCCCATTTTCTAAAACTGAGAGATGAACCGATAGATTTCCTTCTTTTTTTTTCTCCGCCGGGGAAAGGGAAATGTTTCCGTTCAGCTTTAATAAAAAGTCATGTTTATTTAGTGCATGTGCTAGTGTGTACCATAGGATGTGGTTATGTGATCTCATCTCTTGTCACGACTCGGGTTTCTATGATTGTATACCTGCCAAAGAATATCACAGAACAGAAGTCACTTCTCGTTGTGTCTTCAATAGTCCCCATTTTATCAGTCCTATAAGGAAATGAAAGGCAGTAGCGAAAATAATGTGGCAATTCACAATGTCATGAGGCGAAACCGGATTGATAGAGCACCATTTAAATGTCTTAACATAATCTTCTTCTGTATTATTATTATTTTACACATACAGTATTAGAACAACTCTCTTGTGTATAACGCACGTAGATTTCATAGATCATAGATTTGTAAATGTGCATAAATATCTTCCCTGTGCCCTGGTTTATTGGAAATGTCTTGCTTGCAGACTAATATTAAAAGTTAATATTTGTATGCAAACAAGACATGTGTGAATTGTCTCTCCTCTCCCTGGCACGTCAAGCAGCTGGCTACAAGCCTTATTCATTAAAACCCTGTTTCACTGAACTCCTCTTCAACGCAAACAAGAATCCTTCCATGCTAACATACTCAGTACGGAGGGAGGGGGTACAAAAGAGCCTTCCATGCTAACATACTCAGTACGGAGGGGGGAGGGGGGTGGGGTACAAAAGCATAAAACATCTGCAGAGACGTGATTTTCCTTAATTAAGGGGGGAAAAAAAGTTTAAATGCCTCAAATGCTAAAACCCAGTCGTAAATGAACTCCTTATGGGTGAATTATTCATGTGCGATTGACTTCATTGCTACAAGGGGCAATCACAGCAGTGTTTCTTAAGCAAGCCCCGCTCCATTCCATTTGGGTATGGTTTCTCTCACTCTCTCTCTCTCTCTCTCTCTCTCTCTCTCTCTCTCTCTTTCTCTCACTCTCTCTCTCTCTCTCTCTCTCTCTCTCTCGCGCGCCATGCGAAGGTTCTAGATAAGGGACTCGGCTTTCCCTAATCAACTAATGTTAGATCCCTTTAATTAGCCGGGCCTCTCCCATTTGATTTCTATCACTTCCAAAGTTTATGTGTCTATTTACCATCCCCCCCCCCCCCCCCCCCCCCCCCCGCCCAACGCACTAATGAACATATCAGCACTTACAATTATGCAGAAAGGTTCGCGACGAAAGTAATTAATTAAATATATGCAATTAAAATGTGTTGCGCTTAAAAGAAAGAGATGTTTCCAGAGGTTAGATGGCGTGCGTGCGTGCGTGCACGTGTACGTGCGGTGTGTGTGCGTGTGCAGCGTGCGTGCGTGCGTGCGGTGTGTGCGTGTGTATTCCGAGCTCACTTTCTTTCCATATGTACCGCATCACTGGGCTGTATCTTTCGGAGTAAATACTGGCGCTGCAGTCGGTGTGTGTGTGTGTGTGTGTGTGTGTGTGTGTGTGTGTGTGTGTGTGTGTGTGTGTGTGTGTGTGTGTGTGTGTGTGTGTGTGTGTGTGTGTGTGTGTGTGTGTGTGTGTGTGTGTTATCGGCTGCAGCCTAGGGGAGACGTGGAGCTTTGCTTCATAATAGTCTCGGAGGTTTGGCGCTGGCTGGCTAGCGGAGCGAGCAGTGAGAGAGAGGCCCGGTTCCTCCCGGGTCTCCATTTTAAATCGCGTGCATTCATCAACTTAAGTGATGAGTTTGCGTGATGAATGGCCTCTCATTAATATCATTATGCCGCGCCTCGTTCCGCAGCGCGCAGCGCCGAGATGTACTGATGCTCGCTGACTTCATGCACGCCGTTTCACTTTGTCTGACCCGCTCTTCTTCTGCTTCCTGTCTGAGCACCCCCCCAGCTAGACATTGATCACGCCTCCAGGTCTTTAGTTTACTCAAGTTAGGGAATAAGACCCATGGTACTTAAGACACGCAAAATACAGCCCATGCATGTGAGTGTAGAAATGTAACCAAATAGACCCATTAGGGTCCATTTGGTTCCATTTGTACACTCTCAGAGTTAAACTAACAAGATTTTACAATATAAATTGGGGGTCTCTCAGAGATAGAAATGCCAAACTGGGGGTCCTTGAAATTATACGGGTTGAGAATCTCTGCTATAGCCGGAAAAATCTTCTCTTATGGCATATCTTTTCAAATTGTGGTCTGCGAGCTGATTAGTGTCAATTTGGGGGTCCTAGGCATGAAAAGGTTTGGGAACCACTGTTGTAATGAACACAGACGCACACACACACACACACACACACACACGCACGCACGCACACACGCACACGCACACGCACACGCACACACACACTACAGTAATAATGTGTGTGTGTGTGTGTGTGTGTCACACACACATTAATACTGTAGTCGGGAGGACATCAGAATTTTAATTATGAATGCCATTACTAATTCTAGCCCTAAAGCCTGCATTATAATTAGCTCAGTCAGACAACTCTTAGAATTAATTTAGCATAATATTTATTGAGCCAAGTTGAGCATGGATATATGAAGCATACAAGATTGGCGTGCAGGCTCTGTCCCCATGATTCATTCCCTGAATATGAATATACATTTTGATGAGATATAAGACAAATAGAATTACGCTTCAGGGAATGAATTAGCCCATTTTGGGCGGGAACCCCTTTTGGTGTTAGCATTACGTTATGCTTTAGCTGTTGAAAAATAGCAGATCTACAAGCTCATAGCGCACCACCGAGTGGCGCGCTACGAGCTTGTAGGTCTGCTATTTTTGAAAAATCGAAGAACCACTGAAACATAGCTTTTTCAGAAGACTGTCAGGATGTAGAAGACCTTTTTAGAATCTGATCTCAGGTCAGAATGAATTAAGACCCCCCCCCCCCCCATGCAGGGGGACCTATAGAAACAGAGCCTACAGGTGGATGTTGGGGAGGCGGTGGGACTTCATAGGCAGCGAGGCAGAGAGCGGAGAAGCAGCAGCAACGACCGCACAGCAGGAGAGAGAAGTGAAGCCAGGAATGACAGCGGCAGTTTAAATGAGACGCCCTGATTAGGTAGAGAGTGTGCACGAGACTATAGTCACCTGACCAGGTATAGGCGCGTTCACAAGTCGTCTGCCTGAACGCAGGCAGACAACAGCGGTGGCCGAACGGTTTGCGGAGCGGTCTTGATACCGGAAGGTCGCCAGTTCGAATCCCCGGACCGGCACGTTAACATTACCACCGCTGGAGTGCCCTTGAGCAAGGCATTGAACCCCTACCATGAAATGTTCTATGAGCAGGGTGTGGCTGTAAACAAGCATCTCGAGCTTAGTCCACTTCCCTGGGTAAACAAAGAACTTTGCTTTGGCTTCGCATCATTTGCACACCACACTGGTGCACGCCATGCCCCGAAGGTATATACCCGATCTGCAAGTTTAGAACGTGTCGCATCATGACACATTGTTGAGCTTGTAGATTGGCTTCTTTTGGCAAACGCTAACCCCCTCTACAGATGCCTAATAATCCTATCCGCCAACTGAATCTTTTTCGCACTATAAATCTTTTTTTAACCTAAAAAAGGACCATTTATCTTGTGATTAAATTGTCCTCACAATGCCTATAGTTCTCAAACTTTACTATACTTTGGGGACATTTGGCCCTCACAAGTAAGTACTCGCACGCACTCACGCACACACGCGCGCAGACACACACACACACACACACACACACACACACACACACACACACACACACACGTGCGTGCACACACACACGCACACACACACACGCCCTCCACATCTCCACTCTCTCCTGTCCCAGATACAGTGAACCTCTGCAGCCGCTCTGTGGACTCTCTCCTCCCGGCGGAGCGCTGGGAGCAGATGTTCTTGAACCCCGGCTGCCCCTCGCCATGAGGATGCCTTATAATTATGGATATAAACAGATTGTGCACATGGTTTAACCTGCCATGTGTGATGAATGGCAGCCTCAGACCCGTGGCATTATACCCCCCCCCCCCCCCCCCCCCCCCCCCCCCCCCTCCCAGCGATGCAGAGGAGCGCTTAATGGCAGCGGGGAGAGTGGGCCATCTTAATGCTCCGTCCATATGTCCAGCTTCTTCAGCGTTAGACCCGGGTGGTCCCACAGCAGGCGCTCAGTTGCCGTGCGTGCGTGTGTGTGTGTGTGCGTGCGTGCGTGCGTGCTTCACAAAGGTATTACTGTTATCCACTTTAGCCTTAGTGTCCCAATTTTCGGTATGTCATTCCGCCGTATAGTCTGAAAACCCACCTCTTCAGACTCCATTTTAACCCGTACAGTATATAGCACTTGCCGTGTGTGTGTGTGTGTGCGTGCGCAAGCGTGCGTGCGTGCATATAAACGTGTCACGTTGTGATGCATTGTGAGCTCGTATAGATCAGGGGTTCTCAACCCATGGGCCGCGACCCCTCAGGGGGGTCGCCAAATTATGTTGGGGGGTCCCCAAATACATATATATATAAAAAAGAAAGATGCAACTGAATGGCTGGACAATGGAAATTAAGAGTTTACATAGTACGTGGTGCATGCATAAACTTTACTTAATGACTATATCTGGTTTCAGTATTCATTTATGATGTGTTTTCTCTATTATTAAGGTTTGTATTGGTGGTGGGGAGGGGAGGGGGGCGGGGGGTGGGGGTCCCCAGCCAAACGGGTTGAGAACCCCTGGTATAGATCAGCAATGTTCTGTGGTTAAAGGTATTAAGTGAGCAGAGGGGTTTGTGATTCGTTGTCAGATCATTTGTTTGGCTCATCACTTCCAATTGCATTTGTATCCCTTATACCAATTACTATCCCCGCCTGGAAATGCATTTTTCTATTTGATAAAGAGCTGGAGAGACATGGAGACTCTTGTTACTGAACAAAATATCTGTATAGAAACAACTACTACCAGAATATTGAGCTATTATTTTAACAAAGAAATATCACTTACGCTACCTTTTTATATGAGCAAATTAGTAAATGAGTGATAATCGGGCTCATCCACAGACAGGGATATAAAGTACCATGTGTTGAAAAGGCAGTTTATCATAGGCTATTCTATTGATTTTCTATTCAATATAGCCTGTAGACGGAAAGCACTATAAACGAAAATGGGCTACATACGTATAGGCCTATATGTATTCTGTCCATACATCCTGGAGTTATTGTGAGAGCTATCAGCACAGCAAAAGAGATTTATTTTGACCAAAGATATTGCGGTGAGAATACATTTAATGGCTTCTCAGAAAAAGCTATTGCGCTATAGAGCAAAATGTATCCCTTTACGCTGACATTTATCTGATATTATGAGTGCTCATTGACAATGTGAGGCTGTTATCTGAAAACACACCGCGGCAGGACTGAAATAAACCCTCCATCACAATAAAAATGACCTTTTAGGGCCTTGAAACTCCACAAGCATTATTTTTCTCCCTCTCTTTTGAGTCTTCACAAATATATACACAGTAAACAGAACTACAAATCAACATCACAAAATAAGAGTAAGGTACACAATAAATAAAACAACAAACACACAACTTAACAATATGATTGTCTGGAGATGAAAACAAATACATTTTTAAATAGGTATAGTCTACTAATTTGTCTGTGTCACGTCTTGTATTTCCATTTTTCTCCCTTTGTTTTAACCCATTTAGGCCTAAGGCCGATTCTAAAAACGCCTCTAAATCCTGACCTAAGGTTTCTGAAAAACTTCAAATATTTATATAGCAGCATCAAAAAAATTACATTTTTGAATACTGTACATACTGTACAGAACCCAAATATGGGTTCCCGGCCTGAGGGGGTAAGATACCAATATGGGTTCCCGCCCTAATGTAGGTAATTTAATTTCCGGTGTTCCTGTTTTATACCTTTCATTTTGCCAATATCTGGTATGGCGGCTTTCTTCCTTGATGCAAGTACAACGTCTGTCAAGTAGAACTATTCTCTCATCACAACATCATCAATGTTCCCAAGATCACACAGTAGATATATAAATATTTTTAACAAACCGCATTAACATTCTCCCCATATCTCTGAATGATCAGCCTCCATCATCACAGCAGCCTCCAGCATTGTGAAGCAATGTGTCTGCCTTATATTGTGGCTGTTCCAGCACGATTCCCTCCATATAGTGAATGTGTCTCAGACATGATACCATTTAAGTCAGGGCTGTCCAAAGTGCGGCCCGCGGGCCAAATGCGGCCCTGGGACGAATTGTACATGTTGTATAATGTATTCATATCTGAATTGTATTATGAACGGCCTGCCCAACGGTATGGGACATTTTTCACCTGGGCATTTCCCAGAGTATAATTTGTCAGTGTTCCTTGTATATATATATTTTTTTTTACCTTGCTTGTCTCATTACATTTGGTAGTTACACATTTTGTTCACAGCACACACCTGACAAAAGACCATTGATTGATGATGGTTAAATAGAATCGTTAAAACATGCCCTTGTTTTAATATTTTCTATGGCCCCCTATGGAAAAGGTTTGGACACCCCTAAGTGGTTCCAACCTAGTCTGTTCTGAAAAGTAGTCTCTTAAGTCAAGTGTAGTCAAGGGAGGGGAGAAAGGAGGAGCACCCCCTCCCCCCAGGCACAGCCCCCCCCCCCCCCCCGGACTGACTTACTTGACTTATTCCTGTAGGCTCCTATGTGGAGCATAGGGCCGCAGTCACACTGTAGTTAGGCTGGGTACCCCAACACACTCCTACCTGTTACCTGGCATTCTGGGTACCCCAACACACTCCTACCTGTTACCTGGCATTCTGGGTACCCCAACACACTCCTACCTGTTACCTGGCATTCTGGGTACCCCAACACACTCCTACCTGTTACCTGGCATTCTGGGTACCCCAACACACTCCTACCTGTTACCTGGCATTCTGGGTACCCCAACACACTCCTACCTGTTACCTGGCATTCTGTGTACCCCAACACACTCCTACCTGTTACCATTCCCCCCTCGAAGGTGGCATACCCGTTCCGTGTCTTTGAAATGTAGTGGAATGAAAGTAAAGTACTAAAGATACTAAAACAAAAGTCAACCAAACTTTGGTGGTATGGAGGTTTTTTTTTCTTTCTAGTAGCTATCTTCAAATAGTCTTTTGTGTATCATCTGGCTCATGTAATAACAGGACGGTTATATTGTGAATTTTAATAGAAGCCTGCTGCTTGCAATGGCATCCGGCCAAGAGTCTAGTTGCTTTTGGACCTGATTCATAATAAATTGCTTTATAAATCTATCCTTTTCTTCCTGTATCTCCCCAGGAGGATCTCATCTATCTCCCGCTTTGTTTCCTTAATTTGTTGTAATACCAACTGTGTTTTTACCCTTTTCCTCCGGTACTCTCTCTCTCTCACTTTCTTTTCCTCCAGTACTCACTCTCTCTCACTCTCTCTCTCTCTCTTGCTCTAATTTTTGTTTGTATGTGGCTATAGCAAAGCCTTTTTTTGTTGCCAGAGCGATTAGACTTCCACAACTAAAATAAAAGTCTTCCTAGCATCCCACACTATTACAGGGGCCACATCCACATTAGCATTATCTTCTATACACTTCTTTAATCTCTTACCTACATCTGCCACCTTGGTTTTTCACAGTATGCGTGTGTGTGTGTGTGTACTGTGTGCGCACACAAGATGTAACAATAAAGGATACAATAAAAAACATCCTTGAACTCTGTGACTCTCACCATGCAGTATTCATTAAAAAGTAGTATACAGCCAGGCGTCGACAGAATGAGATACTGAATAGTGTGTAGAACGTCTCTTTCTAGAGGCTTTACATTCCATCCAAGAATCTATTAGCCTCATTTCCTGTGCCGATAAAGTTGCTCAGATGCATCTTGTTTTTCTTGAGGCCTGTATCGAAAATAATGATTTATGCACTCATTTTAAGTAACCATCCCCATGTCAAAATACCTTCAGTCTCTAAGGCAAAAACTGTCAAACATAGTTTAAACAATAAAAACAAAATGTTACTCTCTGGGGGGGGGGGGGGGGGGGGCAACACATTGATCACTGTCACCATGTTGTTTTCCTTTTATTAATACATACTTTCTCGTTGTCCCTGATCATTATGGAACTCATATGGGATCTGTATGTGTGATAAGGATGGCCAGTTGGCCACTCCTTCCCCCTCTTCTGGCTATAGTTTCTATAGAACAAGGAAATGCATTTCAACAACCAAAGCATTTTTGTTGCATTTGTCTTGTTCTTGTACAGGCACTTGGCTTTACTTTCTTTCTTCCTTGTTCTTTTTTTCCTCTTTTTCTTTTTTCTTCTTCAAATTAACAGGACCTCAGGACCTTGCTCCTTTT
Source organism: Protomyctophum bolini (assembly GCF_963924005.1). Lineage (NCBI taxonomy): Eukaryota > Metazoa > Chordata > Actinopteri > Myctophiformes > Myctophidae > Protomyctophum > Protomyctophum bolini. The sequence continues at coordinate 33,779,710 of NC_137880.1, forward strand.
AACTGGATTATTTATATTAAGTGACACCGATTTAATATTGTAATGTGGCATTTAAATGGCCCTGCCCTGTGTTGCGCTCATAAACCTCCAGTCCAGACAACTTAAAACTGCACAGGCCTGAACATCTGGACAACATGTGCTTCAGTAAATAAAGAAAATAAAGGGGGGGGGGGGGGGGTCAGGGTGATTCCTCACCGCCCGGTGTACCGTCCTAGACTCATGCAACAGCCACTCATTTTAACCCTGCTGGTTCTACAGAATTCCACATACCGTGACAAAAGTGGAGGGATCTGCCCGGTGTCTCCATGGAATGGTGTTCTTCAGTTCATGTCTTGTGCATGTCGATGAGTCCCAATGCATGTGCATCTTGTCTAAGAGGACCTGGAATCAGATACCTTTCTCCTTCAGCGCCCTCTTCATTCCTGTGTACAGTATGCATAACCCATTCTGACCTGAGATCAGATTCATACGAGGTTTCCACTGGACACACACTGGTCTGATTAATCCATTCTGACCTGAGATCAGATTCTAAAAATGTCAGTCGTTCTTCGATTTAAAAAAAATAGCAGACCTACAAGCTCGTAGCGCGCCACTCGGTGGCGCGCTATGAGCTTGTAGATCTGCTATTTTTCAATAGCTAAAGCATAACATGATGCTAACACCAAAATGGGTTCCCGTTCAGAATGGGATAATTATCGTGATGAAATGATAGGTGTCACCATAGCGCAATTGAGCGTCTGGCCTGTAACAGGCCAGACGCCATTATTATTTATAATAGATAAATACTGAGTATACATAATGTAGGACAAAGAGGAACTGGACCTGATGTAATCTGAGAGACATAATGGACCACAGGCCTCCAGAATATTTTAATCTCCTCACATTCCCATAAGCAATGAAATAGTGTACCTTTATGTTCACTACATTTATAGCATAAATCAGGAATGTTTGGATCGAATTTATTTACTTTCCCCGGGGTTATATAAGTTCTCCTCTCATCTCGTCCTAATCTAGTATTGATAGTTTGTGTTTGTGCCTTGGAACATATTAAACCCCAATCAATTTCTGAGATTTCCACTTGAAGGTCCTGTATCCATTTTCGTCTTATTTTCTCTGAGTCATCTTTATGAAACCCTTCTAGTATGGAAAAACCTCTCAAGCACGGTTAAAGGAGGTTGTTTTGTATTTCTGACACATAATACAATTTCTGATTTACAAGTATTTGAAGAAGTGGTTTTGCGATACCTCATATCTCCTCCTCAGCCCCTCAAAATACATTAGATTGCAATTCTCGTATAGATCATAATTTAAATCCCAGATCCCTCCTAGGCTCCTAGCTGGAATAAAATGTTCATTTCCCCAAATCGGTGCAAAGCAGGACAGCTCAGGGGTGTTTCCCATGAATTTATGGATTTCAAACCAAATATTTATAGTATTGATGACAAAAGAGTTAGACACACTTTTCCTTAGGTGTTTAACTGGAGCTGAGTATAGCAAGGAATCCAAACATACCGGTAGATCTCTTGAGGATAGGAGTTCAATTTGGACCCAGGATGGCTTAACATTTCCAGTAAACCAAAACATTGAAGTGCGTAGTTGAGCCGCCCAATAGTACCACTGCAAATGTGTGAACTGTAAAACTCCTCTATCATAATTATGGCTTCCTATTATTCCAAAATTTGCAAAAAGCTTTTTTATTGAGCTGAGTTGTTTTATCATTGCCGTAATTTTAACACCAATATAAACAAAGCCATGCACAGCATTTGCAAACGGACATTTGGATTTCTTCTCTCCTGTTCATTCAGAAACATAATATATGACTTGTTTTTATTCACCTTGAACCCAGAGAAGCCGCCGTACAGACCAATCGGTTCTAAGAGAGATGGAATCGATCTAGCAAGGTCCAGCATTTTTTTTTTTTTATCAGCACATCTTTCAAACAACTACCGTAGCCATGTTAATGATCTCGGCATCATCATTTCATTTCATTCGTTCAGTCTAGTTTCATGGGCCTGAGTTTGGAGTATTGAGGGTCGTGGTTTACATTAGTTATTAGGTTATTAGATTATTTTAGTTTTCACTCCCCTGCTCATTCCAATAAAGATTACAACAATTTGTATGACAATTAGTGAATTAAGGCAGTTCGTTCTTTTAAGTTGCTATCAGGAGCTGGAAGTTAAGCAGCCATAATTGCTTGCCTGAATCTCCAGAGACATTGAAGACAGTGAGGAATGGAACTGGGGGTTGCTTATAGCTGTGGGTTGGGGGAACCCACATAGTGAATTTGGGGTGAGGGAACAAACAAGCTATAGATGATGATGTAAGGACGTATGATCATGAACATAATTTCAATGGCAGCAGCACTGCTGTATAAAGCATGGGAAAATGTCCCATCTGCATGCCTCCAAAGCCATGCCGTGTATGGCATGTGTGTATAGCTCAAATAAGACTGAATGGTTGCCAAGAGAACCGATATAAAAAGAGAGAGAAGGCAAGATAAGAAAGAAAATACTGTATATGCATAAAAGAAGAGTTGGTGTACAGAAAGTGACATGGAGACAGGCTGAGAGACGGGCAAAAGAAAATGAAAGAATTATAAATTCTCTAAATAATTAATCCTTTGTAGGCTACTGATAGCGCCTCTCATCTTGAACAAAATAGACATGGAGATTGTTCAGCAGGAATCTGCCTCGCTGTGTAGTCTCAACAGGCAGAGGGAGTGGAAGAAATACTGCTACTGTTTGAATCCACGAGCGTACAGCATTGTCTGTTCTTTATTAACATTCTGAGGACGGCCTCTGTGCCCAACCACCGCCGTATCCCGCTCATCTAATATTCAGCCTGAGGTTCCGTGACATTCCTCAGGGCATGTGCCTGACATTTGGAAGTAGACTCTTGTAGATGGGAGCAATAATGTCACCCCGAGTTGCGGCTGTGTTTTTCAGAACCACTGGCAAAACAACAGACAGACATTTGTTTTCTAATGCGGAGAGCCGGAGAATAGTTTAATCCAATGAGATGGAGGATGACTGAAGTATTGAAAGAACGTCAGGAGAAAATTAGATTTTTTGTTTTTGTCCCTTCATTCAGTCAGAACTTTTAACAGTTGTTGTGGCAGAAAGAAGAAGTCATTTTGGATATTCTTCTGTGGAGACTATACCCTGCCCTGTCTGTGGACCAAGACCTCTCACATTTCCAGATGTTCTGAGTAGGGACACAGGACTGACTGTGAATGAACTTGGTGTGGCAGAGACAAGTGGAAGCAGCTTGTGTCGCAGATCTCGAGGGCACTCGAAGGATGATGATGAGAACTTTTAGATGCAGATAAACATCTGACCAAACCATCGTCCAGTATCCACGCAGGATGAACGTGTAGTTCACATCAGTGAGAGCTAATGAACTATACTGTATATCATGGCGGCGACCCGATCGCCGAGAGGTTAGGGCCGCGTATACCAGATGTGCTCTTATGCCTGACAGCGAGTCCCCGGTGCAATTCCAGTTGCAGTTTAGAATAGCTCGTTTGCTGTATTGTATTTCCTGCCTCTCTCTCCACTGTGACTATCGAATAAATAAAAGAAATAAGTGAAAAACAGACATACATCCTGGCTGTTGGTTCCCATCCAGGGAATGCCTTTGAGTGATTTCAGACATGCCTTGTAGAGCCAGTCATTGTCTGCCATAACGGCATCAGTATGTGGACTGTGATCATGCTTGAAATTGTGAAATAAAGACTGTTAGAAGATAATATTGTGATACTATATATATATATATATATATATATACACATATACACATACATATGTATACTGTCCGCACGCACGCATGCGCACAGAGAGAGACAGACAGAGAGAGAGAGAGAGAGCATTGGCCTAGGTCTTTATTGCATTTCCGAGCAAGCACAAACTCCAGCAGACCAGAACCTGACAGCACAGCAATCATTCGTCCTGTACCAATAAGTCATGCTTTATATGTTGTATACAGTAAAGTCTAAGACAACCAACAACCATACCAAACGGTATGCATGCGTGAAACATCTATCTCGTTGTTAACTCAAATATAATTATGGAATTTATATTAGGCTATTTTCATGAACAGAATAATAGTCATTTATTTCATGCTTTATGCTATCTAATCCATCCTTATTCTATTCCCTGAAAATGTCAAGAGCGCCACCATCGATTAAGACGTTGTGTGTCACGCCGCATGACCATGTCATGTTTGTCATGGAATACGGAGGATTCCCAGAGAGCCACTGCCATTATGGCAGTGAGTTGTTGCTCATGTTGGCATACGACAGGGATTCTCAACCTGTGGGCACGAGGATATTGCAAGTGGGCCGCCAAATAATTGCCAAAACAAAACATTGTTCTGATAATCAATGAAACAATGAATTGATCATTGAGTAAACATGCTCTGAAAATGCACATGGTCAACCCGTCAGATGGGTTAAAGTGGTCAGATGCGCATGGAATGCTAGTCTGTACCATCATCTCAGAGTCTCTTGCCAGTCTGTCTCGAGAGACTACTCCATTGCATGGTCTGATAAGGCATTTTGTTTTGGGCAAAACGTTGAGAACCCCTGGGAAAATATTGGTGATTATCGGTTGATAACTTTCGAAGCAGGTGTAGCTATAGCTCTCTAGCCTTATTTTATTTAATATGTTTGACAGAAATATGTTTATTTTGTCAATAAATATGTCAAAATATAAATCAATCAGGCAATGGGATAATCAATCAAAAGACATGGGAGGGGACACCAGCTAGGTGAAGTGAATGAGGTGACAGCATGGCATGAAGGTACGTAGTAGATTAGATTCATGGAAGGATCTGAAACAACAGAAGTTGTGACCATGAAAACAAATGAGAGTAGACTGAATGAGTTGAGTATGAATACAGGGAGATCATGTTCATGGCAAACACCTCGCTGACACAATTTTTTTTTTTTATGATCAGTACTTTATTTTAGATTTTTTACAAACACATAAAACAGAAAACCTAAAATATAAACACAAGCAACAACAGCAGAGTACGTATTAATGGACAGACAAGATAGATAAGATAGAGAAAAATCTAAATCAAATTAAAATTTGAAAATAGTTTACATTATTTACACGACCAAGCGCAGCATCATCAACCGTATCATAATGTGTAGTAATACAATAAACAATCAATTGCCTGACCATGGATCACACCAAGGGACCTGCAACATGACTGAGGAACACGTCCCACTTCAGATCATATTTATCCAACTGATTATTCATCTTAAATAAAGATAACCTCTCCAAAGCAGCCACAATACCGAGCTGAGTGAACCATACATGTGCTGGAGGTAAAACCTCAGACTTCCATTCCTTAACAATGATTTTCCTGCCCACCATTAAATGCTGTTTGAATCCAGTCAGCTAGAGGTGCAGGGAGGTGTTTTAGTGGCGATGGATGGATCACCCAGAATAAAGAGAGCCGGTGTATAAGGAATATCCTGGTTTGTGATTTGCATTATATTCTCATGAATAGCACACCATAGTGTCTGTACCCTAGGGCACTACGCTGACACAATTCTGATGTACCGGGCAGGTATACTGGGCTGTACCGGGCAGGTAGTGGGATCAGGATGCACTGAAGGCCACTGGTGTAACATTGGGCCCAGTATACTATGTCACTGCTGAAACCATAATTGTGAACAGTCAACACATGTGGAAAACTCAATACCTTCATGCTCTACTGGACAAGATTTATTTCTTAGTGGTGTATTTTCCCTCCATCAGCACCCCAGTAGCTGTACCGAGACAGAGAGGCTGTGACACAGCATGGGGGGGGGCGTGCGGGCGTGCGTGCGCGTGTATATTTTTGTTTCTTCGCATTTGTTTGTCAGTGTGACTACTGACTGTACTGTATGTGTATACCTGCATGGGCATGTGTGCGTGCTTGTGTAGCCTACACCTGCTGTGTGCAGTCTTTTGAAACTGTACAGTATACAGTATGTGTGTGTTCAAGTGAATGTATACGAGTGTTCATAAATTAGCTTTTTATGCAGACATAGATGTCCTCCTGGTGTGTGTATGTGTGTACGTACATATGTCTCTTTGTGTGCGTGTGTGTGTGTGTGTACAAACGTGCGTGTGTGTGTGTGTGTGTGCGTGTGCATATATGCACAAGTGCGACTGATAAAAGGGGTGCACATGGTGCTGTCAGTGAGGGTTGATGGATGGGGTGGAACATGGTTTATTGACACAACACCTTCATGTTTCACAAGGCCATCAGTCACAGAGAACGCCCATCTGCTACTAGGCATGACCAGCACGTCTCCCAATGTGCACACATGACACATTCACACGCATACTCGCTATATAGGCTACTATAAACGTACGCACACGCATAGGGCATATAGACCACACATCTCTTTCGCAACCGCACGTACACTATACCTTAAACACATGCACATCATGCACAACCGGCTCCCGCAAGCGTGTCTGACACAAATACACGAACATGCACACGGGCGCACGCAATAATAGACGCCACGCCACGCACATTACACACCCACACATGTACACTGAAACAGCACGCACGCAGCACACATGCACGCATGCACGCGTGTGCACACACACACACACACACACACACACACACACACACACACACACACACACACACACACACACACACACAGAGAGAGAGAGAGAGACGCCCCACAACCCCAGAGTTTTTTTTCCATTTCCTCCCAGCAGACTAGACCTTTGTCCTTTCACACACACACCATTCTGACTTTGTTCCCCGACAGTAAAGGTTGAGAGCTGAGGTTTCAACAATATGGCTTCTCGGCTCGGACATGTGTGAGCTCCATACATATTTCATAATATGAAATCACTCTGCATATCTGTGTGAGGAACTATAGGAAGACACCAGACAAATCTTCAGTGGCCACTGTCCTGTCCTGTCCTGTCCTGTCATGTCCTGTCCTGTCCTGTCCTGTCCTGTCCTGTCCTGTCCTGTCCTGTCCTGTCCTGTCCAGCCGACCTGAGAGGTCACGGACAAAGAGAACTTCCTGACTAAGAGAAACTATCCCTGGAGTGAGGTTACAGTACCTTGCTTAAATTAATTATTTGCACAGTCTTTCTTAATTGCTGTTCATTAATGTTTTTTGAGAACTTGCACACACCTTCACACATTGCAAATAATCTAGGAAAAGAAACAGACCCTTCTAGGCCTTTGGATATAGTGAACAACTTAATATTCCTCTGACAAAATCCAGACTTGCATGTCCAATCAAAGAAAGAAGCTTACCGTATGCACAAAATGTCTTTCCATCCTATTACAGCCAACTTTGCAAAGACGTCGTCAGTAAAACTAAAATTAATAAAATATATCTGCTTCAAGTACTAATTTGCTCCTTTTCCCCCAAAAATTCTTTCACAGAGCAAGATGAGAAATAGTGGTGTGCTATACTAGTTCTTATTACATTATGTCGCTTAGCCTCAGATAACCCCTCTCCCCGAATACACACTTCACAGTTCACACTCCCTGCACCAATACTCATATACTTAAAGACCTAGGGAAATGAAAAATATTTTATTTTATTTTATTTTGAAGTTTCACTCTGGGTGTGTTTATGAACCAATCGGAACGTCATATCACTCCAGGCTATGCGCGACGCATGCACGCGCAAGCAGATTGTTTGTTTACAAAGTTACAGAGAGATGGGCAGCAAAACTCGTGGGTTATTTCCAACCTAAAATGTTTTCAGATACATATTTTAGCGTGCTGATTAAGTTTAAAATGAGCAATGCACTGTCTGGATGTCATCTTGAATGAGATTAAAATGGAGTAGTTCTGTAATCAAATCCAGCTGTGTTTGGAGGACGACGCAGCAATGGGAATAAAACGGGTGAATTAAATCAAGATAGATTTTTATGCATGCGATAGTCGACACTTCATCACCCCGATGGAAGTAATCAAAAATACACAAACAAAAATACACTAAAATGTCAATTTTCCCATTGTTTTGGCATCCATTGTTGGGTATGCCCATATGATAACCATTGGATATGGTCTAAAAGTGTGAAAAACATATTTTTCATGTCACTAGGTCTTTAACCCATTCTGACCGGGCACCCATTTTGGTGTTTAGCATCATGTTATGCTTTAGCTATTGAAAAACAGCAGATCTACAAGCTCATATCGCGCCACCGAGTGGCGCGATACGAGCTTGTAGGTCTGCTATTTTTGAAAAATTCGAAGAACGACTGACATTTTTAGAATCTGATCTCAGGTCAGAATGGGTTAATCAGACCAGTGTGTGTCCCGTGGAAACCTCGTATGAATCTGATCTCAGGTCAGAATGGGTTAAAGCTATATCAACTACGACATGCATGCACTGTATTGCTCTGCTTATAGTCTATATTTATGTATGTATACGCATGTGTTCCAGTATAAATATATTCTCTAAATAGCCATGCAGTTTCTCCAACAAGTTTGTGTGTGTGTGTGTGTGTGTGTGTGTGTGTGTGTGTGTGTGTGTGTGTGTGTGTGTGTGTGTGTGTGTGTGTGTGTGTGCGTGTGCGTGCGTGCTTGCGTGCTTGCGTGTGAATCACAATGAGCGAGTTGTCTCACCTCATCCTACCTGAGTCCAAACAGCTTGTCGTGGTGACGATGTGCAGTCCATGTGATCAGCACAGATGCTGTTGCAGCAACATGATGAATTGCTTTCTGCAGTTCACACTGCTCTCTGCATGCCTGTGTGTGTGTGTGTGTATGCACACATACATGTGTACGCGTGTGTGTGTGCGTGTGAGCCAGAGTGTTAAACACATCAAGCATGAGAAGTGAGGGAGAGATGCTATGTGGGAGGGAGAATGGTGGAGGGAGATAAGCAGGGTTGGAAAGAAAGGAAAGTGGGAGATGGTGATGGAAGCAGAGAGGGGGGGGGGGGGGGAGGGCTGCTGCTGCTGCTGCCACCCTTCCAAACCGGCGAGCATTGCCATCCTCAGCCTGTGACACACATACAGTAGACGGGTTCTTCCTCGTCTTCGTCACCGTGTCCTCATTACAGTTAATAGGAGGTATATATGTACATGGTGGTGGGGAGACTGTGGCAACGACTGGGCCGCTCTGGGGACTAATGATGGGGGGCCAGGGGCCCCGGGAGGGAGGTTTGTTGGTGGTGATTCCCTGCTACTTATGAAGGGGCCATTGGGGTCAGAGACACACACACACACGCACACACACTCCCCTTCTCTCTCACACACAGTCACACACACACACACACACACACACACAGTCCCATGTGCACTCAGACAGCTGCAGCTCGCTCCGCTCTCCGTTTGCCCTTGGGAGAAAAACGGTAAGAGAGAAGCAAACAGCGGGGAATGTTTGCCTGAACGCACACCGCGCCCCATCCATCTCCTCCCTCGCTCCCTCCCTCCTTCCCTTCCTCCTTCCCTCTCGCTCTGTCTAAGGAGACGTGATGGTTTCTCCCTCCCTCCTCTGTCCCTTTCCGTGGTATGTTGGTCCGGTCTTGGTTCAGTGCAGATATAATCCTTTAATGCCTCCCAACGATCCAGAGGTGGAGGGCTGCTCCTGGTTGCCTTATGGGACCTGCTGGGATCACACCTGCTGGAGCAGGTTAAGATAAATGCCAGTGGCCAGTTGGGCATCTGGCTCTGCATTAATATTTAACAGCCTGAGTGCCCCCCTCCCCCCCACATACACACACACATACACACGCATTGAAAATATGAAGGTGCCAAACCCCGCGGACATATTGCAGGTTAATATGGATTTGTGCAAACTGGGGGGAATGGAAGAAGGAAGAGAGCATTATCGTGAGATTCGACCCCGCATGTTAAGTCTGTGCGGCGACGGCTGCTGCCCGCCTGCATCCACCCGGGGTGAATTTTAATTTCCCGGCGACCGGGGGAAAGATACACCTGCACGGTATATAGTGTGGCTTTCAGAGCAATTATTCCGGCATTATGTGGGTTTTAAAACCACATAACGGGCCTCTGCATTGCAGAATCGATTCTACTCATTTCCAGCTGAAATGGATTCTCTGGTTTTCATTTCGGAGGGATTACCTCATCAGAGTAATGTATCTATCTCCCTCTAGTCTTTACGTTGTCTGGCTGACTTGTTGTCTTAACACCTAAACATCTTAGGTATTTCCTGTGTGTGTTAAGGTTAAGTGTGTGCCGTCATTCTCTTCAGAAGCACCAAGAAAAACAACTCACTCATTTTTTTTCCAGTTCTCCAAGAATCTATAGAATGTGGGCCTCCATTAAGAACCCAATCTGACAGTTTCAACTTACTCGGGTCAGCTTGTCACTCTAAATCATCTTATTTCTGGATGTACCTTTAGTAGCTATTAGAGCCGAGAAGGTCCTTGACCTTCCCTAACAGGGTTAAATGGTTCACATTTTTCCTTCGGTTGAGGCCTGAGAAACAGCTGTAAGTTTGTAACTACGCCCGTGTGCGACTGGCCATGGTGTAAACCTATATCCCTTGTTCATTTGCAATGCCTGGTAGGTGATCATGTTCTGTCTGAGGAAACATTATTTTACTTTTTACATTTTTCACACGCCATTATCATCCCCTTGCTTGGCGAGATTTCGTTAATGTCTATTTGAACTCGGTACTCTCGAATGTTCCCATTATTGCATGAAACTGTTTGTACATGCTGTTATTACTGTGTATTATTCCATTATCACAGAAAAATAGTCTACAATATGCTAGCAGCCAATTTAAGCCAATTGAGATGTTCCAATCCGTTGGCATTCATGTAGCCAGACGGGCACAGGGCTGCCTCTGTGTGACGCCCAGGGGGTGGAGGAAGTCTTTTACTTGAGTAAAAGTATCAATACAAACTATGTAGAAATACTCTGTTACAAGTAAAAGTCTGGTGTTTTAAAAAAAATTACTTGGGTTGGTCGGTGACTAAGTAGCCTACTGTAGATCACATATATGATTCTTTGCTGTTGAGAAAATATTTTCCCTCAAAAGTGTTCAAGTCTGTGGCATTGACCCAATAAATCACCAAGTGACAATTCTGTGTTTTTATATTCTAGGTCCACCATCATCCAAAGACACTGGAGGAGCCGAGGCTGATGGAGACTGCGTTGCTGGTAGGTTCATTAATTAAACCACGTTACCATTATTTATACAGTGTCAATAAAAACACTGACAATATGTTTAACACAGAACAAGAGATAAGTGCTATGCCATCTAGTGGACTCTTGTAATGAAGCACCGATTGAATCGCACCTTTGAACGACACAGATAGGCAAGCTACGCTGAAGGACATCTCATTACGAATGGGCCGTTCTCTCCAACTTGCACATCAGAAAGAATGAAATATCGTTCACAATCACATTACATTTTCTCTTCTATTTACCATTTTACCACCAAAAACAAACAAACAGTACTTAAGTTGCTTTACACCACTGGTGACATCGCCCTTGGAGATTGAGCTGCACTGTCAAATCCAACCTAGGGTTCTTTCCTATTTTGGTCATGTCATTATAGTTGAAATAGCTGAAATAGTTAATGTAAAAGCTCACAGAGCTTGAGCTTGTAACTTTGGCGTTGCTATATTTTCACTTCAGTATAAAAAATACAATGATACAACAAGGTAGTTCCGACGAAGCAATCTGATTGGTTGAAATAGATATATACCCGTTCTTCAAACGAGCATGACCGCACACCGTGCTTCAAACGAGCATGATCGCACACCTAATTAAAATGTAAAAAGAAAAAAAAAGAGTCTGCTGCTGTGCACATGCTAAGCAGCTATATACGCCTGCCGTTTTCATGGGACGTTTAGGGACATTGTAGCTAAATCTGGCATTAAAACATAATTAATTTCTATCGAATATCTTAATTACAATGACATTGAGCTGACGTGTTTTCTTAAATGTTGCATAATCGCAATTTTACACTCAAGGGTGTGCTTTTACCGTGCTTATCGGCATTGCTTGGGGAACTCCGCTCTACCTCGTTCCTGAATCAACGCTGTCGTGCCGATAATCACCGTAAAGCACACTCTCTCGTGTAATATTGCTTAGAGCTTCAGTGGTTAACTCTGAGATTGTAAGCTATATACTACAAATGTAACCAAATAGATAAATCTTGTTTTGGCAAAATAAACGCAGATGCATCAGGCTGCCCGGTGTGAGTTGGATTAGACATCATTCCACATCTCTACAGGGAGTGGGGCATGAAAACACAGAACAACGGAAAACATTGGGGTCAGACCCACCTCTGTGCCCTCCATTTCTGCCCGTAGGAGACCCACATGTCCCCAAAGTGTTTTGATGATTGCTGCTGTGTGCAATTTGAACTGCAAACAAGTAAAGAATAAGTTAGGAGGAGGAGGAGGAGGAGCGCAAACTGGTTGAGGGTGGTAGGTTTGGAGGACTTAGGCTGTCATCAAAACAGATTCTTATCACTTTAAGGGTCGCTGCTGGTATAAGAGCACTTGAAATGAGAAATCCTCCCCGATTTCCAAAGGGAACAGGCCACAGACGGTTGCATATCTGGGTCAGAGCCGTGGAGGGCCTTCTATTATATCTTCTATTACATCCTCTGTAGTCTCACGTACATTGTTTTCCACCAGGTGAGCTGATAGCGAAAACCACGGCGGCCCCTTTTTGTTGCGACGCAATACAGTACTTCCTCCTCTGCATGCCTTCAGCCTTTAGTCCGCGGCCTTTCATGCAAAAAGCAGTATCACCTCGTAACAGCCTCCAAGCCATGCAGCCCCAGATTAGGATCGCATGAATTATTAATATTCATCTGCACAAAGAGGGCACGCAGGCCTGCAGCCTGCCTTCTCCACAGCAGGGCAAAGCATTCACAGGGCCAGAGTCAATGCCTTCTCCACAGCAGGGCAAAGCATTCACAGGGCCAGAGTCAATGCCTTCTCCACAGCAGGGCAAAGCATTCACACAGGGCCAGAGTCAATGCCTTCTCCACAGCAGGGCAAAGCATTCACAGGGCCAGAGTCAATGCCTTCTCCACAGCAGGGCAAAGCATTCACAGGGCCAGAGTCAATGCCTTGTCCACAGCAGGGCAAAGCATTCACAGGGCCAGAGTCAATGCCTTCTCCACAGCAGGGCAAAGCATTCACAGGGCCAGAGTCAATGCCTTGTCCACAGCAGGGCAAAGCATTCACAGGGCCAGAGTCAATGCCTTCTCCACAGCAGGGCAAAGCATTCACAGGGCCAGAGTCAATGCCTTCTCCACAGCAGGGCAAAGCATTCACAGGGCCAGAGTCAATGCCTTCTCCACAGCAGGGCAAAGCATTCACAGGGCCAGAGTCAATGCCTTCTCCACAGCAGGGCAAAGCGTTCACAGGGCCAGAGTCAATGCCTTCTCCACAGCAGGGCAAAGCGTTCACAGGGCCAGAGTCAATGCCTTCTCCACAGCAGGGCAAAGCGTTCACACAGGGCCAGAGTCAATGCCTTCTCCACAGCAGGGCAAAGCGTTCACAGGGCCAGAGTCAACATTTTACAGTGGCCAAGTGTGGTGCATCATTAGGACAGTCGTGCACACTATCTGTACATGTGCACAGACACGCACGCACGCACGCACGCACGCACGCACACACACACACACACACACACACACACACACACATACACACACACACACACACACACACACACATACACACTCACAGGCACCATTTCTTCCTCCCTTCAAATGTAGATATGATAGTCCCCTGGGGTGCTGTGGGCCCCCCCTCTGTGTCTCTGTGTACACAGCTCCATTTCCTGAATGGCGAACAGTCCAAGCCTTCCAAATCCAGAACCATGCAGCGGTCCAGCGTGTTTTCATTATGTGCCTTTGTGTGCGGGCCCACAACCGGCCGTAAAACAGATCCTATTAATCAGTAGGCCCAGGAATAATCACCCGCTCAGCAATGAGTTAGACCCATGGCCTGATTTACAGGATACTTAAGGTATAGTTGCGTGCCTGAGTCTGCACGCTTTACATTAGCCGATCTACAAGCTCACAATGCGTTGCTTTGCTATGTACGTATGCATTGTGTCCTTGTAGATCAGCTGCAGTATGTTCGCCGTGCGACACAGTCCCATGAACTATAAAGCATAACAGGGCTCTGAGAGATGCTGTGCTCTACCTCTCCCCCGTCGCTGTAAACGACACAGAATTTACAATGTTTGTTCAGAACGTCCGGAACATTTTCTTCAAGCGCGACTCTCTACAGTACAACTGATATTTACATCGTTTGGTTTTTTTTCGCCTCTCCCTCCCACTTTCTTCCTCTGCGAGTTCCTTATATTTACGGCTTTGCTAACCTTGGTTTTCATCACCTCAGAGTACTCTCCCATATTAGAGTGCCCTCCCCAACCCCCTTTCTCAGTATAAAACCTTTCCCAGGTACATCACTAATAGTAACTGTTGTGGTGCGGCTTCAAATCCCAGAGCATGAATATATTGGTGGAAACTTGCACATGTGCGCGCCGCGTGCTGAGAAATACGAATGCAAATGTAAATACTTAAGATTCATGACTTGCCCGGGAGTTAAACAGGAGAATTTACTTGTAACTACCGTGAACGCCCTGTACCCCATGCGGCGGCGACCATGCAGGCTCTGTTATGTCTTGTGTGTGATTTATCTTGAGTTATATACCCTCCTCGTTGAGGTGTAATTCATTGCATGCTGGGAACTGTGGAAAGCGGATCTGGTTTAGAAGCCGATCAAGAGAGCGACTTTGTGCTTGTGTGTGTGTGTGTGTGTGTGTGTGTGTGTGTGTGTGTGTGTGTGTGTGTGTGTGTGTGTGTGTGTGTGTGTGTGTGTGTGTGTGTGTGTGTGTGTGTGTGTGGCGTGCATCAGTACACACAGTAGACTGTGGCTCACTTCAATGAGAGGAGGAAGGTGCAGTCAGGGAGAGTTGACCAATTGCCAGGTCAGGATGTGTCTCGATGGACTGTGTGTGTGTGTGCGTGCGTGCGTGTGTGTGCGTGAAGGGGGAGAGGTTCTCTCTGTCTGTCTGTCTGTCTGTCTGTCTGTCTTTTGGTATGATCGTATGATCGCACAAACAGATGGGAGCCGACATCCTAACATCAACAGGAAACACTCTTGGGTTATTCTCTGCAGGGACATGACATCAGCACAGGAAAGTCCCGCTTCATGTCCATAGGGCATGTGGTGGGGTTACATGTCACTGAAGCTTGTCTCTTTCTACCTGCGTGGAACTGGAAATACAATGGGCTCCGGATTCATGAATCACCCGTCTGCAAACAGATTGGATCTTAAAGGGCCGGGGGGAACATTTGGCAGTCATCATCGTTGGTGTTTTCGCTGCTCCAAATTTCTCATTTATATGCCCTTATTTTACTTTCAACATACGACAGCTTTGAATATACAGTACAGATTATTTAAAGACTTTTTTGGGGGGGGGGGGGGGGGGGTGACAAATGAATGGGACTTTGAAATATATTTTGTGAGTCATGTGCAAGAAATATGGTGCCTATAGCCGTGGCCAAGTATAGTGTATATAGCGATAAACCATATAAATTGTGACAAAAATATGAGCATAGTTATTGCACGGTTTTTTCCAGACAAAATAAAAAGAGCAGAAGCAAGTTTAAAAGTGTAACTCTGAGGCATATTTTCCCAAGGTTTATTTCGAGTGTTGTTAACTTGTTGAATGCTCTACTTCAGAATCAGATAGCTCAGTGCAGAGAGACAGGAATAGCCGAGGGCAGAGAGAGGAGAGAAGAGCCACGCATGCGAGACGAGAGTCGGAATCGAACCCAGGACCTCCTCAACGCTCACAGGGAGCATATGGTCTGTGCACTAAAACCTGTCTGAAGCACCAGGCACCCACGCCGCCTCATTAGCCCCTTCTGACCTGAGATCAGATTCTAAAAATGTCTGTTTGAAAATGACAGTTTTCTGAAAAAGCTATGTTTCTGTGTCAGTCGTTCCTTGATTTTTCGAAAATAGCAGACCTACAAGCTCGTAGCGCGCCACTCGGTGGCGCGCTATGAGCTTGTAGATCTGCTATTTTTAAATAGCTAAAGCATAACACCAAAAGGGGTTCCCACCCAAAATGGGTTAGTCAATGTATTCTCCAAGCCAAGCTGTTCCTAGAAGCCCCGTTCTATACTGACACTGACACTGTGCCTCTCCCCGGCACCGTTCAGACCCCACCTACGTCCTGTCCGTCCCCACGATGCCAGCTCACAGATGTCACAGCTCTCTGTCCTCCTGCCCCCGCCCCCGCCATGAGTCCTGTCATTGTCTCCAACGCAGCTCCCGTGCTGCCAGTGTGTCAACCTTGTGACAGCCATGCTTCAGTTCCGACAGAGTCTCTGTTGTCTCTCCGCTGGTCGGGCATGCGTGGAATGCGGCAGCGCGGCGTTCACCTCAGAAATGATGTGGTGTTTGTCCAGGACGTCCCAAAGATGTCAGGAGGGGGGGGGGGGGGGGGGGGGGGACACGGGACGGGACACAGGTGTAACGTGTCAGCCTGTCGAGCCTGCAATATGCCATGACGCTCCGCAGTCACTCAGTCATGGGCCTGCATGGCACGGCGTGCCAGATGGCACTAAGCTGGGGTTTCCCTGTCCTGGCACCTGCCTGCCAAAACCGGTGCGGTTCTGTGCACAGTACAATCATCAGCGTTAATCCAACACGCTTGAGTGTGTACAATTGTAACCAAATGGACCTGTGTAAGGGTCCCTTTGCTTAAAATTGTTCACTAGAAAGTAAATTGATTACTAGTATTGAAGCATAAGATGGGAGATGAAGTTTTTTTTTTTTTAGATCAAGCTAAAGATTAGACTACGATTGGAATCCTGTGCAAATAATGATAATTGTTATGAGCACATCATTATTGCATGGTTACAGTATCAGAATGCTCAGCTATAATGCTCATCACACAAAATGGCATGTGAGGAGAAAGCCTTTGAGAATCTCTGTCTTGTACTCCCATCTGTGTGAAAGAGCTGTTCACTTTCAAAGAGGGGCAGTTGAACAGATGCCTATTGTCGTGCCGTACAGTAGGTGGTAATGAATTAAAACACCATGTTCTCGCCTGCAGGTTAATTGTGCTGATTCAAGTGAATAGCGGGATCATTTTGAGCAGCACGCTGGCTCTCCCCGCGCCTTTTATTACGACTAGTATTTTCCAGGACATTAATTCTGTGGATTTTTTCCTTTTTTTCCTTTTCTTAGCACTTAGATTACGTAAAGTGGAACCGGAGAGGACACGGTGTAAAGGCCCCGTGTGAAAGTCATTGGGTAATGACTCTGAGAGGTCATAAATTACTTACTATGACTTATGGGGTCCCAGTGATTTTGGCCAAGGATACTTTTACAGGAGTTGGGGAGGCTGGAAATGTTTGCTCACGGAATTCATCATGATCAGAAACCATTTGATACTGTGTTACATGATTCTATATCATTCCCCATGTTTTAATAGTTGCGTTTCATCATCCCCCGTGGCGGTCGGTTACATGTAAATAATTAGTCCCGCTTGCACATAATGGTAGAATCGTGGAAAAGCACTAGTGCAGTCCCAGATATACTGTACATAAAATTTATTTCTGCAGAGACCAAAGAAATATGTACTGTATTGTATGTATATTTTACACAGCGAAAAGCGCTGACATGCATGATACGCATCGGAGTATCGCATCGGCCCCCACCCCGGTGGTGGGGGGCCGATTGCCGTTTGTCTCTGTGTGTCGTATATATACCAACACTTTGCTTTCAGGGGACATCTCTGAAGGGCACCCCCAGACCCATGTTTTCCCAGAGAGCTGTCATGTCGTCGTGTTCCTCCTCCATCTGCTCCTCCGTAGACGAGAGCTGTGAAACAAACGGCAGCTTACGGAGTGTCACGTCTGACATTGATCCAGGCAGCCCCCACAGGATGGCCACGAAAAACCATTTATTCCCTGGTAAAATGGGGTTTACACACTCCAGAACAAATCCCGATGCTACCCAGGACACATCTCAGATCCATTGTCAATACACCCAACCGCTCGTTCATTTGAAGTAGATTGCATATGTGGAGGTCTTATTTTACCCCCCCCCCCCCCCTCCCCCTATCTCTCCTGGACCCGGGCCAAGCACATATTTGAGCTCCAATGTACACCCTGGGTCATTAACCCATGTAGGCCTGACGTCAAAATTTAAAAAAGAAATGTCTTCTAAATTCTGACAGTTTTTTGAAATACCCATGTTTCTATTTCAGTGGTGCTCGATATTTCATGTCAAGGACCCCAAAAATTATATGTAATTGGCCACCGACCCTCATCTGAAAATATTATGTTGTTCCAGGAACGCCTCAGTATAGCAAAGATTTTTAGTTAAAAACGTTCGCTCTGAAAGAATATATATTCAAAGATTTCTGCCGCATTTTCAAGATTTTGAAAAAATAGCAGACCTATACAAACTCGTAGCTCGGCACTCGGTGCCGCGCTACGAGCTTGTAGATATAGACCTGCTATTTTTCAATAGCTAAAAGTATAACATATAGTGCTTATAAAACCACCAAAAGGTGTTCCCGCCCAGAGTGGATTAAATATTCATGGCGGAGAATGATTTCCCACAGCACCCCTGCTGAAAGCACTTAAACACTTCCTGTTTGGTGAGACAGTTCCCCGGCGAGCAGCGGCAGGGCCACACCTGAAAGGGTCGTGTTGTCTTTGGCATCAAGGAGGCTCGCAGAACGAGTCGTCTCAAGGTGCATCCCTCGAGAGGCAATTAAACACACAAATACGGAGAGCTTTTAGCGTGAGGCTACACACGAATACTGAAAGGTATCCAAAATGTACAAGACACTATATAACTGTATAACTACTCAATTCTCTATCTCTTCTAAATTCTAAATCCCAAGTTTCCTTATTTTGCGATTTCCTCGACTTTGTGTGAACTTCATAACAAGTCCTTAACATTTCCATATACTTTTGCACGTCTCGTGCTGTAAAATGTATAATTAATTCCAAATGTCCTCGTTCTATAGTAGCTGCTGGTATGTTGGTTATGTTTAGACAGCTCGCACATTCTCCTCCCGTGGGTGCACATGTGCATCTCGTTATTTGCATATTGTGTAAATGAGTAAACTGTAAACTCGACTGTCCCTCGCATGGACATAAATACTATAAAAGAAGAGTTGCATCTTAACTATTTAAAAAGGTTATGCTGTATAACATTTTAGGTCTGCTATTTTTGAAAATTCGAAGAACGACTGACATTTTTAGAATCTGATCTCAGGTCAGAATGGGTTAATCAGACCAGTGTGTGTCCAGTGGAAACCTCGTATGAATCTGATCTCAGGTCAGAATGGGTTAATGTTTCAAGGTTGCCACTTAACCACTTGAACCCTATATCATCCCTATTATCGGGGGAACGTTCAGTGAAAATTGCAGAAGCTACAAGCATAGATTGGCTATTTTAGGCAAAAAAGACACTGAGTACAGACAGTAAAAGAGTGTAAAAAGCAGCCCCAGGCCCGGTACCCCAGTCAAACCAGTCTAGCTATAAGTATCGAATGTTTAAGTTGTTAAAGCATTGCGATATTCAACTTTGGAAGAAGTTTCATAACTAATCTGGGTGGGCATGACATGCATTATATCCAAATATTGGCAAACATCTGTGGTTAGTGTTAAGTTTGTGATCCGTGATGGATGAACCAGAAATTGTGATTTCATTCACTTTCATTGAATGGTCATCAAAAAGTTCTCAAAATCACACTTCATGCACCTAAACAAAGTAAGAACAAACGCAAACAAAGTGGATCCTGACGATATATATATAAAAACTAGTCTAGCTTTTTACATAGTTCAACATCACTTTAACAAGTGACGAGGAGAGCAGAAGTAGATATATTATGTACATCTCACCGGAAAGCTATAAGCTGACCTGGCTATGGGCCTCCAACCTCGTTAAGCTGACCTGGCTCTGGGCCTCCAACCTCCTTCTGTGGCCAACTGGCCATCGACCATCGGGATAATTCATCAGAGCCAAAGGAGATGCATGAACCAGACGCTTCCTCCACCCAAATGCAGGATTATGCACGCCTTCTCTGAATTTAAAACACGAGTCATAACAACTCGGTCCTCGGAGGGACAAGGTCTCGGAAAACAGGGAAAAGTCAAAGTCATAAATTCAGAAAATAATAAGACACACCTGACTGGGTTGCTTGTGCCAGACCCCAGCGGTGTGTGTGGTCACTTCTAAATGACTTGTGAATTGAGCTCTCAATGGGATCTGCCATTGGATGTGCTGCAATAACCCGCCAAAGTAATAGTTCATTATCTGCTCCCAGACACCGTTTCTTTCCGCTGCCTGCCCCCAGTGACAACGCCTGTCCTGTCTGTCTGCCTCTTGTCTGCCTGTCTTATATCTCCTCTATTTTAGCAGCGTCAATGATCTCTCTGTCTCCCTCTCTTCCCTGTTTGCTGTCACGCATCCTCGCGGGAGAGGAGGACAGACAGACAGGCACAGACACAGACAGACAGACAAGACAGAGAGAAGAAAGCTTTTTGTCCAAGGGAAGTTGAATCTCACTTTAAGTGGCATTTTACTATGATACCTGATCATACAAAATATCATAAGTGTTTCATCTCATTCATAATTCACCAGAGAGAGAGTGGTATGGATATAAAATAGGATGAAATAGGTACAGTAGCACACGGTGCAGTGTCTTTTGGCGGTGTACAGTAGCCTGCATATTCTGCATTATTCTTCTCTGTCGTCCAGCGATAGCTGCAGGTCGTGTTTCCCCTCTTAACCCAGTTTGGGCGGGATGCCCTTTTGGTGTTAGCATTATGTTATGCTTTAGCTATTGAAAAATAGCAGATCTGCAAAATGTATTTGTTTTTCGTGAAAATGTGGCCCAAATCTTTAAATATATATTCTTTCAGAGCGAACGTTTTTAACTCTTATCTTTGCTTCTGAGGGGTTCCGGGAATAACATATTTTCAGATGGGGGGGTCGGTGACCAAATACATATAATTTTTGGGGTCCTTGACATGAAATATTGAGCACAAACTGTCAGGATTTAGAAGACCGTTTTTCTTATTATTTTTTTACGTCAGGCCTAAATGGGTTAAATGGGAAAGGCGTACAGGCGACTGGCGGAGTCCGTCTCATCTCATCCCATTTCATCTGGCCCTTCTTTCCCCCGCTCGCCATTGTGTCGTTTTATTTTTTCTTCTTCTTTTTTTGTGTCATTATCACTCAGGAAATAACACTTAGACATACACAGATGAGATGTATTCATTACATATCTGGTCACATTGTTCTGCCCTTCCTTGTCCTTCGCCTCTCAGTCAATCAGTCCTCCCCCTTATCACTATGGGTTCAGCCAAATTCCTCCATGTCTTTATTTATGCACCTACGTACTTCTGCAGGATGACTTTCGTGAACTCCGACGTACACGGAGGAAAACATGCAATAACAAAGTCTGGCAAATGTGGCCGTTGAGTCAGTTGGTGCACGTGAAAGTGCACATAAGGCATTGTAATGTGTGTGTGTGTGTGTGTGGGGGTGGGGTGTAGCAACCCCTTGATTTACACGTCACGTCATGCTGCGATGTGTTGTTAGCTTGTGCGTATAAATCAGCTATCTTCGGTGCGTGACACCGGTATACTCAACTAAGTATAAATCAGGCATCAGGCCCCTCGGGGCCCGCTCTGCTTTCTGTCCGCTCACTTCATATTCCAGCACCAGCAGGGCAAAGTGGCGGTTGTGTCTCACCGCTAATCTGTTCAGACGAGATGTCGGTCTGAAGACGACACGTGCATCCTTCCCGAGGATCAGAAAACGTCTGGCATGCAAGGTCGCTCAGAAGTGCCCGCAGGCGAGAAAGGAGAACTCTCAAAATGTTCAGCCAAGAAGAACGGGGGACCAGCACAAGGCAAATGCACGCCTTTCGATGGAGTCACAAGATTGGCCGACGAGTCATCCTTTGACTACAGCCGAGTGTCATCCTCTCGCAATGCATGAGTCAGCGCAGAAAGGCCATCGACTAACCGCACTGCATTATAAACTTAATCTCTTGAGTTTAATTCGACGGCGAGTGAAAGTGTCAGATTGTTCACCATGCAAATAAGAGTGTAAGAGAGAGAGAAGGTCTGTGAATAGGCCTGTCTTCCTTCCCCTGATGGGAAATAAATAATGAAGACTGGAGCGGGTTGAGAGGGTGAGGGCTGGCTGGCCCAGTCAGTGCTTAATTCATGCATACCAGGGACATTATATGACAGTAATGCAATGTGTGCTGGGCCAAAAGCCTAGACGCACTTATCTAACAGTAGATTTGATTTTGTCTTTCTCTTTTTTTCCTGTGGCTGCTGTGCATTGGGAAGGCCCTCTAAGGCCTCTCGCCAGCAGGTCTGAGGACACAGCTCTTATCGGATGTGACTGCATGATAATGAAATGGCCTAATGCAATGTCAGAGCAGTTGACGCGACACAAAAAGGCTAAGGCTGGTGAAATTCTTTAATCAGCTCAAAATGTCAGAGGGCTCCCCTTGATTTTAAATCATGGGCCTGCAGTCAGATTATAGTCCTCGACGCAGACGACGGACCACAAGGAGCCCCGCTTCTTTCCCACCTGCCGTAAAGGTCTGTCCAGCTCCTGACGACCTCCCCATGTCTCCCTCTCTTGTTCTCTCAACATTATTACCACAAGACTTCCAATGATACAGACTCAGAGCATGCATGCAAGGCGCTCGACAGGAAGATGACAATATTGTTCTTGCTTCAGAAGCACTTTGTGTATTCTATTAAAACACCCTCTCCTCACAACTATACTCTTTGATGAATAAATCTCTGAAAGGCACTCGTTTGTACAGCTAAAGTGCAAGCACAGTACACAGTTATTAATTAGTGAAAAAAAATCAAACACAGGCTAGGCTGCAGACAGAGATATTTCAATTACAATGTGAGAACTTCAACTTCCTTCCTTTGTGTGAACACACCACATCTGAGGCCGCCCAAAGGGACAGGAGTAATGAGAACTGTATAAGCACTTTGTAATAATTCAATATCCTTTCTACTGTACTACAAATATGTGTCTTTGCATCAAGGAGACTTTGCCTTGGAGATAAATTCAACTGGTACATCACCCAGCTACCATGCACCCCCACAGATGAGAATCCCTTCTGAGAAAAGAAATATACTTTTATGAAAATGATAACAGGACATTTTCTTTTTCCTCCAGACGCTTTGTGTTAAAACCACACTGGAGGCAATAACCGTTCAGCGTGGCACAAACGAGAGAAGCAACTTCTGACTGTAATAGTCCACTGTAAAATTAAACACTAATGAAGGATCATGTTATTACGGCGCACAGGGCCTATATTCTGCTTGTTTTGTTCTCTCACACTGATTCTGCGTGCGTGCTCTCAGCGCGGCCCCATACCATCACACCTCATTAAGTAGCGAATCTGGATCTACGTGCAACCATCTGGCTGATTCAACTTCTGCACCCAGCACATTAACACTCAGTGAGAGCAGGGGCCAGCGTACTTGGAAGTCCAAGGCAGCATTTCACTGCCCCATTCCGATTGCTATATAGGAAAGTAATTTCAGGCTAAGGGGTTATAGGGAACCATATTTCTGGGTTAAAAACCACAGCTGCCATCTAGTTTTTTTTTTTTCTTTCTTCCCCCGAACCTCCGAGGAATGTTTTTGTTCACCCAACCTAGTTGTATATCATATATTCACAGGGGAGCTGTTATGATCATTTAGTAGAATCCTCCTCGCTCCCGTTCTTCTGAGAATCCTGTAGTTTAGCCTCACATGCAACACCTTAATGCCCAAAAAAGCAGTAGCGACGACAAGCATCCCTTTACATGCATGCCCATGGCGTTTGACTCCATTCGTTTTTTTTCACGTAAATTGTTCCACAGCCAGTGCAGAGAAGTCAGTTCAAACTGCACAGTAGATTCATAGCTTAGAGACGGGCCAGGCTAATATTTCTGTCACACACGACGGAGTTGCACAGTGTCCGGTGCAGACGTTTAATTCCACAAAGCGCTGTGGGCAGTGGGCTTCCTGTCTTGATTGATACTACTCTTGGTCCGGCCAGTGGAAGCTACCATAAATTAAAGGCCCACTTTGTCGTTGTGCTTAGTATCCCAAGGAATACATTTAGCCGTGTCCAATTTATTTTTGTATTTTCCGTGTGTGTGTGTGTGTGTGTGTGTGTGTGTGTGTGTGTGTGTGTGTGCGAGAGAGAGAGAGAGAGAGGGGGGACGGGGACGACATGTAAATTCACAAGTATCAGTTTTCCTAAATATCAGGCGATAAATGAACACAAATATGAAACAATTTATCTGCATGGCTGTCGTTTTTTTTATGTATGAGGGAGTGTGTGTGTGTGTGTGTGTGTGTGTGTGTGTGTTTGTGCATGTGCATGCATGTGTGTGGACAGCATTTACTATGCCATCTTTATTGTGGTACAGCAATTAAACTGTTATGGCTCGCACATTATTCAGGCAATTTGCTTTTGTTGTCAGCACATAACGCCGCCATGTAAGCACCGCCTGAACTGTGTTGCAGATGCCAAAGGGCCCATCACAGGGAAATGACTAATGACCCAGCCCTCTCGCCATGTTTTTCCTGCCTGTATATATAGCCCAGGCCCAGCGGTTTGTCTAGCCCATTCTGAACGGGAACCCCTTTTGGTGTTTTAGCATCATGTTATGCTTTAGCTATTGAAAAACAGCAGATCTACAAGCTCATAGCGCGCCACCGAGTAGCGTGCTACGAGCTTGTAGGTCTGCTATTTTTGAAAAATCTAAGAACGACTGACATTTTTAGAATCTGATCTCAGGTCAGAACGGGGTTAATCAGACCAGTGTGTGTCCCAGTGGAAACCTCGTATGAATCTGATCTCAGGTCAGAATGGGCTAGGGCAGGGATAGCTGTAGCTGTGGTTGCAGCGAAGGAGAAACAACCACTATTCTTAACGTCAAAAGAGCATCTAACGATACTTTATCACTTTGGACTTTTCCTTATTGCAAAATCCTCTCGTATAGCCCCCTCCCTCCCTCCCTCCCTCTGCCCTCGGCTGGCTGGCGTCTCGGTTCGAACAGAAACCATGCTGGCTGCGGAGGGGAACGGGAGGCAGGAAGCAAAATAAATTAGGTGTCCTACATTTCACTGTTTAGCTATGTTTTCACAAAGCCCGTTGTGTGTTTGTGCATGCGCGCGCTCGCGTTTCTCTCTCCGTGAATGTGGGTCTGTACTGTATTTTAGCGGCTGCCTGTGTGTGTGTGTGCGTGCGTGCGTCTTAAGTGTCAGCAGAGCTGTGTCTGTCTTGTGTGCTCCCTCTGTGTCCTCCCTCACAAGACAAGCCACTCTCACTCGCAGCCATGTGTTTCTGGTTATGACCTCGCATTCCTCTCTCCCTGTACCGACTCCCAGAAGAGTCACATCATGTCCCTGTGACCGATGTCGGTCGACGGCGCGGCATCCTGTGAGCGCCGCCGCGGAGCGGCTTATAGCCGCACGACGGGGGGCGGGGCGGCCTCCCCCAGTCCGTCCGTCCGTCCGTCCGTCTGTCCGTCCGTGCATTTGTCTGGCTGGAGGAAGCTCCATTGTTAACAGATGTCAGTGTAATATGCTGACCTCTTGACCCTGAGGTAGCGTCCGTGTACCCCCCCGCCCCCGTGCTCGATGATATGTTAAGTGTGTCCGGGACAACTTGTCAACAAACACGTAGGGGAAGCCAATAAAGGACGCGCGCTGCGGTTGTTTTAACCCCAGCAGGGCACGGCCCATTCATCACGGAGAAACCAAAGATGATGATGATCATCATGATGATGATCATGCTGATGGTGATGAAGTGTCTCGGGGGGGAGTTGTCCTCCAAAATTGTGGGGAAGAGGGCTGCAGAGCACGGAGGTGTGTCAGTGTTTTTCTTGCCCTAAATACACACTGTCGTCAGGCAGATGCAGCACATCGTCAGGCCCGGCCGGTGTGCTTACCATGTAGGCTGTGTGTGTGTCTGTGTTTGTGCGAGTGCGTGTACGTGTGTGCGTGTGTGTGTGCGTGTGTGTGCGCATGGAGAAATGGAAATACTCTGCTTAGAAAGTGATTGAAATTGCCTTCTCTCCTTTCAGAATCTTTTGAGCTTTATTGAAATGCTATATCACTTTCATTACACCATATAATAACTCGGGAAATCAATAGTTTCACTTCATAGAATTTAATTACCCGCCATTTATTTTGACATAAGGCATGAGTTATCTAGTTGATTCAGTTCTAACGCCTATACGACGGCCATAAAAACTCACGGCGGCGGCGGCGGGTTCTTTCCAACCTCGTGTTATGTATGGATGGGATGCAAAGGAACGCCATCAAAGTCACACGGCTGTTGGATACTGTGCAGCAGAATTCTTAAGGGGTACATTTTTCTTTTTACTTTTCAGAGTTTAATTGACACTCCAGATATCATGCCTAAAGTGCTGTCTGGAATAAGAACAAACACACACTCACAGTTGCAGACAGTCGTGCCTTTCTCCCCCACGGCCAAGTCCTATATGCAGGGACTGACAGTACTCAAGTCTTCATTGCATTAGACATTCCGGACCACGGCAGATTCTTTTACCAGGCAGAACATGGCTCCCGGGTCAGAACATGTGGCCGATGGGTTTCACGGTGAATACCAAATGCAGTGGTGGAAAGTAACTAAGTAGGCCTACCTTTACTCAAGTACTGTATTTAACCCATTCTGGACGGGGAACCCCTTTTGGTGTTTTATTTAAAATTTTATTTAAAGTTTTACTTTTTCTATTGAAAAATAGCAGATCTACAAGCTCATAGCGCGGCACTGAGTGCCGCGTAACGAGCTTGTAGATCTGCTATTTTTTTTATCGTGAAAATGTGGTGCAAATCCTTGAATATATACTGTATATTCTTTCAGAGCGAACGTTTTTAACTCAAATCTTTGCTTCTGGGGCGTCCCTGAAACAATATATGTCGGTAGACTCGATGCGAATGGGCGTAGAAGTTGGGATTCTTGTATATTTAATTTGCTGCGGTTTGCCTTCACACTGCGCTGTCATCCGCAGCAATTGGAAACGCAGCAGGGAACTTCATCAATGTGTTCCATTCATAAACTACACGGTGAAATCTATGGTGTGGCGCGCGCGTGTGTGTGTGTGTACACGCACTGTTCTTTTGTCAAAAACAGCTAAAATCCCTAAAACGAAAGGAAGCAGCAAACGAAAACACTCATCTTTTACTTTCCCTCATAACAACCTAAAACATGAACCTTGGTTGAAAAAAAACTAAAGTTGTCCTTTAAGTAACAAATCAGATGACTTCTTCCACCCCTGCTGTAGAACTGCATGTGGCCGATTGGTTTCACGGTGAATACCAAATGTGAATTTCACCTGAGCCTTTGGAGATGGGACGGGACATTAAATCTGTAGTCTCTGGAGGGAGAAGGGAGGAGGACGAGGGGGAGAAGATGAAGAAGAAGAAGAGAGGAGTGTGTTGGGGTAGAAAACAGGGGCTGCCACTTCAAAGGCAGATTTATCGCCTGTGGGTTATTTTGAGGTGCCAGGAGAGGTAAAGTCACTCCTACATTTTTAGAGAGGTTTTTTTCCCCCAGGATATTTTACTGTTTTCTTTTCTTTTCTTTTCTTTTCTTTTCTTTTCTTTTCTTTTCTTTTCTTTTCTTTTCTTTTCTTTTCTTTTCTATACTACCAATAGCTAAGAATAATTCATTGTGACACCTTTGACAACAGGAATGTAATTTTGCCCTTTCCATGTTTGTGATTTAATTTCAACATATGCTCATTAATTCTGCAGTAGATAGATATAGATTAAATATAATATAAATATAGATTTTTTTTCCCCCAGCCACCTGACTGCTCCTATATGCAAATGTCAACAATTTTCACAATGTACAATTTCATAACTTTTCCCAAATGTTAGTCACACATTTACATTTTAATTCCTTCATAAGTTCTTTAGCTACAATCCAGTGGGTTCTGTGCCATGGTTATAACGCCACCTAGAAGTTTCTCCACAGAGAGTGCAGGGCACCAAATGAATTCTGGTTACTTTCGAAATGCTATTTTCATAAATGTCATCATCCGAGAAATGAAATGTTCTTTTCCCGAAAATGATCTCAATCTTTATTATTTAATAAACGCTCTGCAGCCTCAGGGGAA
The DNA here is from genome assembly GCF_963924005.1 of Protomyctophum bolini. NCBI lineage: Eukaryota > Metazoa > Chordata > Actinopteri > Myctophiformes > Myctophidae > Protomyctophum > Protomyctophum bolini. The sequence continues at coordinate 33,807,879 of NC_137880.1, forward strand.
GGGTGACTTACTAAAACAGCGTTACATTTTCAAAAGTATTTTTAATTTATGGCGGAAGATAAGAGTTGGAGGAAGATAAGCCGGAGAGATGGTGAGAGAAAGTGAGAGAGGATTCGTCTGAGGTCAAATATATATAGCCTTATACTAACACTTACTTCGTGTGTGTGTGTGTGTGTGTGTGTGTGTGTGTGTGTGTGTGTGTGTGTGTGTGTGTGTGTGTGTGTGTGTGTGTGTGTGTGTGTGTGTGTGTGTGTGTGTGTGTGTGTGTGTGTGTGTGTGTGTGTGTGTGCGTGCGTGCGTGCGTGCGTGCGTGCGTTATCCGACACACAATAGGACCGACATCGGATTTATATTGGCGAACATGCGCTGTTCCTTGCTTGCGGTTGTGTGTGTGTGTGTGTGTTCTGTATGTGTTTATATGCATGCCTATGCACAAACTGCACATCTTTGCGCCAGGCTTCATTAACTGCTGATGGGCTCCTTTCAGAGAGATGATCTGATTCAGTCTGAGCGTAAACAGAACATTTGACACTCATGTGTTGTAAATAACCGCCAAAGGAGGAAGAAAAACACAAAGGGTCAAGTTGTGGACGGCCCACACCTGTAGATGATATCCACTTAATCCAAACATCCATGGTCATGTGCCCAACCTGGCGTAACGGACACTTTTCAATTGCCACCCACACTTCCAATTTTAAAGATGGAGTGCCACAATTTTTTTATTTTTCCAGTTTTTCACGTGTCTATTATGCGGTGACAGTACTTCATTAGACACCCTGGAGTCGTTTTTATGTGCAATGGTGTATTAAATTTGTATTTAGGGTTTCTCCCTGGAGGCTGAACCCTTGACAGTCAAACGTGCCAGTGAAAAAATAGTGACATCACATTATCAGCCCCTCCCCTAACCCCTCCCCCTTTATCATACAACTACAGCTGTGGGTGCGGCTTCAGTTCAGGTGGATCACCCGCACCCATCACCACCCACCGGGCAAACCAGGCATACTTAATGAACTGGTGGGGGTGCGGCAAAAAAACGACATTTTAACAAATACTGTACACTTTTTTGAAGAACTTCTTCCTCCTTATAAAGCAATAAGACCTGATGATCATGTTTTAGGGTGGGAAAAAAATCATGGCACTCCATCTTTAAAGATCCCCACCCTGTAAGTGTTAAAACAACCTATCTCTCCAGTACTGTCTCTGTCTAGTTAGTTCCTCATTTATCATCTTCATTTGCTAAACATTTTTAATCTTTTCTGACATTACATAAATGGCAGTGCCTCAATCCAGTTGATTGGTCACTAAATGGTTTAGTGGGGGATAGATATACGCTTATATTGTGATAATTTGTAATCATTATTATGGAATAATATGCCATTCTAGAAAATGCCAAGTTTCTTACAGAAGAGAGGGGAGGTGTTGCCTCATCACCCTATTGGAGTTTCAGTCCCCCAGCTCTCACTTGCAACAGCATTGCATTATACATATGTGTGCATGCCGTAAACATTGATACCCTAAGTGGAGTTTGTATGTTGTCTGTATGTTCTCCCCATGTGCCCTAGGCTAGGTACCCTCACAACAAACATGCAGTAATCCTGGTCTCTATTAACCTCGCCTCACCAAGCTTTCCACAACCTCGGAGAAAAGCCTGCAGGTCTCTGTTTAATTTCGGTATATGATCAGCTCGGGAGCGAATTATATCGTTACGTCATGTTGTAGTATTGTTTAGTAGTCCACAGGCAGGAACAACAAACACAAACTTCCTTTTCCCTCAAACCGGAAGAATAACAATAAAAGCTCTCGTAGCCTGCAGCTTTTATTGAGAAAAATCGGTTTGAGGGAAAAGGAAGTTCGGGTTTGTTGTTCCTGCCTGTTGACTACAAAACAAAACAAAAATGATGCCCAGGCTAGGTCTCTATACTATACTGAGGCACCTGATGGGGAAAGGAACTGTTTGGAATAACGTGTTCCTTCCACGCGTTACGTTCAACCATGCAGGGAAAACTCCCTCCTGTCAGGTGAAAAGAAGTGGCTTGGCCTCCTCATGCATCGAAGGAAGCATGAGGTCCGTTGCTCTCCCCAGGTTAGCAGAGGGAGTGTAGAGTCCATGGATTATACACTAGGCAATTGACACTATAGGTGAAAAATTGTGAGATGCAAATTATAGTAAAGAGAATAAAAAAATAAACACACATTGATTAATGCAAATTAGTTGGCGTGTGAGCGTTTCTATAATTGTATAACTATTAACCCATTCTGAACGGGAACCCATTTTGGTGTTAGCATCATGTTATGCTTTAGCTATTGAAAAATAGCAGATCTACAAGCTCATAGCGCGCCACCGAGTGGCGCGCTACGAGCTTGTAGGTCTGCTATTTTTGAAAATTCGAAGAGCGACTGACATTTCTAGAATCTGATCTCAGGTCAGAATGGGTTAATCAGACCAGTGTGTGTCCAGTGGAAACCTCGTATGAATCTGATCTCAGGTCAGAATGGGTTAAGCATGCTGTCATGACTGCTGGCCATTCTGCTCAGTGTAATTGGATGTCAGGCCTGGCTCTGTTCTATGTCTTTGTTTTACAGGAATCACACAAACACAGTGGCAGCGTACGGCTCTTTAAGCTCAACAGGAAGATTTATTGAGTTGCAGGGAGTTGTGTGTGTGTGACTGTGTGTGTGTGTGTGTGTGTGAGAGAGAGTGTTGTCTGTTGCTCAAAGCACTCAAAGCAACGAAGGAAAATTGCATTTATATTTTATATACAATATGCTGCTTTTCAAAGGAATATTGATTTTGTGTAACTAGTACCCATATACCCCACCTCGCATTCTGTTTTTGTTAAGCTACAAATCGCTGCTTCTTTGTGTGTGTGTGTGTGTGTGTGTGTGTGTGTGTGTGTGTGTGTGTGTGTGTGTGTGTGTGTGTGTGTGTGTGTGTGTGTGTGTGTGTGTGTGTGTGTGTGTGTGTGTGTGTGTGTGTGTGTGTGTGTGTGTGCGTGCGTGCGTGCGTGGCTGCAGACACCATTAGTCATAATGGCACACTGGTGAATGTATTCACATAATGGTGCGTGTGTGTACTTTTCTGCAAAGACCTCACATGCACACACACACACACACACACCTCTCCCTCAAGAGCGATGAGAAGGAATTAATTGAACTCCTCTCAGGACCTCCCTCTGTGAGTGTGTGTGTGTGTGTGTGTGTGTGTGTGTGTGCTTGTGCGACGCGTGCATGTGTGTGTTTGGCAGGTACCTTCAAAGGGTTCTTTGAGCACTCAAGTATACTTTACAATTGTGCAACTGGACATGTGTGCGTGCGGCCGTGCGCGCTCGTGTGTGTCTGTGTGTGTGGTGCATGCGCGTGCCCGTGTGTGTGCATAGTGGCCAGTGATGTGTGTCCTATTCCCCGACCAGTTGGTGTGTGCAGTCAGTGCCAGGTGTGATTTCATTCTCCCAGCAGTCACGGTTCTGTGGGATGGCTTTAGCCACGGTCCTAACCACCCCACTGGCACACAATGCTATGCTCCTCCCTGTCTGTCCACGTCTGCTCCTATATGGACATGACTGTGTGTGTGTGTGTGTGTGTGTGTGTGTGTGTGTGTGTGGTCGTGGTCGTGGTCGTGGCCTGTTGTATGCATCTGTGGTGAGGTGAGGTGTGCGGTTGGGCATCCACCTGGATCTCCTTTCGCATTGTGGTGTGTGTAGCATTACATGTCTCAATGCACGACAGTGAGCAGAGGAATACAGGTAGTGTGCGTACTTGCGGGTGTGTGTGAGTGAGTGCACGTGACGTCGAGAGACGCAGGCGAAACAGTAGGAGGCCTGGAGGCTTTTGGGAGTCCGGGCCTCCTGCAGAGTAGAGCGGTCGGACCGAGATATAACAACAGGCAGGTCAAGATTCAATTATTTGCCTGGGGATTAACCTTCTAGGGTCTTTCAGGAAGGTCACGGGGGGGGGGGGGGCTCCAGGCAGCTGAAACAGAAGCGACTTACACACACACACACACACACACACACACACACAGTGCTCTTTATTATTACTGCCAGGTCTCCTTCCATCTGCTCGTAAAAGTTCCAGAGCAGGCCTCCGAGGGATAGAGCCACGGGTCATTCCGATTGGACATGGCTCTGCAGATAGCTTAAAGATAGCTCAGCTATTACAAGGGCTTCGAGAATGTCTTTCAACTAACCAGGAAGAGGAAGAACGTCCGCACGCTAGTTTCTAGAGCTCCGAGACTTACTTTATTGCAATGTTTCGACCTACAAGGTCTTCATCAGGCAAATATATAATATGAATATGAAGACTATGAATATGAAGACCTTTGTAGGTCGAAACGTTGCAATGTGTTGCCTCTAAATAAAGTAAGTCTCTGAGCTCTAGAAACTAGCGTGCGGATGTTATTTCTCTTCCTTGATGTTTGCCTTGATGCCTGACTTCCAGCACCTGGCCTAAATATAGGCATCGAGATGTGCAAACAATCTTCTCTGTGAACTTTCAACTAACCACTCACATATAACAGATCAAGTCTTATCTCGGGTCCCATGCGGCCATGAGCAAATTGTTTAAGGGCGCTCCTCAGAGCTCAGATCACCACCAGGCCGGGTGGCCTATAGTTCCCAGGGTCGTGTCAGTCGTCGAGTGGAGCCGGCAGGACACAAGGAAGCTGTGGAGGGAAATAGTGTGTGTGATAGACGGTGCAGCTCTGTGTTTGTGATGCGGCGTATAAGCTAAGTGAAAGTTGCTTTTGGAGATGTGCTCTATAGACCAGTGGTTCCCAAAGTGGGGTCCGGGGACCCCCAGGGAGTTCCAGGGGGGACCCCAACTAAATGATAGTTTGGAACCAAATGGACCCTTATGGGTCTGTAACCAAATTTGGTTCCATTTGTACACTCTCAGCGTTAAATTAACATTGCTTTTACAATATAAATTGGGGTCCCAGAGATAGAATTGGCATTACTTGAATGGTTAAGAGTCACTGCTGGAGACGTACAAAGCTTCTCTTATGGGGGTCCCTGGCGTATATCTTCTAATGGGGGTCCGTGGGCTAATGAGTGTCAAATGTGGGGTCCCTGGCATCCCAGCGCCCCTACTGGTACTCATTAAAGTGACATAGTCACATACATAGTCACAGTCACATAGCGGTTAACACAGACATTGCTGTTGCTTGGAGTGGCATGCACTTGCACCACTCAAAAAGTCAGATAAATAAAGTGCAATGCAATTACATGCAAAGGTACAGTATACAGAATCTACCTATACCTTTTTGCTATAATGTGCCAATTTAACTACAAATACAGTAGTAAAAAATTGTATAACGTCATTGCATTTGCATACACAGTGCATGGACGGATGATCACACGCTGCACATGCACACTCTTGCGCACACACATCCGTACACTCGCACACATGCATATCCATCACATCACATCACTGCCTCGCATGAAATATGAAAAAAGAAATGGAGAGTTTCACAAGACGAGAACACTCGCGGTGTTGAAAGCTGCCAATTGATGTGTGAATTAATCTCCCTCAGCTCGCCATTCCGAGATACTTATGCATGAGCTAATGGAAGGAAACCCTTCAGTATATCTGGGAAGAAAATTAATGTTTTGATGAGGAATGTGCTTGAAGGCTTGAAGGCTCGAGGCCAACGCAATCCAGGAAAGGTATCCATCCAAGTACCGACACGCCTACCTGCCTGTTGCACAACCCAAACCCCCCCCCCCCCCCCCCCCCCCCCCCCGACACAGCAGCATCCTCTGTAAAGGTGGCCGTACACTAGCCGATAATCGGGCATTTTTGACGCTCGGGGGGTGACCGACTCAATCGGCCCGAGTTTTAAAACCGTGTAGTGTGTGCTGCATAAAATAGTCCATTATCCTGTAGTGTGTGGTGCTATCAGATTTCAGATATTCAGAAAGAAACCGGCTAGTGTAAGGCCACCTTTAGTGTAAAACATTATCAAATTGGTTCCATAAGGGTTCAGAGATAACTAAGGATCATTAAGGATTTTGCCATGCTCTCTCTCTCTCTCTCTCTGTCTCTGTCTTCACCTCCCCCCTCCTTTTCTCCCACACTCTTTGATGAAGTGTTGGCCAGGAGTTTGAAAGACAGAGAGAAAACTAATTTGATTCCTCAGTCCTTTGTTGCGTCTCGGTCAAGGAGCATTTCCCTGATAACTCCACTCTCCGTCCAACAAATACAATAATTGTCCATTCTGTATCAAAGCCAAACACCACTAGACATTTTTTATTAATGCATGGACAGAAAGTACAGACATACTGACTGGATGGAAAGGCAGGCGAAGGGTGTCTCTCTCTCTCTCTCTCTCTCTCTCTCTCTCTCTGTCTCTCTCCCTCCCTCCCTGCCAAGCACCTTTTTCATTTCATTTTCTGTCGCTTTCTTCATGTTTCTTCCTCCTGTACAAAGTGGTCAGAATGCCTGCCAACAGACGTCTGTTAAGGCCACTCTGATCACATGACTGCGAATTGCACGCAATGTTGCATTGTTCTGCGTTATAATGTTTCATGTTTGACAATGACATATTCACTGAGAGAGAGAGAGAGAGAGAGGAGAGTGATATTACCCTGCTGTTATGTAGAGAACACATGCAGGAATATGAAGCGGGGACCTGTGGAAATGCAAGGAAGACGGATTCCACTCCTGTGTAAGAAATGCGTATAACCTTGCCATATAACCTGGCGTGAGACTGCGAGTGTTGCATTTGCTCCGAAAGCTATATTGCCGTGATGGGTCAATGCATTCGCTGGCTCGTGGGAGACCTGTGGTTGAGCGCTCCCTGGCTGCAAAGAGTATGAGATCACCTCAGATAAAGCTGTCAAAGAGATGCCTTCACCAGCAGTTCCCAAGATTTTATTTCTCGGTGGCGGCCAGCAACCTCTGATAAAATATGCACTCTTTCACCCCCTGTGTTAAGTGAGCAAGCACGGTTGCCGTGTGCACGCTGTCAGGAGTCTCACTGTTGTGTCGGAGGACGTCGGTAGATGGAGAGTGGTACTGACACTGTTGCAGTCGTGATTCACACACGCACTTACCCAATTTATGCACTTGTCATTACAAAAGATAATAAAAGCAACCACCACATGGCTTATGCTCTGTGTTTACATCAATCAAACGCACATTACTTGTCAATTACGCTTCTTTACGACAGTGGGATTTAATGATACACCGCAGTGTTTATTGAACTGTAATTTAGAAAAACCATTACAGTAACAGTAAAACATTCTTAAATTCAAATTGGCTGCACATTTTGTCGTCGCGCCGCTACTTACTGAGCGATACCATTAAGCTCACCCATGTTTCCCATATTTTCCACATACAGTCTTGATCGTCAGAAAGCCTGCGTTAAATCAACACGGAGCCACATTATGAACAGAGCTATGCTTAATATCTCCTCTTTTCTCCAGCTGTCATGAATTCGGCGGACCCCTGCGGTTTCCTGCTACGAAAGCTACAGACGCTGTTGTTATGGACCAGCCTTTTAGCCAATTAGTCCCCGTTAGAATCCACCGCCATGGCCCTAATTGGAAGTATATCATGCGACCTCGTAACGTCGCCCTAAGAGGCGTACAGTCAGTGAGTGCCAGTTAAAGTTACAGCTTTCTCCATGGCGAATCAGGGGTCGTGCGATGGGAAGTAGTGTCGGGGAGAAGCGATGTGAGCCGAGATGCCATTACTGATGGCCTGCTGCTGTTCCCATTATAAAAAGATAAAGTGAAACAGCAGCTGGCTGAGTGGCGCTTCTGGAAGACGGTGGTTATGAAAAAGAGGGTGTGTATCCATGTGAGGTTAGGGTTTGTGTGTGTGCGTGTGTGCGCGCGTGCGTGTGTGTGTGTGTGTGCGTGCACGCGGCTTGGAAAAAGAGAAAGAAAGATATAATTTGACCTACTTGTTCTATACGCCTTTAAAGAAATCCCCCAATTTCACCAATGTGAGAGAAATCACGGGCGCTCCAAACACAGACAGATGTAGACCTATCAGCAGCAGATCCCTGATCAGCCCAAGGCCAGGGCGCTCCAAACACAGACAGATGTAGACCTATCAGCAGCAGATCCCTGATCAGCCCAAGGCCAAAGTGATTTTTCCTGTGTAAGGCAATATACTCTGCAGAGTTCTCCCAGGGTCTGCTATAATACAGTGGTCATATTATGCTGAGCTATATAGGTTCAACATTCAAGAGGTTATGGCCGGCATCAATGAAGGGTGCAACTATAGGAATTTGTTTGCTCAGAATGAATACAAGAAATACAAGAAAATGACAATACTGGTACTAGTAATAACACACTGTACACTTAAACACACTATTAGAGATATTCAACACATACGGGCGGATCTGTCTGAGCGTGTTAACAAAGCTACGTATGTGCGGAAACTGTAGCTCTGAAAGCCAACATCCATTACCTACTCAGAGTGACTGACGGAGAGACCTCAGCCAAAAGAAGCACAAGTACTGTAATAGTGGAATGAATTAAAGTAAGCCTTTCTTTATGCTGACTTGGCTACATCTTAACACATTTCATAATAAAAAAAATATGTGTGTCTGGGCGGCGGCGCACCGCGCAGGGGTAAAGTATACCTGCCCAGCCCCAGGATGACTGGGGTTAGAATCCCCCACGGTCCGGACGGTGCCTCTGGCTCGGCCAATAGCCTCTGTGCTTAATGCTTATCCCCATCATCGCTATAGCTATGGGATAGGCCTACAGGCCTACAACATTGCTCAGATCATTGTATAGCCTATGCTGCCTTCCAGTTATACCTTAAAGTAAAAAATGGTTTAATCAAGCAAGCTGCTTTTGTGTATTTTCTACTTGGCTGTGTATATGCTGTTCATGCTTTGAAGTCCGATAATACACACTGACAAAAATGAACGGGGCCTCCCGATCCTTAAGGCTGCCCCTGCGTACACATAGTGTGCTTGCACATCATGCAGTTGTTTTTTACTATACTTCTGTAGTACGACACTCTTCGTGTAATGAAGTTCATTTACATTCATTTACCAAAAGAAAAACATACAATGTTGTAACATGGAGATACAAGGTTTCTGCCCATCAGCGTGACAGATTAACCATGCGTGCGCAGTGCACACTCCCACTACTAGAGCGCTATCTACAGTATGTACATGAGAGACAGTGAAATGTGTAATAACTTGTAGAAGGGCACCAGGAGGTCAAGTAATAATATACAATTTAAACTGTCAGTTATTAATATACAGTATACAGCAATGAAACTATACTTCCTGTGCTGTAGAATTACTCCTTGCGTTCAAATATTGCATAGACATTCTCCTCCTTTCCCCATAATATACAGTAATGTAACAAAGTCAGATATGCGTGGTTTTACAGTACTGCATGTACCTAAAGGCTCAAAATGTCGTCATTTTTTTGTGAGTTCATTATTACAAGCCACACAAGGTGAGCTGCAGCAAAAAAAAAGAAAAGCAATCCAAGTAAAAATTTGAATTAAATGTTATTCGTGGGTGTGGTTGGAGCTCTCCAGTCAGGTCCTACACAGAAAACTCCTTAAGGGTTATTTTAACTCTGAAGAAAGTACAAATGGAGTTTGGTTCCAGTCTTTGGAGATAAATCATAGGACTTTACTGTGTAATTGAGTGGTAACCCACCTTTTCAGCCCATAGCACTTACCCTATACCCCTTTAGATAGCATTTCTGTAGACTTGGATAGCATTTGATACAGACTTATAGCATGTTATGTATGTAGACAGCACTATAATTGCATTGTATGTAGTCATAGCACGTCATAGTAGTTATGTATAGGCAGCATAGTATAGTGTGTATATATATATAGTTTATATGTATAGTTTCATTATATAGATATTCCACTGTTACGTTCTTAGCTTACACATGTTTCATGATAAATGCTTCTTTTTATGTGATGTATTCCCCATGCTTTTTTGTTCTTGCTTAATGTAAATCGCTCTGGATTAAGAGCGTCTGCTAAATGCCTAAATTGTAAATTGTAATGCACGTCAGGGAGTGCAAAGCCCAGCACACCTACGTATAGCCATACAGGGCTGTAACACATCAGACCTGTCTCTGTTATCTACACCCCAATGTCTATGTTTACAGCACACCGATATCGCCATAATGTTTTGGCTACGGAGGGAATTTGTTTATACACAGGCAACATGTAAAAGTTCTGTTTAGAACACGCTGGATAAGCTGTTAACCCAGCTATGAGAGAAGTGGAATATCCCGACTGGTCGAATCACTTGAACACGTTTATATAGCCCATTAACCACTTGAGCCCTATTTTATACTTTGTTGGGTTCATTGAACGATGATGTTGTGAAAACACATGTGCTCGTTTGAAAAGTACACATCTTGAAAGGAATTCCTGACCTCACACCCTCACTCATTATGACAAATAAGCTTCAAACCGTTACAGCCAATGCATTCCTATCGTCTAGCCATTTAGGAGCTTAAGACCTGAATAGCAGACAGCAGGGACCCCAACAGTTAATCTAACTATACATGCACCAAGTCTCTGTACGTCTGGAATCCACGTAACTCGGGAACCGTCGGAAATGCATGCCCCACCCGCAGATATTATGTCTGTGTCCCTTTTATGCCCATTATGCCCATAATATGGAGTTCTTTGTCAGGCATGCCCAAATATGGAGTATATCTATGCAGACGTCAGAATGATGTCAGAACAGGCCAACTCCATATATGGACACTGCAGGGCAGGGGCCCTGTTCAGAGCCCGGGCAAGAGGCCTTTTGTGGCGGTTCTGGACAACCGTGGGTCCGACTGACTCGACACCGAGCACTGCACTCCCTGTGGGGGTGTGGAACACATGCGCATCGAATTTGAAGTCGGTGGGGCTAACATTTCTCGAGGTACTGTATGTGGATTACAGCCATTCACACATGACATGATGAGACATGATGCATTTATAAATACACTAGATTATAAAACTAATTTATTTTTATTTTTATTCGTGTACAGACGGTACAGTATGTTATTGCGAACGCAATGAGCACTTACTATGAGACCTAGCAGATCATGTCTGTGTGTCTGTCTGTCTGTCTGTCCCGCTATCCAAATATGGAGTGTGTTGCATCAGCAATCACTCAGCTCCATATATGGGCACAAAAGGGGCCAGGTCCACTCAGCTCCATATATGGGCACAAAAGAGGCACCATCTAAGGAGTCCCCAAAGCAGCCATACGTCCAAAACCCAAATATGTACGAGCTGCGTTCGCTTCCCGCGTTTGCGCGTCTTACTCGTAGTTAAACTAGAACTAACGTTTGTCCATTTATTTATGAGCTTAATCTGTAACTGAATATATAAACTATAATGAAAAATCCCAAACCTATTTTCCGTTTCAGCACATGCTTAGGATGCGATACAGCGCCAGCTGTCACTACGTCTCAGCCATCGTCACGGTGACGCGAGCCGCCAACCTGACCTGCAGAGTGAGCCTGCCGAACACCAACCACACCGAGGAGACTCACAGCGTCTACAGGCCCGGTGAGCAACCACTCCGACCACACCAACCACACCAAACACACCAACCACACCAACCACACCAAACACACCAACCACACCAAACACACCAACCACACCAAACACACCGAGGAGGCTCACAGCGTCTACAGGCCCGGTGAGCAACCACACCGACCACACCAACCACACCAAACACACCAACCACACCAAACACACCAAACACACCAACCACACCAAACACACCGAGGAGGCTCACAGCGGCTACAGGCCCGGTGAGCAACCAAAATATAAGAAAAACAGGCTAAAGAAACTCTTCTGTACACCAGACTGTTCTGCTTTTAAACCAAACTCAGTAAACCAAGAGGATGATTATGTTCTATATTGTTGCGAACGCAGTGAGCACTTACTATGAGACCTAGCAGATCATGTCTTGTCTGTCTGTGTGTGTGTCCGTGTGTCCCCCCTTTGTGCCCGTATATGGAGCTGGTGTCCGTGTGTCACGCTTTTGTGCCCATATATGGAGCTGCTTTGGGGACTCCTTATATGGTTATGGCTGAGTCATGGTGACAACTTAAATATGTATGAGCTGCGTTCGCTTCCCGCGTTTGCGCGTCTTACTGGTACAGTAAGTGGTTTACAGTGGTATACAGTAATACTGTTTATATAAACACACTTGTCGATTATATCATTGCTAAAAAGATAGTAGTTGCCGCACTATACTACGTATCAAATACGTACAGTTAACAGTTGGAGTTAACAATCTTACGTCAACAGCTAGCTTGAGAGCAAGTACAAATGCACGAGATGTTTATTCACTTTTGGAGCAGGATGTTAGACGTGCATATAAACAGCACGTACGTCCTGAAATCTGTAGGCCGGGAATGATTCTGTAAACATAGCCAATGGCAGCTCTCTAATCTCTATCTTTAGTCCTAATAGGTGGATTGGGGACATGAGACCATTAGACCAGTGGCTCCCAAATGGTACTCTGAGTCCGATGCACATTGGTTTGCTGTGACACAGATTCAAGTGTGCCTTGCGATTTTGTGACACCCACATATTACTATTGCAATATACTGCAATAAATTATTAGAAATGAGTGCCTTAATTTATACTTTGTTGTCCTACACACAAGTAGCAAGACAACTGAACTACAAGCTCACAATATGTTATGTGACGTGTGTTATGGGCCTGTAGATCGCTATTTGATTACAGTGCCTTCAGATTTTGAGCTTCCCATTTTGAGCTTCCTAAACGTTTGAAAAGCACCGCATTAGACCACATGAAGATGAGCATGGAACGGAGGTGCCGAGGATGAGCGGTTATAATCCCATCATCTTTATGCAATATGATATGACGGTACTGTAGCCACCTCTGTCTCGTTAATTAACCTGGACAAGCCGGTTTGTGTAGGCGCTTCAAGTGCCTGTTAAAGAGGGCTGGCAACCTGTCTGTTCCCTCCTCTGTCTTAAGCACCTGGCAGCATGGCAGCTTGACTTATTTATATATTTACCTTGGTTGGATGGGAGATGATTAATCTTGTTCTTTCTCCAGCAGCTGATGTGTTTAGTTAGCAAACACACAAGCGGCTTCTATTCTTTTTTTCCCTTCTTTCTCTTTTGAGCGGTTTCCCAAATGAGAGGACGGAGTGAGAGAGTGTGTTGACGGGGCATGAGGGATGGAGTTGTGGCCGTTAACCTTCAAGCGTAATGTAATGCCAAGAGAGGAACATTTCCTCATTTTTCCGTGCTTCTTTTTTTTAAAGGTCACATTGTTGCCGGTGCCAGTTTTATATTTGAGATATGTTTCCTCCGACAGCTTTCTTCATAGTTTTGGCCCTCCATAGGAAGAGAAGACGTTACTGTGGAATTACACAGGCAAGAACAAAATGTAAACAAACAATGTTTTTCACTCTATTTCTCCTAGGTCTTAAAGCTACCCATAAAGATTCTAGCTATAGGGGACCTAAAAATAACATATTCTTCCAATATTCTAATAATACACAACATGACGTGCGTCGTGAGCTTTTGTAATTATTAGTATTGCAATTGTGTATCAGCTGTTTTCGGTGCACGAGTATAATTCAGACTTTAGTCACGGATAGATATTCAGCTCTCCATTTCACACTTGTTCATTGCCACAGTTAATGATTATCTACAACTGTAGTGTGTAGTAATGCTTTTCAATGAGTCATACGTTTATACTAGAGTACCGTACTACATGCCTTGTGGTTTTATATTTTACTGAGAGGTTTCCATAACTACTACTGTATGTAAGGAGACCTTTAAAAGGCGTGACATTTCCACGTATCAAACGTTTATTGATCCACAGTGTTTTGAGCTAGGGTGTGTACGAGGGGAAGTATATCCATGATATGACACGACCAAAATGTCTGCAAACCATCCTACAAGGAGTATGATGGATTGGGCTCTAATAGTCAGATGTAACAACGTAAAATAATGTAACGGTAATGTTAGGGATCAGGCAGTGTAAGGTACAGAGGAAGCATATTAAATATACTGTACTCAATATAACCACAACTAAACAAGGTGTTAAATGAACAAACTGACAGCATAGTGAGCATGTGCATGGTTTGGCCGAACTAAATAACACACACGATCTGAGAAAGCTGCAGGGGGGAAATATTTCTACAACTATATACTCTGCACTTTTTCCACATGTGTGGCTCCCCTTTTCTGTAAGAATTAGGCCCTTCCAAAAATATATAAGCTCGATGGCCATTGTGTCACATTTGACTCATGAGATATACCACATTGTATGTGTGGGGGGTGGGATCATGTTTCTGATGTCCGTCCGTCCGTCTGTCCGTGGTGGTGGTGGTGATGAGGACGGCCTGAGGTGCCAGCTGCCATCATCACTGCCCTCGCTCCGGGGCGGCTCAGATCTCGCCCCGTGCCTCTGACTTTTCGCCGAAGCCCAGACGGATGAAGGGGCCTCCGCGGCACTGATGCAGAAATAAATAGGCGAAGCCAATGTGGGGCCGTCCGCCGATTGATTTTCAAGAGGCGATCCTTGTATCATCCTTGGCTCTGATATCCTATCTGTCTCCTCATCGGCCCCCAGATACCCATTCCAGATGAGAAAGCTCAGACACGGTGCCATGTAATAGTGCTTTGAACCTGGGGCTTTTCAATCAACCCCCCCCCCCCCCCCCCACACCCCCACCGTCTCCCCCGGGCCTCCCCAGATGGAATGAACGCCCTTCCACAGAGGAGAAGAAAAATAAGAAGAGGAAGAAGAAGAGGAAAAAGGAGAAAAAGTTGCAGGAGCATTGTTTATCCTCAATGTCTCATGCCTTTTGGAATTGAAAAATGAACGGCTGGGGGGGTTCTGTATCATTTCTTTAACCCATTCTGAACGGGAACCCGTTTTGGTGTCGGGCTGTCGGCATCATGTTATGCTTTAGCTATTGAAAAATAGCAGATCTACAAGCTCATAGCGCGCCACCGAGTGGCGCGATACGAGCTTGTAGGTCTGCTATTTTTGAAAAATTCGAAGAAGAATTCGAAGAATTTTAGAATCTGATCTCAGGTCAGAATGGGTTAATCAGACCAGTTTGTGTCCAGTGGAAACCTCGTATGAATCTGATCTCAGGTCAGAATGGGTTAATATCAAATCACACCGATGCACATTGTCAAATGGATCTTTTCGAAGCAGTGAGTCTGACACAATATGGGGCATGCAGGGTGGCAGAACCGCATGGGATGAGTTTCTTGTCTGTGTGGTACTGTAAATCCCTTGAATATAGCCTTTGTGACTGACTTATATCCAAAGGAATATTTCCAGTATTGCAGTATTGATTTGGTGGCTGTAAAAAGGTGGACAGCTGAAATACAAAGCAATGTGCACTGAAATGTTCACCAAAGGTCGCGGATAAAGGAGGTATAGAGGCCACCATGCTCGCATTGCCTTCCAGTCACAGTACAGTACAGTACAGTACAGTACAGTACAGTACAGTACAGTACAGTACAGTACAGTACAGTACAGTACAGTACAGTACAGTACAGCGGCACAGATGAAATCAGCGAACCACTTGAATCAAATAACCTGTCTTGATGACCGTTTACGGTAATAGCCCGCAAAATTACCGCTCAGTTGGCCCATAGGGGGCTTCAGCAGAAACTAGAGAAAGTATTGAATCATGGAAAAAGAGAACAAATCATTAAACCTCCTCAGTGAGTCTGGGTCTGTGTCTGCCTGTTTGTTTGTTGGCCCAGATTGCACCGTAATAGGGGCACGTGGATCAACCTTGCTTCACTCCAGCCCTGCAACTTTGAAGTGCAGGGTCAAGGCATGCTAACCCCCGGTGTTTGGTGGGTGGGTGGGCTGGCGGGTGGGTTGAACGGTATCACAATATAGACCAGAAAAACATTGATTATGCGGTCTAAGATCCTTGATTATGCTGGGCTATAATCCTTGATTTTGCAATGAAATATGCAGGGTTTTATGTGTAGTTGTGAGTTGTGAAATAAGCAGAAAGTTGCAAAATTAGAAAAGTTCTGAGATATGCGGGAAGTTCATGTGAAATATGCGATATAATGTGAAAAGTTTCTAAATATGCGGGAAGTTTAGGCGATTATGTACCCTTTTAAAAATATATGGACCCCTGCATAATCTGTGCCATTTGGCTGATTATACAGTAAATTATGCGATCACATTTTTATGGATGGTCTTACAATATAAATTCACCTCCCAGTTACAGTAAGTACTTTCAGAGACAAGGACAAGACATAGTGTACACTGCACCAGGACCATGCTGTGGACTGGGTTTTCATGATGAAATGGTAATCGGGGTGAGAGAAAAGCCTCATGGTCTTTCTGTGAGAGACGTGGGTGTGTATATAGGAGGGCAGAGTCAGGTTGGAGACAGAGAGGTGTAATGATGTTTGAGCTGGGGTTTCTGTGCTGACTTCTGTCTCCGTAGCTGTCACTGCTCTGCAAGACACATTTGATCCCAAAAGTTTAAAAAAAAAGTGTGTGTGTGTGTGTGTGTGTGTGTGTGTGTGTGTGTGTGTGTGTGTGTGTGTGTGTGTGTGTGTGTGTGTGTGTGTGTGTGTGTGTGTGTGTGTGTGTGTGTGTGTGTGTGTGTGTGTGTGTGTGTGTGTGTGTGTGTGTGTGTGTGTGTGTGTGTGTGTGTGTGTGTGTGTGTGTGTGTGTGTGTGTGTGTGTGTGCGTGCGAGAGAGAGTGCGAGAGAGAGTGTGCATGTGCACTAGCAGCATACTTTTTGAGGTGAGGAAAATGCTGTAAATTCCAACCTCGACAGTATTGCTATTTTGTAGTTCTTGAACTACCTTTCAGTTGTTGCATCAACACTAATTAATCTTCAATTAGGTACATTTTCTTTTGTTGTTTCTGTGCTTTGTGTTTCCTCCAATCCTGACGTTGACAAAGTGTAGGATGCTGTTGTTACATTTTATTAGGACCTTAAATGAACTGCATTGAACTGAAGTTGAGTTCAACGGATCAGTCAAACGGAACTGTAAGGATATCTGTTCAAACTTGGCGAGCACGAGTAAACAACGTTTTAGCCGCAGGTTGTCTTCTTCACACGTACAGTACAGTACAGTACAGTACAGTACAGTACAGTACAGTACAGTACAGTACAGTACAGTACAGTACAGTACAGTACAGTACAGTGCTGCATGCAGTCAGATTAACTCTGACTCTGTATGCCCGCTGATCCAGAGTCAGAGTTGACTCTGTGTGCACGCTGATCCAGAGTCAGATGTATTTGTATTTATTGTATTTATTTATTCAGCACAGTATAAAAAAAACAACACAGTGAACATATTTAAATATAAGAAGGGTAAAGTGCTAGCCATGAGGCAAAAAAGCCCAAGGGGCTTTTACGAGGCCTCTACCTATGTAAATTATAATGAAACATTGTACATGAGATATAGAATATCCAGGAAACATGATTGCAGTATATAAAACATGAACAAAACAGCAAAACAAAAACACGACAAGAACATGATTCGAAATTTTTGGTTATTTACATGATTAGAGAAAAGAATAGATGATACAAAGAAATATAATTAAGTGATCTGGTCAATTAAGTGGATCCTAAACTTATGTATGCCCTCTGATCCAGAGTCAGATGAACTCTGACTCTGTATGCCCGCTGATCCAGAGTCAGATGAACTCTGACTCTGTATGTGCGCTGATCCAGAGTCAGATGAACTCCTGACCTCCATATTTCCCAACTGGACGAGAAGGGCAAACAATGCAACCTTACAGGGTCAGTGGGTTTCCGTACATAAAAAAAAAGTATACTTTTTTTCCCTCCTTCACATACTCATCTACGCTCCGAAAATCTGGAAGCCATCACCGTTCCCCCGATCACTCCGACACAATAACCCCCCCCCCCTCGCCCCCCCGCGCCTCGGTTAAGATATGACGAGCGCTGACGCCATAAATATCTCCATTCTGTTTGATTGCCCTCCAAATAAGTCACACTGTTCAAACAAGCAGAGAGCCACGGCACTGCCGTCTCTCTCCCCCATTCTCTGGCGCTGAGCTATCGACGCTGCGGCCCACGATTTATTATAGGCACCTTTCCCAAGTGACCGATAAGCACCGTGATGGATGCGCGATTTGCCTCGGCAAAATGGCCTTATCTCTGCCTCCCCAAAGCTACTATCTCAACAGAGCTGATGAGCTGTGTTTACTCTCCTTCTCCCACCGCCCTGCACTCCCTCCCCTCTCCTCTCCCACCACCCTGCTCTCCCTCCCCTCTCCTTCTCCCCCCTCTCTCTCTCTCCCTCCCCTCTCCTTCTCCCCCTCCCCTCTCCTTCCCTCCCTCTCTCCCCTCTCTCTCTCTCTCTCTCCCCCTCCCCCTTCCTCTCTATCTCTCCTACCCCTCTCCTTGCCTCCCTCTCTCTCTCTCCCTACCCCTCTCCTTCTCCCCCTCCCCTCTCCTTCCCTCCCTATCTCCCCCTCTCTCTCTCTCTCTCCCCTCCCCCCCTTTCCCTCTCTCTCTCTCTCTCCCCCTCCCCCCCCTTCCCTCTCTCTCTCTCCCCCTCTCTCTCATTCCTTCTCTTCATCTCACATCCACAGTGAGTCCAATCCTCCGACGGACCCGATTTCACCAGCAACAAATGTATTCTATTATTCTATTATTTACTGATTTAGTTATCCATGCACTTTGTGGGGCTCCCCATCCGTCAAGGGCCATTTGCATCAGTAGTGTGCCTGTGTGTGTGTGAGCGGCAAAAGTGTGCTCGCGTGCTTACAGTATATACTTGCATACTTTTTGTTGCATTCACCGGCGTGCGTATGCTTGTGTGTTTTGCATACCGGCGTGCGCTGTGGTGGGTGGAGCCAGCTGCACGCTCAATTTGAGAGCGTTGTAGAAAACTACTGATTGTGTTTTCTCTCAAACGATGATGCGGTTTCGCGTTGCTTTTCCATGAAGCTCCAGATGCAACCGTCCTCTATTTAGAACATCATCTATCAATCATCTCAAGTATGCTGGCCAACTTCCAAGTGCTTTTGACTCGCTGCGCATTTTCTTGCTATTATAGTAACACTCTGTGGAGAGAAATCCAATAGAATGGAAAGAAATGGTGTGTGTGTGTGTGTGTGTGTGTGTGTGTGTGTGTGTGTGTGTGTGTGTGTGCGTGTGCGTGTGTGTGCGTGTGGTGCGTCTGTGCGCGTCTTCAGAGATATCTAGAAATTGGTAACAGACCAACAGTGACATGAAGTGTCTTCCTTGCACTTAATTGCTGGTAATTAACGCTGTTCCCCTTTTCAAAATATGCTGTGACTCACATCTTTGATATTATTAAACTAATGGCTTGTGCGAGTGTCTTGTGTATACGTTTGTGTGCATGCGTATGTGTGTGTAGAGAGAGAGTGAGATCATGGTTCACGTACAGTATACTGTATGCTTGCTTGTTCGCATCACGGGATACATGCCAACTAAGGCTGTTCATGTGAATGCGCGTGCACTTTGGTGCGTTCGTTTTGCAGTTAGCGTGTGCACATACACAGGGCCGTGTGTATGCACAGTCAGGTCTGGGGGTGGGGGGGGGGGGGGGGAGAGGATAACGCGTGGATGTGTTTACCTCTGTTTGTGCTTGGCAGAGATTGCCTCCCACCCTCAGCGCGCAGTGATGTGAGTGGCGAAGCAGAGAGAGCCACATCATTCACCATCTCTACCTCCACCCTCTCCTTCCTCCCCGCTGTATTAAATATCACTCACTGCTGCTCTGACCTCTGTCAAACTCAATTCCAAAGTTTTTCGTCTGCCAAATCCAGCCGTGGGTTCTCCTTTCGGCTCGGGTTCTTGATCGCGCCGTGGCCCCGGCCCGGGAAAACACAGCCAGGAAGAAGAAGTCGGGATGATTGGCGAGTCTCAACACGGCTAGTGTAGCGTTTCAGAGCTCTTCTATCGGAATACCAACAAGAAAAAACACACCCAGACAGACGCTCAGCCCCAAGCCCCCGCTTTCAACTGAGAAAACAAATATAAAATTCCTTAATTGAGGAATGTGTCTCAGATAACGTGCAGATTAATCTACTGACAGATGCACACCGTATATGAGCTCGTATGAGTTACCATTTGTTTTCTGAACAGTTGTGAGCTCTTATCTTGGTTGTGCGGTGTACTGTACTGTACAGTACACCACGCCGTATGGTGAGGGCGTTCGTGGTTGAACAGAAATGCCTTCAGAAGGCTGTGTGAATTACTGCTCTCGCCGTTATATAGAGCAGTGGAAAGCGGGATGTATTAGTCCAGGGCGATAATCTAAGCAAGCTGAAGAAAGAATGTATAAGTGTGTGTAATTTATGACATGTTAAATGTGGCTGGGCTTCTCCCCCCCCCCTCCCCCTCCCCCCCCTCCCCCTCCCCTCTCTGTCCCTCTCCGGCCCTGACATGAATACGTTTCATTTAAGTGGAACAACAACATACCGCTTTTTGCCGTACATATTTAATCATGCCATGATAATGTCATCATGGTTACATGATGACATTATGTTTTAATAGCGATAAGCAGGCTTGAAAGTGCAAGTATCAAGTATACTTCAATTAATAAGTGTGTGAGTGTGAGTGTGTGTGTGTGTGTGTGTGTGTGTGTGCGCGTGTGCGCGTAGTGCGCGTGCGTGCACCTGCGTCTGCGTGCGGAGCCAATTTGCGCCGATGTCAGTCGTTGCCAGGGTTATTGTGTTGATGAAGCATCACAAATGTCCAATCCATATACAGTGTATGAGCATTTCTGCACGCCCGTCACAGACAGACCCACCCACAGACAGACAGACAGACAGACAGACAGACAGACAGACAGACAGACAGACAGACAGACAGACAGACAGACAGACAGACAGACAAAGACAGACACCGCCCACCACGACTTGAACTTTAGTAGATATACGAGAGAAAGTGAGGGCAGAGTATAAGGAGAGAAATGATCAAGGGGCATAAGAAGTGAGATAAATGGGGAGAGAGAGACAGAGAGAGAGAGAGAGAGATACACGAGAATGTTGAAGATGAGACGAGGAAAAGCTCATCCCGGTGCATGTATATATACCGTTATTAAATGAGTTTCACAGTTGCAGCATGCAGTGGTATTTTCCTCATAAACAGACAAACAGACTCCCTTCCTCGTTGCTCTGTCTGTACTCTGTATAGCGTTGGTTTCACAGTCGACGCCGACACGTGTGCTGTAATGTGTACTCTATGGCCAGCATCGGGGGTCATGAGTGTTAGAAACAACCCAGTGCAACACTGTAATTAAGCAGTCTTTAGAGGCACGCACAGCCCGATAGCTCTGTGTGTCGGCCATATGAGCGAGTACAGGTTTACTTTTGGCTCCTTTTCGACGGCAAAGAACTATAAGCGAACCGTGCCGTGAAGCACATTTCACGAGTTCTGGATTCGTTTTCCACACGCTAAAAGCTCAGTTTCGGATAAGGTTCTCAGAACCTAATTTGGGCCCTGCTCGAGGTGGTATACGTTATACTATAGCCCTGAGTTCTGGGAACCCATCTTTCAAAATTGTCTATTTTCACTTCAGGGCTAGTCACTTACAGGGGGTGGTGTTGAAATCTAAACAAAAAACCATCACAGAACTTTAAAGTCTAAGTTTGAGGTTATGAAGGTTCGGGTTTTATTTTGTTGCTCAGCCTGACAAGAACGGCAACTTAAGGAACTTAAACTCGACCTGTGATCATCACGGTCGCCGTCGTTGTTGGCTGTGTCGTCGTTTGGGGCAGGCTGCTCCGCTGCTGTTTGCTTTCCTTGGTAGCTGTTGTTGTTGCTGAAGTGCTGAACTTGTGTGGCGTCCCGCAGACTTGAAATGGAATACCAGACTCCAGAGCCAGATCTTCCACAGACTCAAGAAAACAAAAAAAGATAAAAGTCTATCTCTTAGAGGAACATGGGAACCCCCCTGCGTGCGTTCGTACGTGTGCGCACGCGCGCGCGCGCGTGTGTTTGTGTGTGTGTGCGCGCGTAGCGCGCGCGACTGTGTGTGTGACTGTGTGTGCGTGCATGTGTTTTGCATGCACACACAAAATAGCTATGCATGCATTCAATTTTGTACCATATGTACATCAACTTGAGTGTGTGCATTTTTTCACATGCATGATTCTGCGCCCGTGTGCATGCGCGAGTGTGTGTGCGTGTATGCGTGTGTGTGGCCCTGTGTGAGATAAACAGGACATGCTCTGAGGAGTGGGACGGTGGCCAGTGGACACAGCTGAGGAGGCAGCTGTGAGGAGGAGAGGTAGGAGGCAGGAAAGATGAGAGAGACAGAGAGGGGGGGTGGGGCAGTGGGGGGGAGCGGAGCAGCGCAGCACCCCGCCAGACCAAAGACCTGGACCATGTGAACAGATGGACAGACAGAGTTACGCCCCATTCTTGCCCCCCTTATATGCCATTGTCAACACTCAAATGTGCACACACACGTGTTACAAACACATATAGAAATGCCCACATGTACACACACACACGCGGACGTCGGACGTCAGAGTGTCACAAAGTGAGAAGGGAAAACACCAGCCATCTGGACAGTCAAAGAGGTGCTACAGTATTCCCCTGTTTAGACTCAGTGAGGATGTGGCCCGTGTGCACAGATTTCTTCAAGGTTCTTGCCACGGCTGAAAGATGCCGTATATAAATATGGGTATTTTGTTTCGTTGAAAAATGTTTCTTTGAAGCAGTCGCTCA
The DNA here is from genome assembly GCF_963924005.1 of Protomyctophum bolini. Taxonomy (NCBI): domain Eukaryota; kingdom Metazoa; phylum Chordata; class Actinopteri; order Myctophiformes; family Myctophidae; genus Protomyctophum; species Protomyctophum bolini. The sequence goes on from NC_137880.1 coordinate 33,830,558, forward strand.
TCTTCGCTCGCCGAAACTCATGGAGTTAATCGAGTTGTCCTGCTAAGAAACATCCAACACCTTTTTAACCTTGTGGGGTAAATCGTGGGGGGGCGTTGAAATCAGTTAACTTATATATTTCGCACCTGTCATCATATTTCATTTTAGGGACACGGGAGGAATTCTCAGACGCTAATATTTCACAAATGTATTTGGGTAAGGCTACTCCCCCAACCTCTCTTTGAAGACATCTTTACACGGAGAGCGAAGGTGCACAAAGAATTGTAAAATGTGCTGTCCACTGAGGCTCTGTTCTGGCCTTTGTTGCCACAGAGCATTCTCCACCTTCCAGATGAGTACTTCACAAAACATTGGAATGAGTCAGGAGGGAGGGAGGAGGAGGACGACCAGGGGAGAGAGAGAGAGAGAGAGAGAGAGAGAGAGAGGCTGTGAAGCCGAAAGTGTGGAAAATGAGAAAAGAGTCGAAGGAGGGGAAGTGGGGTTGAGGGAGGAGAGAGAGGGGGGTGATGCCATTTAAATTGATTCCGAGACCTGCAGCCCTGGCCCTGACGTCTCCAATCCTCCACCATTCTCACAGGGAGGCGCTTCCATAAGAGGAGGCACTTCTCCACCACCCCCACCCCGGATCCATCCCTTCGTTTCATCTCCTCCTATTGCTGCTGTCTCCTGTGCTCGATTGTTTTCTCCTCCTTTCTATGTCTCTGCATCTCTTTGGCTTTTAGAATGTTGCGGATGTGTTCTCTTTCCCATGAGGGTGTACTGTATGTATTTGCATTCCTCTGTGTGGTGCTGTATGTATGTATGTATGTCACAGTTTCTGTGTGTGGTCTCCTCTTCATGCTGTACCTTCCACACGGTGTCATATAACTGCTGGAGGTATATAGCCTATAGGACTATAGCGCGGCACAAAGCGTATTATTCGTTGGCAAAGACTCGCATTCTTTCCCTCTCTCTCTCTCTCTCTCTCTCTCTCTCTCTCTCTCTCCTCTCTCTCGCTCCGTCTTCCCACGTCTCCTTCGTTTTCTCCTCGTCTCGTCTGTCTCTTCCTGTCTATTTCTGTATACTCTCTCATCTCGGCACCGTCGTGCCCCCACTGTTCTCCTCTCTCTCCACCTGTCTCCCTCGCTGTTCTCCACTCTCCTTCACCTCCTCTTCTTAATGAATTCTCCTCTCCCATCATCTCCCACCTTCCGTTTCTCTTCTCTCTCTTCTCACCTCGCCCTCGCCCAAATGTTTGCTCTCGCTTCCTGCATGCCTCCCCCCCCCCCCCCCCCCCCCCCCCCCCCCCCCCCCCCCCCCCCCCCCCTTTCTTCCTTTGACTTGAGTCAGTGCCACGTGAAAGGAGGGACCTGGATTGAAAGTGTCAGAGTAGTATCGCTGCTCTGCAGCCGCACATCCAGGAGACAATGTCAGGGGGAAAGAGACAGGTCCCACTTCACATTAACCCATTCTGACCTGAGATCAGATTCATACGAGGTTTCCACTGGACACACACTGGTCTGATTTAACGCATTCTGACCTGAGATCAGATTCTAAAAATGTCAGTCGTTCTTCGATTTTTCAAAAATAGCAGACCTACAAGCTCATAGCGCGCCACTCGGTGGCGCGCTATGAGCTTGTAGATCTGCTATTTTTCAATAGCTAAAGCATGACATGATGCTAACACCAGAATGGGTTCCCATTCAGGAATGGGTTAAATATCATCTGACACCTAATCTACCGTACCTTCTGTTGCCGTGGTGAGGAGGAGGAGGAGTAGTGGGTGGAGGAGGTGGAGGAGGAGAAGAAGGAGTGTGTTCGTGGGCGGAGGTGTGCAGTGCACGTTGTGTGTGCGTGTGTGCATGCAGCTTCCTCTTCTTTCATGCTTAGCAGAGGAGATGCAGTGTAATTAACCCATTCTGACCGGGAACCCATTTTGGCGTCAGCATCATGTTATGCTTTAGCTATTGAAAAATAGCAGATCTACAAGCTCATAGCGCGCCACCGAGTGGCGCGCTACGAGCTTGTAGGTCTGCTATTTTTTGAAAAATCGAAGAACGACTGACATTTTTAGAATCTGATCTCAGGTCAGAATGGGTTAATCAGACCAGTGTGTGTCCAGTGGAAACCTCGTATGAATCTGATCTCAGGTCAGAATGGGTTAATACATCAAGACCCGCGCTGGGCGCTGCCCGCCTTTGAGGGAAAAGAGATGTAGAAGGAAAGGGTTGTGAAGTGACTTACTAGCAGCGATGCTGAAGGTTGGCGTTAGATCACTTTTAGGATCAAATCCTATCGATGACAGCCATGCAGGCCACACACACACACACACACACACACACACACACACACACACACATCAGATGGAGATGTGTTCTGCGGTGCCGGCTAGGAAGGAAATGAAGAGGATTTTCTTGTAAATTGAAATATGAATGAGAACCGACAAGCCTCCCAGGGAAATCAATCCTTCTGAAATAAGTTTTTCAATATGCAAATGCAGGATAGATGATCACCACCGCTGTGTGCAAACCGCTGTGTGCAGGATCTTTCATATACCCCTCACGTCTTTTGTTTGTGCGATAATAAAATGAAATGCAATGACGAAATGGAAAAAAACAAAAACTCAATGTCGTACGTTGTGACCTTAATCATTTCCTTTGCTCATCTTTTATGGATAAGGGCAACCTCCTCCCGCAGCTCCAGCATTAAGGATGATGTAGGACTGTCACATGTTACATCGTCTTAAGCCTCTGATTGAACTGACGTTTTACTTTGAGGATTTTGTTGAATGTTTCTTTGATATTTTTTACCACAGGGAAAAGGCTTCACTCTGTTGTAGTGAAAGCAATTCCAACACAAACAATGTCCTCAGAAAACCCACCCTGGAGGACACACACAGCCAGACGCCGTAACCACAAAGACTGCGGGTCACCCTGGTTTTGCAACAGGGGTCACTTGATGACAACACAGACTGTAAGTCTTGGCCATGCTGTCCCTGTACATTTACAGTTGTACATTGTACAGTACATATTGTACAGAATGGACTAACCTTCCATCTATAGCATGGGAAAAACACATGTGAACTGTGTCTGTATTTCTTAAGAATAAATAAATCATAAAGAATTCCCCCACAAACCGTTTGCCAGGAAATTGTCTCAATCATGAAGACATCTTATGGCACTTGCACCGCATGTGTCTGGCCTTCTTCTTTACTGGGAGAGCTTGATGGGGTTTGACAGACAGCTGTGGCCCAAATAGCCAAAATTCAGACATGCAAAACTGTCCAACTCAGAGGCTGTCAGCCTGCCAGCCACCCGGCCAGCCAGCCAGCCAAATTGCCATATACACCCGGTGGGCCAGCAAGCTGTCCGGCGAGCCAGTCACATGTATGATGGCCCGCCACCCAACCACTCAGCCAGTTAGCCTGCAATGGCCCCGAGCCAGCCAGCCAGCCAGCCAGTTGACCTGCGAAGGCCCCAAGCCAGCCAGTCGGCTGCTATAGCGTGGCGGCCAGCCACCTGGCCACCTGGCTGTTGGCCAATCAGCCACCCATAACCAACCAGGCAGCCTAGACTGGCAGTCAGTCAATCAACCAGCTATAGGTCCCCCCAAACCCTGGAGGGGGGGGGGGGGCTACTGGGCCTCAAAGACAACAGACCAGAGCTGAGGAGTTCATAACAATGTGGTCCATGCAACCTCTATCACAGCCATTTGTTTCTGCCACTTTGGCACAGGGAGAATTGCTCTCAATCTCATGCAGGGAGTCTGGCATTCCCTCGCCCCATCCATCACACGGCCTCTCCAGAGGATGAACCACATCCTCCGTGCCTGTACGCCACTCTGACTCGGCTGGAAGCTGTCTCAGAGCACCGCGGCAGTCCATCTGACTGTCTCCCAGTGTCTGTCGCAATTACCCTCTACACAGGCATAGATCACATGGGACATGCTGTACATCGGCGTACACAAGGCTTTATGTTGTCACTGGTACCATATTATTGCAACACCCGGGCCAGGGGGTAAATCACTGCAGTGTTGGTTTAACTCTGAGGAGTGTACGAATGGAACCAAAAAGGGCTCCTACGGGTTAACTGTGTTGACGACTGTGTTGACGCAATTCACCATCATAAAACATAGTTTTGCAAGGTTCGTAAAACCTTATTGTGTAACTTTGAGGTTCGCAAACTTGTCTCATGCAGTATTTGTTGTATATACAGCTTGATGATGGCCATCCATTATGTTGAGATTTACCTTCACTGTACACTAAGTGAATGCAGTGTACGGAACCCACGCTGTGAGGAGAACTCTCTGAGGCACTCTGGTACAGTGTGTGAGACATGGTTTTGGCACTCTGATACAGTATGTGAGACATGGTTTTGGCGAGGCTAAATTGGCGTTGCAAATCCAAATCAGAAGAGGGAGGATAACAGCTCAGCGATTCGTCAACAAACCGTCAATAACCAGGACGTCTGAGCGAGTGACAACGCTAGACTGTGAAAGCTGAGTGGCAATCGAGTATATGGAAAGAGTTATGTGGAATAATTGCGAGTCCCCTCTGGGTTCAGCTCAGCCCGCCTCTGTCCTGGAGCTAATATCAAACTGGTGGTAGGGTGACACGTACTGCTTAGAAGAATCCCCCCGCCCCCCCTCTCCCTCTCTCTTTCTCTCTCCTTCTTACATTTACACAACTAATGGTTAACCCATTCTGACCTGAGATCAGATTCATACGAGGTTTCCACTGGACACACACTGGTCTGATGAACCCCATTCTGACCTGAGATCAGATTCTAAAAATGTCAGTCGTTCTTCGAATTTTTCAAAAATAGCAGACCTACAAGCTCGTAGCGCGCCACTCGGTGGCGCGATATGAGCTTGTAGATCTGCTATTTTTCAATAGCTAAAGCATAACATGATGCCAACACCAAAATGGGTGCCCGGTCAGAATGGGTTAAAATCCTGCCTAAACTCGCACTCATTACAGAATCCCATGTGTCTTGCTAACCTGTGCGTGCGTGCGTGCGTGCGTGCATGCGTGCGTGCGAGCGCATGTGCAAGATGTATAGGGAGGGAGGGTGTTCTTGGCTGGTGTCGACAGCGGTTAAATCATTGCACATAGGACCAAACTGGCACTTATTGCACATAAACGTCAGCCGGAGTGAGTTGGTCCTGGGAAGCCAATATAATATGCATACAGACATTGTGTGTGTGTGTGTGTCGTGTGTGTGTGTGTGTGTGTGTGTGTGTGTGTGTGTGTGTGTGTGTGTGTGTGTGTGTGTGTGTGTGTGTGTGTGTGTGTGTGTGTGTGTGTGTGTGTGTGTGTGTGTGTGTGTGTGTGTGTGTGTGTGTGTGTGTATTTAGGCCTACATGTGTGCATGTGTCTCCGTGTGTGAGACTTTATGCGGGCATGAGACAGAGCGTGAGTGTGTGCATGGTGCGTGCATGGTGCGTGTGCGTGTCTCTAGAGTAAGAGGAGCTGAGAAGGTTAACAACATGCCAAGATGGATTAGTCAACCATCTGCTTGCATCCTTTTCCGTTATCAAAGGGTGGAAATATCCCCATTTAGAATCTTCTCTTATTTATTCATCTCTTTATTTATTTCATTTTCTTCTAATAACTATAGATGCACGCTTCTGAAGTCACGGGCACACTAGCAAAATGCCTCCACAGCTTATATGAATTATTATTTTATATATTTTTGTATCTTTAATAGCTTATTACTTACGTATTATTATTTTATATATTTTTTAAAATATTTTAATATCTCTAATAGCTTACTTGTCATAACCCAGCTGCTGTGTCGTAACTCGCGTCACGTGTCGATGACAGGTCTCATTTCACGGGCGACCGTCGCCTCTGCCAGAGACATGATCGACAAGGGCACGTCACTTTGCGAAAGACAAGCAGGTGATGATTAAAGAATGACCTTACGCGTAATTAGTGGCCACCGGAGCGCCGCTATGAATCATGGGAGGCGGAGGGTGGGGAAAAAATCAAGACAAGCAGCCGCTAGGGAAATGCTAGCTAAGTGATTAGGTGAGGGGTGTGAATCAATAGTGCCACCGACCTGCGAATGGAGTGGCGGAATGGAGTGTGGTGCAAAATGAAGACGGAGGGCAATGATGAATGAAAGGGTGCGATTAGCACCACTGACCCGTCGTTCCCTGCTTGAACACCTGAATACCAATCGCACGGACGTCAGGGGAAGTCATAAGAACACAGACACGTACACGTGCTCAGAGTTACAGAGATGCACATTTGTAAGGGTATAGGTTTACCCTCACAAAAGAAACATGCAGTAATCCTGGTCTCTAAACTGCCTCCCCCTGGCCAGCCGGGGCGCCTGATGGAGGAGAAAGGAACTGGTTGGAATAACGTGTTCCTTCCACACGCTACGTCCAACCAGGGAAACTCAGTGTCCAAGCAACTTGGACACTGAGTTCAAGTCCGTTGCTCTCCCCAGGTTGGCGGAGGGTGTGTAGAGCCCAGGATCACATTAGATAATTGACACAGGGGTGAATAATGGGTTACAAAATCGTGGGATAAAAATGTAAAAAGAAAAGAGATGCACATGCAGGTACACTGAGGATTTTTCCGTGTGCCTGCATGTATCTCACTGCTTTTTTGTTTAGTTTGTCCACTCAATATGAATAAGATGTGACACTATAATAATACTCTCACATGCAACTTGTGCCTCTCTACTGCAACAGTTTAAAACTCCTCACGAAATTGTACTATGATGATGATGATTATTATTATTAGCGTTGTTGCCATGATAAGCAACCCACTATTGTTCTCGGCAGGAGATTTCTTTTGCCAACAAAGTGAACCTGCTTTTTGTTAACTTTTGCACAGCAGAAAAGTGATGCTTTCGGTCATGCTTCACACACTGTTGTTGTCATGCTTCACATCACATCACAATATTATATAATATAAACGGTAAGACGAGTTCCCAGTGGAATCCTCGCGACTCGCGTCAGTGCAACCACACTTGCAATTGCCCAGAATGGCACCTTTCCATTATTATTATTGTTATTATTTATTTATTTTGAGGGGCACTAGCCCCTCCTATGTCCAGCTTTTAGTGTGTGTCCACAAACGTTGTCCTATAGATTAAATTCCCAATGGAGAACTTTACGTCATGGACGAGCAAATGGTGTATTTATAGATAGATAATTTGTGAAAAGTGAATTAGGTGTAAGAACACGTTTATTCTTTGTTATAGGAAAGGAAGTTTTATTTTTAAATGATTATGGGTTTCATCTTTATTTGTTATATTTTATAGAGGGGGGGGGGGGACAATAAGTTGACAAGAGTCAGATGAGTTGTGCACTCTGCAAGTTGGCAGCTTGACAGAGTGCATTTCTGGTTATTATTATTATTATTATTATTATTGGTGCATACTGTACATGTGGATAACGGCATTTTAATATCACCATAATGCTTGTCTGCAGGCAATTGCAGTCAATTAACATACTATAATAATATTGTTCCAGTGCCTCATTAGAAAGTCATGCTCCATTGTGGCAATTGTCACTTATTATCACACAGATCTGAGTGAAATTAAATATCCAAGGGCAGATTTTAAGAGGATGTAAAATTATTCCCAACTTGAGAGAGAGCATCAAAAAGGAAAGGAAACGGATCACACGGGTCATCTCCAAAACTTTTAATCCATTCTGACCTGAGATCAGATTCTAAAAATGTCTTCTACATCCTGACAGTTTTCTGAAAAAAACCCATTTTCACGTCAAGGACCCCCAAAAACATATGTAATTGTCCGCCGACCCTCATTTGAAAATATGTTGTTCCCGTGACGGTGAGTGACCACCCAGAAGCAAAGATTTGAGTTAAAAACGCTCGCTCTGAAAGAATACATTCAAAGATTTGTGCCACATTTTCACGATTTTTCAAAAATAGCAGACCTACAAGCTCGTAGCGCGGCACTCGGTGCCGCGCTATGAGCTTGTAGATCTGCTATTTTTCAATAGCTAAAGCATAACACAATGCTGTAACCACCAAAAAGGGTTCCCGTCTAGAATGGGTTAATAGGTGCAAAGATAATTACTGACGTTTGGCAGCGTCTGCTACTGTGGAGAACCCGCTGCGCCGTCCAAGCGTCGGTAATTATCTTTTGCGCCTATTAAAAGTTTTGGAGTTGACCCGTGTGCTCCTGCGTTACTATTTGATGATGTGAAGTTATAGATTCGTGTCTAAGGGACATTTATACTTTAGTTGCTTCCTTCCTGGTGTCACACACACACACACACAAAAAAAATAGCAGATTTACAAGCTCACAACGTGCCCCCCGCTGCATTGCGTCGTGACCTTGTAAATCTGTTATTTTCTGGTGCACAACCAAGTGTAAATCAAGCATAACACTTAGCGTGGCCAACAATCCATCTTGCACTGAACCCAACCTCAGCCAATGGAGGGAAGAAATGCCTTATTAGAATACAGTATACTGTATGTACTGTAGCTTTGTGATCTGTCCTGTGAGGCAGTGTGTTAAAAAGCAGTATTGGTCCATTTGGTTATATTTGTACAGTGCAGTTAACCCATTCTGAACGGGAACCCGTTTTGGTGTTAAAGCATCATGTCGTGCTTTAGCTATTGAAAAATAGCAGATCTACAAGCTCATAGCGCGCCACCGAGTGGCGCGCTACGAGCTTGTAGGTCTGCTATTTTTTTTAAATCGAAGAACGACTGACATTTTTTAGAATCTGATCTCAGGTCAGAATGGGTTAATCAGACCAGTGTGTGTCCAGTGGAAAACCTCGTATGAATCTGATCTCAGGTCAGAATGGGTTAAATGGTCGACGGTTTTTACTTTATGGCCCGCTGCGTCATGCTCTTATCGTTTCCCTTCGGGGTCTAAATGGGCTCATTTCAATATTAGCCAAGGTCACAACGGCACATTAGCTATCCCATTCTGACCTGAGATCAGATTCATACGAGGTTTCCACTGGACACACACTGGTCTGATGAACCCATTCTGACCTGAGATCAGATTCTAAAAATGTCAGTCGTTCTTCGAATTTTTCAAAAATAGCAGACCTACAAGCTCGAGCTTGTAGATCTGCTATTTTTCAATAGGTAAAGCATAACATGATGCTACCACCAAAATGGGTGCCCGGTCAGAATGGGCTATTCAACAAAGGAAATCAATGCACAACATGATAATGGCCAACTACAGATTGAATGGCAACCTCTGTCTGCCGTGCATGTTCTGTTCCATGCGAGTGGCCAGCAAAGTTATTAGGGTTTTGGTCTTCAGGCACAACGACTCTGATCCACTGCCTTACACACACACGCGCGGCGATGCTAATCTACCCCCGTTATTGTTGATAGAGCACCTGCAAAATTCTATATGAAATGTAACTTCTTGCCTTCAAAGTAATACATTGTAATAGGACAATTGAATCAATTACAATATGGAAGATGGATTATATAGTGCTAGCCTTTTCTGCATGGGCTTGTTGAATTAAATTCCTTGTGATCCTTTATCTGATAGCAAATGCCATATTTGCAGGTCAGTTTGAGTCCAAATTAATTAATGGAATTTGCATGCAATTAACTGCCGGTCCCTAATGCCCCATGAAAATATGGCTTTGGTACAGGCTGTGTGATTCTGCCATTTCAGGTGAGCGAGTCCCACTTGGTTCGTTTTACACTTTCACAAAACACACACACACACGTACACACAGATGCAGACAAAAGCTCGCCACTTTATCCCATTCTGACCGGGCACCCATTTTGGTGTTGGCATCATGTTATGCTTTAGCTATTGAAAAATAGCAGATCTACAAGCTCATATCGCGCCACCGAGTGGCCCATGAAAATATGGCTTTGGTACAGGCTGTGTGATTCTGCCATTTCAGGTGAGCGAGTCCCACTTGGTTCGTTTTACACTTTCACAAAACACACACACACACGTACACACAGATGCAGACAAAAGCTCGCCACTTTATGCGTGCACATGCATGCACACGGCTTCCTTGTCCCTTTATAATTGAGTCTATTGAACGGGAACAGCATGCCTTCTCATTGCTGCAGCACTAATTGGGTTCTGCACCCTGTACTTTTTTACATAAAAACATTTTATGGAGCCATTTAAAATAGCTGGTCCTACATAATTAAAAAGAGATGAGGGAATGAGTGGGATCTGAGCCATGACAGCAGCCAGATGAAATGTCTTTAATATGCTTCAGGTGCTTAATGCTGAGGAGAGGCGTTCGGCCTAAATGAGTGTGCAGCGGGCTTTGAAGTACCGTCCGGTAATCGCAAGGTCACAGGTCGCGTGCCTGCAGCGATCACTGCGCTGCCGTCGGTAGCCGTGTGTATCCTGACCCCACGAGGCCTTGTGGCCGGACGTCAAAGGCCTGATTATAAACATGCACTACGTAGTTCGGTTTATACGACAATTACTACAAGTTTCCACTTCTGCATCTCATCACTTCCCGACACTAACTGACGGAAGAGAAATGTCTTTCCATTCAAGCAAATTGGTCATCGGCATGTTTTTACATTGTCTGTTAACGATGTAATGCAGGTGGTGATGGATCTGCTCACAATATGTTTCTGTTGTAGACCAATCCACGGCCACCATACTTGTGTGTGCATGAAGTCATGTCCGTGCGGATATATAGTAACAACATTTTCGAGAGAGAGAGCGAGTGCATTTTCCGGCAACGGCATCAGCCGCGGAACACCCACGGCAGGATATGCGGATATGCAGACGCAGAAAATATAATTTAGTCTTAACCACTTGAAGGGTGAAACCCTAGGCTGATTTTGTCGTTTGTTTTTCCAGTTCAGATAAAAAGTTACAGCAGGTTAAAAACATGGCAGGCAGTAAAAGGCTATAAGCAAAACACCTGCAGCGAATCACATTTACAATGGGTGTGTTTTATTTAGGTGTGCTAATGTTCTTTGACAATATGCTTTTGACTCCTATGTTTGCACATTGGCACGCGCCCGTGACTCTAGGGGTAACACCTAAATCTAACACACCCGTTATTAATTTGATTAGCTGCAGCTGGCATTGCCTGCCATGTTTTCAATCTGATGTCGTTTTTCAAACCTGAAATGGAACTACAAAATCTATGTTGTCACACTTTAACTACTACCATGCATTGTAAATGGCAAATGGTGCCTTTTTATCGCGTCTTTATGCAAGGCGCTTAACACTAGCATGACTGAGAGGTCATTTTGACCGTTTTATTTTAAAGATTTTGAGCATTCACGGTTCACCTGAAACCATGCAAGGCACCAACTGCTCATTGGGAGCAAATCGGGGTTCCGTGTCTCAAAGCCCCTTCGACACCAACACTGGGGGAGCCCGGGATCGAACTGGAAACCTTCTGTTTCCCAAGAGGCTATACTCTACCTGCTGAGCCACTGCCGCCGCCCCGTACAATCGGGCCACGTGGAATAAGCAGCTATTTTGCTTACTGTATTATGCCCAAAATAGGCATACTAACTATACTGTAGGTTGAAAGAGGTGAGGTCAAACCCATACCTTTCTTGCACATTGGTTAGAATTGACCTAAAAGGGAGAGTTTGTATGAACACGTACGTCCGACCACGTTGCATTTTCAACGTAAATATTAGGAAGCTGCCTTGATGAGTGTCCAAATGGGGCTCTCCACGTCTCCATGAGTGTTTCCCTGGGAAAGAGGAGAGTGAAGGAAGAGCATTAGGATAAATAATGGTGAGCTGCCGCGAGCATCTGCTGGTACTTTCTATAAGCTCCATCCTAACGACTTCTTTGGCAGTTGTTGCTGACTTGACCTGTAAATGCTCAAACACGGAGGAGGTGAGAGCAGATGTTTGGCAGACACGTGTTATATTATTCATAAACAAACATGTGCACACGCACACACGCGCGCACACGCGCACACACACACACACACACACACACACACACACACACACACACACACACACACACACACAACTGTTATATTTGCATACACGTGCACAAATACGCACGCTCTTTCTCTCTCTCTCTCTCTCTCTCTCTCTCTCTTTCTCTCTCTCTCTCTCTCTCTCTCTCTTTCTCTCTCTCTCTCTCCCTCTCTCTCTACATCTCCTCTGGCAGTCATATACGTAGGAGTCTTTTTTCCTCCCCTTTCTGCTTGTTGATGTTTTTCCCAGTCAGCTTTCCAAACTGCCATGGCTCCTGTATTAGTCCTGAGCAGAAATGTGATTGCAGAGAGCTGAGCTGCTTTGAGGTGCAAATGATTTATCTAACCCTGGCCCCCAAAAAGTGGGTGCATACATTAACTAGCATGACGACATGAATCAGCTGCTCCTCCTCATGTCTTTTTAAACAGCTCTCCATGTTATTCAGCCTCGTTCTTGCCCAAGTTCTTGTCCATGCAGTTGATCTGTTCACAGGTCTGCAGCATGAGGAACCTGTCATCAGTGACAGTCAGACAGCTACATATGGCTACATACTTTTATTAGATCATGATGCAAGACCGATGCAGATGCACTGATGTCACCACCTCCTCTGAGTGTGAGCGGGTGCATATAGTGCTGTGTATGCATGCAGAGTATTTGCAGACACTCAGACAGTACAGTACACATATACGGCACACTACTAAACATATTTCTATACCAACCTACATACAGTATATACGGTGCATGCACAAACACTTAGTTAGTTTACCTATTGTATTTTTGGTTGGTGTAACAGTGTCACTGTGTTTATTATATACGTATATTAGCCCCTTCTGGGCGGGAACCATTTTTGGTGTTTTAAGCATACTTTAGCTATTGAAAAATATCTTTGAAAAATTGTGAAAATGTGTCGCAAATTTGGAATATACTGTATATTCTTTGCTTCTTGGGCGTCCCTCCCTGGAACAACGTATTTTCAGACGGGGGGCCCGTGGCCAAATTCAGATAATTCCGCGGGTCCTTGACATGGAAAAGGTTGAATGAGCACCACCAGGTTTTTCAGAAAACTGTCAGGATTTAGAAGTCATTTTGTAGAATCGAGCTCGGGTCTAAATGGGTTAGACACTGCACATTTTGGTTACATTTGTACACCATTCAAGAGTCAAATATAGTACTATTTCACTGTGTGCGTATGGCTGAAATAAGCCTGTTTTCCTTGGGTGTTAGCACTATGTTATGCTTTAGCTATTGAAAAATAGTAGATCTACAAACTCATAGCGCACCGAGTGGCGCGCTATATGAGCTTGTAGGTCTGCTATTTTTGAAAAATCTAAGTACAACTGACATAGGAACATATAGCTTTTTCAGAAAACCGTCTGGATTTAGAAGACATTTCTAGAATCTGATCTCAGATCAGAATGGGTTAAGATAATAAACACGTGACGAGTGGTGCATGCTGGTCCGTGGAGGACTCATTATGGGAGACATGCCGGGGGGCAAAGTGACCAAAACACCATCTGTCACCGACAGAGTCACCAACACTCCGCTACAATGTGGCGTCTCAGTTCTGCTGTTACAGGCCAGAAATGATGCAGCAGCCATTGTTGTTTGACTTTGTTGCTGACTTGTGTTGATTTTGACAGCACATTTAGATTTTAGATTTTTAGTCATATAGTACTTTTGAATAGTTTTCATTTAGTTTTAGTCACATTTTACTAGTCACCAGCTTGGATATTTTAGTGCTAGTCTAGTTTTAGTCGACTAAAATATCATAAGATTTTAGTTGACTAAACCTACAGTTTATTTAGTCGACTAAAATGTGTTTTTGCGGGCCCTGATGCCGTCATAATGGCTGACTTTACACAGATCTAGAAGCTGCGACACGTTGTGAGCTTGTAGATCTGCTATTTTCAGCATGTAAACAAGTGTAAAATTGTCTTGTCTTTTACTTATACTGGATCTCCTGTCCACTAGTCCCTTCCTAACATTTTGCTGACAAATTGTCAATGTATTCAGTCTTAGTTTTAGTCATCATAGCTTAGTTTTAATTTCGTTTCCATCTAGTTTTCGTCAGTGAAAAAAGGTAGTTGACAAACATTTTTCGTCTTAGTTTTAGTCGTTGTTTACAGTGGCTGCTGCAGCAATGACGCTGCGTTCACACTGGCAGATGAAAAAGATTCAAAGATTCAAGCTACACTGCAGCGTATTTGTAGCTTTGTATCTTTTTAGCTGAAGTTGATTGAAACTAGCTCATCTTTTCCGTAGCTTTTGCAGCAGCAGCAACAGACGTTGGATGCATGCATCTTTGTATCTTCATGTCGTTGACTTCCATTGAAAATGAATGGTAGACTCATAGACTGTATCTGAACGCAGCATAAGGCATATAGCCTAGTAGCCAAAAAGTGAACCCGGACCTGTTGAGTACACCAACGTTTTATGTTTAGTAAAACGGCTATGCCCAAAAAATGTGCTGACATCATCAATTTGTGATGACGGCATTGGCCGTTTTGAGCCCAATGAGTGTTCTTTTGCTAAACTATAATGCCAGGAATGGATTCAGCATCATGAAAACCCCCTAGTTTGACACATCACATGCTAGATAAAAGCATGGTGACATTTTGAACATTTTGCCTTCTATAGGTTGTTAATGGTATATGGTCACATATTTTGCCAATTATGAAAATTGCCCAACATAAATGCAAGATAGCATCCGGCAGTTTCTACATGCTGGGGACCCATACTAAACATTTCTAACATAAAACCTTGATGTCTGGGTTCACAATGGGGCTCTATGGGCTGGCGGCTACCAGACTAATAAGGCATAGAGGAAGCATATAGAAGAAGCATAGATCTACATGCACTGTCTACCTGTCACTGAGTCTTTTCAAATGAACACATTATAGTGGACGTCCATGATGGATGACAACAGTACAGTACACACAGTAACCACCTAAGTGCCCCAGGCTCTTAAGGTTCCTTTTCCCACCTCTATGCTTCATGTCTTTGCTGACAATATCAGAAGAAGAAGATCACGTTGCAAAGTACATTTACAAAGTACAATTTTGAGGTATTTCTACTTTACTTGAGTGTTTCCAATTTCAAAAAAATTACTTTTACTCCACTACAATTATTTGAAAACTTTAGCTACTAGTTATTTTGGAGATTTTAATTTTTAATTAGAAAACAATACATTAACCACTTCAACCCCATATAAATTTCGGCCATTTGAAAATAGCAGATCTACAAGCTCACAACGCGTTGTTGTGATGCAACACATGTGTGCTTGTAGGTCGGCTATTTTCAAATGATTTTGTACACATTTTGAACTTTGTGACATTCTGCAATATGAGTACCGGTATAGCCTATACTTTTACTTTTAGTACTTTAAGTACATTTTGATGCCGATGTACTTTTACTTTGAAAACGGGACTTCTCCTTGTAACGGAGTGCATCTACATTGCAGCATTTATACTTTTACTCAAGTAAAACATTTGAGTACTTTTCCCCCCACTGGCGATAATGCAACACACTGCTACTGTAGCTTGTAGGCTAGATCTGCTATTTTTGATGGTTGTGTGGATGCCATGATGACTATATATACTGTATGTATTGGCATTTTAACCCATTCTGACCTGAGATCAGATTCATAACGAGGTTTCCACTGGACACACACTGGTCTGATTAACCCATTCTGATCTGAGATCAGATTCTAAAAAATGTCAGTCGTTCTTCGATTTTTTCAAAAAATAGCAGACCTACAAGCTCATAGCGCGCCACTCGGTGGCGCGCTATGAGCTTGTAGATCTGCTATTTTTCAATAGCTAAAGCACAACATGATGCCAACACCGAAATGGGTTCCCGGCCAGAATGGGTTAATGATACTGTATCGCCAATCATCAAAGCATTCCATCATAAAACTATACCCAGTGCATTAAAATTATCATCATTTTCAAATGATCAGAATCGGATTGGCGATTCTTGGTAAAAGAATGTGATCGGGACAATCCCTATAGTATCAATAAATATTATATCCATATCATGATATTTGACTGGATAATGTCTGTGATTATATTGCACTCTTGTGATATGGCATGTGTTCCATAAAAAAATATAAATATCAGATCGGGAAAAATTTGTTATCGGCAGATACTCAAAATCAAATGATCGGAATGGGATCGGGAGCAAAAACAACCTGACCGGGACATCCCTATAATTAAAATGACTGCAAACAGACTTTATGAGAGTCATTATTACAGCTAAGACTAAGAGACTTAGTGAAAAGATCCCAGATGCCACAAGCACATCCTCGACAGTAGCCTAAATCAACATTTACACTATCTTGTATTTTGTATCGATAAACCACACTATAATTTTGTTTTTCCTATAAATGACATGGCCATTTATTAACCTTATACGACCCTCCTGAGCTCTGTGAGCCAATATTAACCCATTCTGACCGGGCACCCATTTTGGTGTTAGCATCATGTTATGCTTTACCTATTGAAAAATAGCAGATCTACAAGCTCATATCGCGCCACCGAGTGGCGCGATACGAGCTTGTAGGTCTGCTATTTTTGAAAATCGAAAGAACGACTGACATTTTTAGAATCTGATCTCAGGTCAGAATGTGCTAATCAGACCAGTGTGTGTCCAGTGGAAACCTGGTATGAATCTGATCTCAGGTCAGAATGGGTTAAAGTATACCAGTGATTATGATCAGTTATTGAAGCCGCATGTCCTGGAGGTTGGGCTCGTACTAATACTCCCAGTTAGTCATAACTGCTGTGGTCGCATCTGGTTTCTGTCAGGCCTGAATCAATCCCCGTCATGATTCACCCTGGAAAAGTACGAGGCAGCTCTCAGACTGGAGAGGTCCCTGGCTAGCTCAAGTAACGCAGTCACCCCGACTGGCTTGGCCAAGTGGAACACAGTGAAACATTACAAAGCTTTGACAAGTGTTGTTTACTTGTATTCACAGTTCACAACGCTTTGTCAGGTTTCAGGGAAAAAATAAGTACCTGACTTGTTTCATTACGACCTAAAGTATAAAGAAGGGAAATGCGGCATAATTGTTTTGTTTTTTTAACATTGCAGGAAATAAACAATACGGCCCAAAATGTGCTGTGTGTGTGTGTAGGCTAATTCTAATGGATGGAATAGATTTTGAGTTTTTCAGCGTTGCTTTGTGGTTTCTTATACAATAGCAAAAAGGAACATGAGGTAGACCTCTGGGGTGCAAGAAACAAGTGGAAGTGGGGTGTGCGTGAATACAATATTAGCTTTTAAATTAGTTTTGAATGTCTGCCTGGCACCTACAGTGAGAGAAAGAACATGCACCACTCGGAGAGGCAATAACAGGTCAGATTTCCCTGAAGGTTCTGACACCGGGCCTGAAATTAATTGCACTGTTGTGTGGATGAATGAAGCCGCTTGTGCTGTGATTAACCCATTCTGAACGGGAACACCATTTTGGTGTTGGCATCATGTTATGCTTTAGCTATTGAAAAATAGCAGATCTACAAGCTCATAGCGCGCCACCGAGTGGCGCGCTACGAGCTTGTAGGTCTGCTATTTTTGAAAATCGAAGAACGACTGACATTTTTAGAATCTGATCTCAGGTCAGAATGGGTTCATCAGACCAGTGTGTGTCCAGTGGAAACCTCGTATGAATCTGATCTCAGGTCAGAATGGGTTAAGGAGCATTCCCTCCCTGCAGGCCTGAACCAACATACAAAAAATAAAAAATAAATCCCCTGCAGCACCAGCACCGCCTTCCTGCCTGACTGCCCACTGGTCTGCAAGAGGCAAGGTCTGAGAGGAAACAGAACAACCTCCTGCAAGCTTATACACACGCACACGCACGCACGCACATGCACACGGCACACGCACACGCACACGGCACACGCACGCACACACACCACACACACACACACACACACACACACCCACACACACACACACATTTGTATACTCGGACAATAGACGAACGCCCTTACAGCACGGACACACACAACTACGCAACGATATGCAAATGAAGCAGAATATAGCTCTGCTTGAGGCCCAGAAGCCTAATATCTCCCTTGGTCAGGACAGGGGGGGGGGGGGGGGGGATGGATCCGCTTTGAGTGAGCTGCAGATGTTTGGTTTTCCCAACGCGGGAGACCCGGGCGTTTGAATCCAGGTGGTTACGTTGGGGGGGGCTTGTTGTTCCGTGATTACTTGTTCTCCTCGCCAGCACAAGCAGACGCCAATCCAAGTACACCAGGGCCGGCGCCACGGGGGTGCCAGAGGGTGCCCAGCACCCTCCGTTCCAAATTCTGCACCCTCACTTTTATGTACATACAGCATAGTTTTACTATATAAAAGTTAGATGTGCACCCTCGCCACTTTCAAATGCCCCCTCAGTCATTTCATCTGGAGCCGAGCCTGAAGTACACACTTACAGATAATGTAGAAGGGCCATTGTTGTTTTGTTTTGCACTGAGTGATTGCTGCCCTTATGTTGCAAGTCAAAGAATATAGTTTATTGTTTATTGACCTGTCCAATACTATGACGGTTATCGGGTGTCATCATCCCCCGTATTTACAAACTGTCTGTGGTCTTGTGTAGATCACCGTCTTATGTATATAGATTATCAACTATAGCCACTATGTACATTTCATATTAGTTTCACTTTTGTGCCGATTTTTGCAATATTACATTATACTCGGAAATGCACGAGTGATAGTGCTGGGAAGTTTTTACATTATGCTATACAATAAACTACAGTAGTTTAGTTCTACTGTGTTAAACTTAACAAGGACAATTTCTTGTGAATGCGGGACAGATGAAGGCTGCGTGGATTGAGGATGACATTTCCAATGGCTTTTACACCTGTGGTATTACGGAAATAAAAGCCAAACAAGCTGAGCTTTCTTCTTCCATACAAAGAAACACAATAAGAACATGTGCAATAACTGTAGGAATCACCAGTGGGGAAGCGTAGCAGCAGCCACAGCTCTTTCCATAAGTACTGTATGTCAATGACACGTCCAGATAAGAGGCTGTATATGGACTGTATGGTGCTGTATCTGAGATCCGTCCGTGTCTGTCAGACTGAATGAAGTTGTGTGATTTTAATCGTCACCCACCAGTGACAACAAGGCTGCCTGCAAACGTTACAGCATCTGGAAGCAATACGCTTGGAATGAGATAGAGAGGCTATGATGGACATTTTTTGGGGGACTGTGTTGGAAAATGTTTTGCCAATTGAGGGTTTATGGACATACAGTACTGTGTAAGGCTCCGACTCTGTGATGGGAATTCTTTCAGGAAAATAGTGGATGCTCTTTCTAAGTTAGCGAACGCCGCCAATGCTATGGGTAAATAGCTGTGGCCTATAGGGGTTTAAAAGAAACTGTGGTTGATAAAAACAACACGATGAGACAAGATGGATAGCCTGCTGAAATTCATTCTTCAAGTAATTTTTCACAGGAACTGCAAGAAAAGCATTTTCACAGTGGTGGTGATCTCTGAATGTTTTATAGCTGTTTGGATTTCAGTTTTGATAAGTATGGCTTCTTCATACCTGGACTACTGTCAAATCCTAAGAGCCCACGACGGACGAAAGATTTACTTCCCAACCTAACTGAATGCCATCCAAGAAAATGGTTCTTTTAACTCCCGAGAGACTACAAAAAGGAACCAAATGGACCTGATATAGGGCCCAATTGTTGGTTCCTTTTGTATTCTGTTAGAGCAGAGGTTCCCAACCACTGGTACTAGTACCACTGGTGGTACTTGAGCCCTCCTCTGTGGTACTCAGAGGAGTCACCCCAAAAAAGGGGAAAAAAGACAAAAGTGGAATGAAATATTTATATTACTACAGGTAGTAGTTCTGAACAAGCAATTGGTTGAAATAAGGTCTACAGCCGTGCTGAAATGAGAATGACAGCACACCTAGCCGTTAATAGAAGATTTGAGAACGGATTAATCACGTTATAAATATCATTAGTCGTGCTGATTCGTGATTAGACCAGGTTTGTCAGAGCAGCAGCATTATTGGCTTAAGAATGGAACAAAAATGGCAGGTATTAGGTATTTTAACATCAGTTATTATGGTGGTACTTGGAGAGCCAAATAATTTCTGAGGTGGTACTTCAGTATAAAAGAGTCTTAGAGAGTACAAAATAAACCAGATGGACCTGATAGGGTCCAATTGTTCTCTTAGAGAGCTGCCAGCTTTTCAGCTGGCAGCTCAAGCATTTGCGAATATTTTCAGGGGCTACTATCACTTCCAAGTTTTCCGTAATTCCCAGTCTCCCACTTTCCTTGTTTATGTTATGCTAATCAGTCTGGCAAGCATTGTCTCCTTTTCTCATTTTTTACCCACATTTGTCATGTGAGTCTAAACTTTCACAACCCCTTAGCCAATGTTGTGACAGCCAGTGTTTTAGAAGAACACATTCATCGCACAGGGAGGCCTTTGTAAGAAGACCTCAAGGACTTAGCGGTAAAGAGGGCTGATATGAAATATCAAGATGTTAAAGAAAGGGGAATAAAGAGATTATTACTTTTTCCAACTTGGCTTGAAATTAAGACCTAGAGCAAAGCCTTGGGACTGCAAACCCCTTGCCAAAGGACTGATACCTTTTGAAGTCTTAGATATAATATAATGTAACGTTTTCAAGGTTGCTCATTTTCTATAACTCTCACTAAAAGAAGTTGAACTCGTTTCACCCGTGAAATACCCAATAGATGACCTTCCATGGACCTGTCAATGTTTCGCCCTCTCTCGCTGTGAGTACGTACACGTTTGGCTTCAGTAGAAGAACTGTGATTATTTAATACATTCTGACCTGAGATCAGATTCATACGAGGTTTCCACTGGACACACACTGGTCTGATTAACCCATTCTGACCTGAGATCAGATTCTAAAAATGTCAGTCGTTTTTCAGATTTTTCAAAAATAGCAGACCTACAAGCTCGTAGCGCGCCACTCGGTGGCGCGCTATGAGCTTGTAGATCTGCTATTTTTCAATAGCTAAAGCATAACATGATGCTGACACCAAAATGGGTTCCCGTTCAGAATGGGTTAATACATTGGAATCTCTTAGATTGGGTTGAGACAAAAAGGTGCGTTCAGGAGGCGTTCAAAAGGTGCCCCGAAATCATTATGGAGAAACTCGTGCCACTGCCCCTCATAAGATAATAATAATAATAATAATAATAATAAAACTTTATTTGTATAGCACCTTTCATGACATGAAATGCAGCTCAAAGTGCTTTACAGAGCAATGGAGAAAAAAAAGAAAAGAAAAGCAAGGCATAAACATTAAAAAAACAAGCAGTAATGCAATACAGTGAGGACATGAATAACAAAAATTAAAAGATCAATTAAAAGCAAGGGTGTAGAAGTGGGTCTTGAGCTGTGCTTTAAAAAGCTTTTCTAAGTCACTTCAATGTAAAGTTGAGGTCGGGACGTATAATGTCACGCTTCAAAGAGAAGGTCGGAGCGTTTTGCCTTTAGTTTGCATAGCAACATTTGTTATTATACAACGGTTTAATTGCGACTGCAGGTCGCAGCTATACATGGCCATGAACCCTTGCCCTTGGCTGGGTCCCGGCCAGCAAATCTACATCTGACCTCACTGACAAGTGACAACAGATTAATAGTTTAACTCCTGCTACCCAACTGTGCCGTATTAAGAAGCTCTCAGGCGCCTTACTGGTATTGTATCTATCTAATGGATTGTGTTTTGTGTTTTAAATAATGTGTTGGATAGTTTAAAACCATTGATCTTTGAAATATCCAAAGCAAAAGTGGATATTTCAAGGACGAAATATTTCATGGATACCGTTTAAGAAAAATGTGTTTTTTAACAGTCAGCGGTATGGTGTGTCCTATTCCTAGACTACTATTGTTGTAACCATCCATTAACTGTTCCGGCTTTCTTCTTTTCTTTTCTTTTCTTTTCTGAAAATCCTTCAGTTCATTGAGTTTGAAAAATACAGTAGCAACAGCTACAGTACAGAGGCAATCACTGCATGGTGATTTATTCTCATGCCCGGCGGGAATTGTAAGTGGCGTTCCACAACCTTGCAACCTAATCTTACATATAGGGTACAATGACACATCAGCCCCTTGCAGTCAGTGTGGAACATGAAGCCGATACTGTACATAGTTTCCATCTGATTGCTTTACTTCCTGATGCTTTCTTGTCGCTAAGTAGCATACAGAAAGCTTCTTGACCACATAGTATTTGGAATTTTCTCATGGAAATGTATATTTATTAATTTGTATGCTCTGGCTCTGCATGAGACTAGCTGCCTATATGAGTGGTGTCTGTCTGTCTGTCTGTCTGTCTGTCTAATGTCACAAACCGCTGGACCAATCAGCATCATATTTCTTGTGCACACTGCCAATAGGTAACTTAGTACCTCCATGCGGTCATTTGTTTTTCCACACGTTTTCTACTTTTGGGTTTGTTTGTGGTCGGACGGACGGACGGACGGACGGACCTCATATCTGTCCCAACCTCATGAAGGCGATATCTCGGGAACGCCTTGAGGGACTTTGAAGACATTTGGCACAAACATCCACTTGCATTAGAGGATGAACAGATTAATAGGCGGTCAAAGGTCAAGGCCACAGTGACCTCACTAAACACATTCATTAGATGAATTCCTTCAAAGTCTTCACTCTGTCTTCATTCACTTCATTACGCTGCATTATGTAAACGACAACTAGGGTTGGCACACGACTGCGATGTGGTCTTTTCTTGTTCTTTCCTAAAAGAAAGATCTTATCATTTGATTATAGCACTCGATCTTATGGATTTCCCGGGACTGTGCTTCGCCTCGGTTCCTGGCGGTCTGCATGTCAGATTCACATGCACTTTTGCCAGGACAGAAGCCGCAGAGAAATCCACTGGCAGTTACTCCTTCCAGCTCTCCTCCGCACCCTATACTCGCCCCCCATTCAAAAAACAAAATATCAAATCGCACGGATCTCGGCATCCACATGGGAACTAAGTGTGGCTACAATGTGCATCTGGGACTGCATGTGGCCAGCCTGTGACCTCAGTCACCCAACAGTACGGCGTGATGTCAGTCATCAATATATCCATGATGTATGACCAGTGATGATTTTGACAGCAATGTGTTGTTTTTTTTGAGCGGTGCTGGCCGCTCCTATGCACAGCTTTGTGCGTTTGTGTGTCTGTCCGTATGAGCACGGAATGTGCTCAGCTGATTGGCTGAGCATGGAATGTGACGTATGATGATATAAGAGCGCTGCCCACTTCACACGAGTGTGATTTAGTTTTAGTCATAGCCTTTTGAATGACATTTCCTTTAGTTTTTGTCATATTTTCTGAAATCAACACTGCGTATGACAAAATTAGTGGAGGTACTTCTGTGCACAATAAATTAGGAGAGCTCCAGACAAACAGACACACAGACACAAAGGCACATGGAATGATCCTCTAGACAGATGCTTCATGCAGAGCCAAGCACACGATTATTAAAAATCGTTAATTATGTTTACTGCATGTTAACACTAACAGCATGTTTTGGCATTATCAGGCAATACCAGAGTTTATACTGTATTATGTGCACTGTTTAATGCATAACCGCTATAGTCATTTGTTTTTTCTATCTCTCCATTTTGAGTAACGTACTGTAAATAATTAATTTCTATATAGCCTAAGCCTATACTGCTTGCAGCGTATTGCACCAACTCCACCAGGACACATTCCTTGAATGTGCAAACATACCTGTCAATAAAATAAAATAAAAGTTGATTCCGACTCTTGAGACTAACTGGGAAATTCAGAGAGAGGAGAAGCCATTGGAGTGAAGTTATTATAGCAATCTACAACAGCACAAATACACAGTAGGCCCCATCATCCCAAAACAGACCACGCACACACGCACACATGCATGCACGCATGCACGCACACACACACACACACAGTAAGTACGTAAGTAATGATGTGCAGCAACAGTTTCTCATAACCAATAGCATTATTCTAAAACCCATCCCACTATGATTGGAACCATAAAAGCGGTCTTTTTTTTTTTTTTTTTTACGAGGTGAGGTAATCCGAGAGCGTAAAGGAGGCGAGGGATGAGAGCTTTCATTGGTCACTTCATTCATCAGCTTTTCGCAGCTAGGCCCACCTGGGTTGATTCATTCTGCCATTCTGTGTGTCAAAACTCCCAAACCGCAAGTCGTTTTTTTTCCCATGGAAAAGTAGTATGACACTCACTCCATCTGCAGTCAGTCAACACAGGAACTCTCAAATATGGGTGTCAGAGATAGGAGGGGTGGTCGACGTTTCCTGGCTAAAAGCGGTGAAATGTGAAAGCGGCTTCAAAAGCCTCATGGTGGCGAACTGCACAATGAACAGGCCAAGGGGTTGAGTGCTTTCATTGGCTCCAATCGCCAGCCTTCTGTTTTTCACTAATAATTCAGAGGGAGGGGGAAGAAGTCGTGTTTTGCACTTTTTCTCTTTATACTTACTAAAGGTTTGGCTTGATTTGATGTGCTAATGGGGAACGGTCCATGCCATGGCAGCTTTTTACAAAACATTCATTAGATTTACAGTATATCGGAGAGGGAAAAAAAAGAAAATAGAAGAAATGTCTACGGTCCCCCCTGCGCTGCGACACAATACATTCCTCTTCAAAGTCCCTTTCATTTTTTCTTCTTCCTTCCTTGTTTCTTTTTTTTCACCACTTCCCTATACTTTTTAATCCATTCTGGGCGGGAACCCCTTTGGGTGTAAGCATTATGTTATGCTTTAGCTATTGAAAAATAGCAGATCTACAAGCTCATAGCGCGCCACGAGCTTGTAGGTCTGCTTGAAAAATCGAAGAGCGACTGACATAGAAACATAGCATTTTCAGAAAACTGTCAGGATTTAGAAGACATTTATATACAGAATCGTTCCCAGGTCAAAATGGGTTAAGCACTGTACGAGCTGTCACCTGGGACCCCCCCCCCCCCCCCCCCCCCCCCCCATTCTGTCCTTTCTTTTGAAAACTGTAATGGTGGCAGGATAATGGAGAATTACCCTGTCTATATAAAGCCACTGAAGTCAGTGTGGTGGTGGTATAGTTGGAGGGGCGCACCATGCACTGCCAAATGACACTGAAAGCAATTACTGTGTGTTTCAACACCCTTTTCATAGGAAGGGATCCGTCTCGAGGGCCAGTCACCACGCGCATAAGACTCATTTGGTTCCCATTACCATATCCTGTCGGAGCGCAGTCAGGACCTGCCTGTCAGTGCCTCGTCTATGCGCTGTCTTCCTGCTGCATGTCATTTCTGCGTCCTTGAATCAGCGAGCAGAGCGTTTGAAAGGAAAGGAGAGAGAAAAAAAAACACCACCACACTCCAATGCATATACAGTATCTGCCTTTTGTTTTCACCTTGTGGTTTCTTCTCTGGTGTTTTTCAAACAGCCGTCCCTCAAAAAAATAAGAAATAAATAAAGAAGAAAGCTTTTTACAGTACTCGGCGCCCAGCGCAGCTCGAATGACCTCGCGCAGGTGAGACGCAGGAGCGGGAAAAAATGTGATTAACCCATTTTGGGCGGGAACCCCTTTTGGTAGTTAGCATTATGTTATGCTTTAAGCTATTGAAAAATAGCAGATCTACAATCCCACAGCGCGCCACCGAGTGGCGCGCTACGAGCTTGTAGGTCTGCTATTTTTGAAAAATCGAAGAACGACTGACATAGAAAACATAGCTTTTCAGAAAACTGTCAGGATGTAAAGAAGACATTTTTAGAATCTGATCTCAGGTCAGAATTGGTTAAATAGTTACAACCGCAAAAGAGCGCTGTTCCTCTCGCCGCTGGGCGTCCCTGGTGGGAGTTGTGAGTTTTTTTTCTTCCTGGTGGGAGTTGTGAGTTCAGCAGAACAGAAAGGTGAGCTCTCTGGCTGCCTTCCTTCCTTCTCATGGGGGGAACAAAGCTTGTCGAATGTCACAGAAAAGGGGCCTCAGGATTATTTTTTTTGAAAAACATAAGAATAACAAAAAACAAAGATTGGGACGACGGTGTGATTTCGTTTCTCTCCTTTTTTGCTGTTCATTTCCCAAGATATTTCCACAACTATGGCCCTCTACACGCACACACACATGAACACACAGACACACACACACACACACACACACACACACGCACACACACACACACGCGCACACACACACACACACACACCTCCTCCTCCTCCCTCTTCTCTTCTGGTGCTTGAACTCTGTGTGGGTTTGCTGTTAATTGGATTCAGATTGCAGTAATAATATAGGCCTGTGTGTGCAGTGCCGATGGGCTGGGTTGACTTGGGTTTTCCAGTGTCGGGGCCTTGGAGTTAATGCTCGGGCCCTGCAGATAAAGTAGAGGTAGTCACACAGAGCTGATTGTGTGAGAAAACAGTCTGCAGTGCATCTGCTTGGCAGCCCCGCGTTGCCAAGCGAGGGGAGGTCATCCGATCATTATCGCCGCGGGAATGATGTCATCCCGCGGTTGGTTCGCCCGTCGGTTACCTCGACACATGTGTCCCCGTCTGGGGTATCGCATCACCGCCACCGTCCTGCTGAATCAGCTGGCTGGATGTGTGTACATCGTGGTAGCACCGCGCATGTGAGTGTGTGTGTGTGTGTGTGTGTGTGTGTGTGTGTGTGTGTGTGTGTGTACCACGCCAATGTGTATTGCATACATGTGCTATTGTAGTGCATGTACAGCAAAAACACAGTGTACAGCACGTGCGTTGTTTTCCCAGTGTCTGTGTGTGTGTGTGTGTGTGTGCGATGTGTGTGAGCCGTACACTGTATGACAGCATGCTGTAATGCATATGGCCTGGTACTATATTGTACCACTATAGCATACATGTGAAAACATCTCTTTGTCCGAGTGAATAAAGCCTGAATGGAAGTAGCCTCTGTAGGCAGCCTCTGTCACACATGTGAGCTCTGTTGTTAAGCAGTCGCTGTGGAGCTGTCGATTGACTGTCGCATTGAATAAAACACGGGCTGTTTTCCCAGACTGACGCCGCGAGAGCTCGACGGTGTCAGGAAAAAGAGAAAATTCCAGTCTACAGTATATTTCTCATGCCGCGCCAATTGTGAGGCTTTCACACAATGAAAGGGAGAGATGGCGAGGGAGACGGAGAGAGAGGATTCTGTTTTCTCTGTAGTTATTGTGTTTGTTTTTTTGTGTACAGTAGGGCTTTAAGTGAGGGGAGACAGAGGCGCTGTGTTCTTGCTTACAGGAAGAGAGTTTTTGAGGGGGGGGGGCGGGGGAGGGGGGGGGGTGCTTCTTCTGGTGGAAGGAGGAATGTGAATTTCCATCTCTGTGAGAAGCCAGGAAAGAATCAACGTGAAAAAGGGAGAGTGGCATAAAGAGAGAGAGAGAGATCCATGAGAGAGAGAGAGAGAGAGAGAGAGAGAGAGAGAGAGATCCATGAGAGAGAGAGAGAGAGAGAGAGAGAGAGAGAGATCCATGAGAGAGAGAGAGAGAGAGAGAGAGAGAGAGATCCATGAGAGGAGGTGCATCAAACGCTCTGACATTTGTTTCCAATTTCCCGCAATGAACCCTGAAACCAAATCGGAGCAATTCTATTGGACACCAAACTTGGCACGCATGCACTCCTGTCCCCCTCTCCCTCCCACATTCACCCCATCCTCACGTTCTCTAAAATAATATTTTCTTTCACAGGCAAAAGGGAACATGTTTGATCACCTCTTTTATTAGAGGCGAGGGTTCTGCCTCAGAAGTCCCCTTTCTCTCCCTTCCCCCCCCCCCCCCCTTTCTCATCCGCTGTCACTGTCTCTTGGCCTTCTCCGCCGCCCCGCTGTGAGCGTTGCGGCGAGGCCAGAGGAAGGTAAAAGATGGC
Organism: Protomyctophum bolini; assembly: GCF_963924005.1. NCBI lineage: Eukaryota > Metazoa > Chordata > Actinopteri > Myctophiformes > Myctophidae > Protomyctophum > Protomyctophum bolini. Next base: position 33,858,323 of record NC_137880.1, read on the forward strand.
CCACACTGGACGGGTTTTAGATATATGGTATATGGTGCCACGGGCGTCTCCATGCTTCCTTCTAGAAGGGCTCATATCGTGTTCAGACATTGGCTTTCCCTTCCTCCTTGATCAATAAGACATGACAACCGCTTGCACGGATCCCGCTGGCCGCCCCCACACACAACCCAGGAGGGGGGGTGAGTTGTGTGTAGGGATCTCACAAGATTGTGAGTTGAAAGTATAGTAGTGAGGGGGGGGGGGGGGGGAACAGGGGAAGAGTTACAGAACTTTATTTTTCTTTCTTCTTGTTTTATAAGTGCAAGAGACTTGGCAGGGCACACAGCGTTCGTTGGCTAAGAGACTTTCCTGCACCCGGTGCTGTAAAACTGTGAAGAGAAAATGCCAGTTCAGGTCTCTCTCCTCTTTGTTCTGCAGTTGCACTCCAGTCAAAATCCCTAATGATTTATACAAAGGAGTTGGTCAGAGCAGGCATTGTTCGACTGCAGCACAGCAAGCATTCCGACTGCATTGTCTGTTTCCTCTGTTTCTGGGGCTTCAACGTGCGCATCTTGACCGTGAAGATTAGAAAGTGCCCCGTGCCAACGTGCCCCGATGAACTCCTCGGGGACACGCAGACAAAGAGTCAACTTCCTGCCTCCATTGTCTAGTGCAGAGTATCCTGTTTATCAGAGACGTCAGAAAAGAATGGCTGGCAACACCTATGTCATCGGTCACGCTTTGAATTCAACTCTCCTCCAAGCAGATAAAGTGAGAGCCTATAAAAAGGATAAACAGATGTCCGAAACGAAACAATTACTGTTGATAAACCAGGTGACCTTCCCTTCTCTCCTTTGGCTCTCCCTTTGTCTCCGCAAATTACAGGAGTCTTCACTCTGTGCCGATAATCAACCCCTGATACCACCCCTCTCCTTCCTGAACATATAGAATGAATATTACTGTATTACACAACCTTATGTTATTTAACCCATTCTGAACGGGAACCCATTTTGGTGTCAGCATCATGTTATGCTTTAGCTATTGAAAAATAGCAGATCTACAAGCTCATAGCGCGCCACCGAGTGGCGCGCTACGAGCTTGTAGGTCTGCTATTTTTGAAAAATCGAAGAGCGACTGACATTTTTTAGAATCTGATCTCAGGTCAGAACGGGTTGATCAGACCAGTGTGTGTCCTAGTGGAAACCTCGTATGAATCTGATCTCAGGTCAGAATGGGTTAAAAAATCACCTCTATTCACTGATGAATCACGGCCTCAAGAGCAAAGCATGTGTTTATTGCAGTGCTCTCTTTTTGCATTGATGGATTAGCTTGTAGGGTTTTACGGGTGAATGTATGATAAATCACGGCCGCACTGACCTTTCCTTATAAAATGGGAATCAAAAGCCTGTGCTGATTTCCACAGGAGCCTGATGGGTGTAAGGAGTCGGACGGCTCTGGCTGGGAAAGATGTGTCAAGGCATTTGTTGGACAGGGATATTAACCCATTCTGACCTGAGATCAGATTCATAACGAGGTTTCCACTGGACAACACACTGGTCTGATTAACCCATTCTGACCTGAGATCAGATTCTAAAAATGTCAGTCGTTCTTCGATTTTTCAAAAATAGCAGACCTACAAGCTCGTAGCGCGCCACTCGGTGGCGCGCTATGAGCTTGTAGATCTGCTATTTTTCAATAGCTAAAGCATGACATGATGCTGACACCAAAATGGGTTCCCGTTCAGAATGGGTTTAAAGCGCTGATATAAAGCAGCGCGCGGTAAGTTATGGCCAGAGACAGACCATATCCTGTTCCCTTCCATATACATGATTGCTGTTATTGACACAGTCGGTACAGTGAGTTCTCACCGTATAATGTCTTTTTCTGTGGACTTGAAAAAAAAAGAAAAGAATGACATTCTTGTCAGTGGAAACCAACACTTTATGTCAGTTGTGTGCATGGCACATGTAGTTTCTGGCCAACATTGTAAAGCTCTGAGCTTTTAAAGAGTTTTTAAGAGTGCTTGGCAATTTACCGAAATCCTTCGATGAAGCATTGTATGCGGCATTACATTGGCGAGGGGAAATTATTTGACAGAAATGGCCCTAAGGAGTGATATTTCCTGGCCACGTTTTTTTAAAACAAAATGCCACCTTTTCCACCGTATACGTATATAAGCTAGATCTATACTTAATTGTGCACCGGTGTCGCAGCAACCAAAAAGAACCGATCTACAAGCTCATAATGCGGGGCACAGCAAAGGTATCGTGAGCTTGTAGATTGGCTATTTCTGGCCGTTCGACACGGCGTATAAATCACTTATTGCAGTTTTCACACCTGTGGGCCAATATAAAAACGGTTAACCTTGCTCCCTAATGCAGTCGGGCTCCCTCTGTCAGTGGGTGATTAGCTGGGACTGCTTTCATATTACGACCAAAGTTGCGAGGCTCCTTTCAGACCAGAGACTCATAAAAGTTTTTGGGGCACGCAGAGGGGTGGGGGGTGGGGGGGGGGGGGGGGGTAGTGGGGGGGTGGGGGGGGGTGGAGGTGGAGGGGCTCACTTTTCTCATTAGGCCAGAGTCGGCTTCGATTTCCTGTGCGAGCCCGGGAGTGACAGGCCTTGGGTGACTGTGTTCTAAATGTAAATCATGGGTGAATGGAATTACGCCGACAGTCAGACATCTGTATTTTAATTGGCCACTGGCCACAGACCCGCCCCCGCCCCCCCCACCCCCCTCCAAACTTTCACTGAGCCATTGCTACCCCTTAGCAACAGCCACCCCGCACAAACATTAATTTATAGCCCCGGCGGCAAAGAATACACCTCGCATGCCGTATAGCGGGCCGCGGGTGGAAAGGCGATCCTGCAAGCCTCCGCATGGCAAAAACAATATTTGGCGGGTGAGATCACCGCCTACCATCTCCATTGTAGCGTCAGCATGAGAAGTCGTCGCTCGAAAATATTTCGCTTGGCTGGTCGCTGTGCAGCGGCCTCTGCACCCTTCAGCCTGCAAAGTGTTTGTTTTGACTCCGGTCCGCTTATTTTCACTATAGGATATCTGGCCGTGGGCTGCTAATTGTGAGGGGATCTGGCCTCAATGGTGTGTTTTGAGAAAAGGGATTAGTTCAATCAGTCGTCTCCCCCTCTGGCAGAGTGTGTGGCACGGGGCCCCCGCGGTCAACCGGCGCGGTGGTTACTGGACAGTACAGGGAAAGGTCTCTGGAATCTGGAGAGAGAGAGAGAGAGGGGCGGGGGGGGGGGGGAATAGTACACAGAGTGGACATAATTAAAAGTGCAGATGAACAGAGAGATAATGGAAAAAAGAGAGGGTTGATGATGATGATGATGATGACGATGATTACAGTGGTGGTGAAACCCACAGTACAGTCACTGGGGTATGGTCGGTGAACCAGGATTCAAACAACACTTTTGTTGTTAGTGAGTTAATAGAGCTTAGAAAAGCAGCAGAACCCACAGAGGGCTCTCTTGTATTGACCGGAAAGACTTTAAGAAGGAGCGGATGATGATGATGAGGATGATGACGACGGAACCGAACCCTCTTGGTGGTTGGAGTGGATAATGGGTTTTATTGTGCATGCTAATTGTTGAGAGGATCAAAAACCCAACGGTGCGACTGGAGAAAAGGGATTACCCCGATCAGCCTGTCCCACTTAGTTGACAGCCTTCAGCCCCGGGCGAATGGTGGTAGCATACTGTATGTAAGTCCTCTGGATGCCTTACTGAGGGAGTGAGTGAGGGAGTGAGTGAGTGAGTGAGTGAGTGCGTGAGTGAGTGAGTGAGTGAGTGAGTGAGTGAGTGAGTGAGTGAGTGCGTGCGTGCGAGGGAGGGAGAGAGAGGGAGAGAGAGACAACAAACAGAAAGTGGTCAGGAAGGAAATAGAAAGATGAGACAAGAAAAAGAGAAAGTATTATAGTTCACCCCAACACTCTATAGCGTCAGAACACCAACCTCCAGTTCCTCTGGACGATTTATTGTGTGTGTGTGATGCGAATAACAGCATTATGGATTTAACTTTCTTTCTTCTTCACCTTTATCCATGCCCCCTCGAGTATATATTCTTTATTAATATTCCTTCCCCCCCCCCCCCCCCCTTCAAAGCTGCTATACTGTTTGCTGGTGGATTTACATCCCAGCATCAAGCGCACCCAGAGACCCACTCAGCGGAATAAGTCCATTACTCAGTCAATTACGGGAACAGCATGGCCTGTGCTGGGTAGGCCTATGGAGGAAGCAGGAAGGAAGGCCATGTGGCTACTGGAGGGTTTTAGGATGTCAGTGCTCTGGGCTTAAAGCAGCTTTGTGTCTTTCCTCAGCTCTCATAAACAGAAGATGATATATATACTGCACATGTATGCACTGTATTTACAGTACGGTGTACGCTCCTTTGATCGCAGAGTCACCGAAAGGTTATTTAACCCATTCTGACCGGGAACCCATTTTGGTGTTAGCACTATGTTATGCTGTAGCTATTGAAAAATAGCAGATCTACAAGCTCATAGCGCGCCACCGAGTGGCGCGCTACGAGCTTGTAGGTCTGCTATTTTTTTTTTAATCGAAGAACGACTGACATTTTTTAGAATCTGATCTCAGGTCAGAATGGGTTAATCAGACCAGTGTGTGTCCAGTGGAAAACCTCGTATGAATCTGATCTCAGGTCAGAATGGGTTAAGCTTTCACGCAGCCCCGTGGCGTCGCGGCTGCAATAAGTGAGCGGGCGGGCGGTGTAATTAGACCACTTCGCCAATTTACCAACGGGTTATTTGTCATTTAATTTTGCGCTGCATGCAAAGTGTAAAATGCTCCTTCCCCGGGCACTTTTGTTGTTGTTTGATGCGAGTACTTATAGGTACTTTAATTACAGAAAAGAAAATAATGTGATTCATTATGTGATTGCATTGTGCGTTATGTACTGTACGTTCCCCGAGGCGTCGCTGAACAGCTGAGGAGCTCAACATGCCATGAGGCTCCCTTCTGTGCACCACGGCCATATAGAGAGGAACAATCAGCGGCTAAACTATTCGCTTTGTGTGGGAATCCTCCGAGATGATGCACATGTACTCTTATAAATCTCCACCGCTCCATCACATTGTTTATTTCCCCAGTGCAGCGCGCGGATTATCGAACACTATCTCAGCTTTCATGTTCAGATCGTATAGCAAGGACTTCCTTTCGCTCTGTTTGTTCAGACATGTGGTATTGTAGACTTTGGGCCAGGGGCCCAGGCCTAGCAACTCTGCTGGGAGAAGAGACAAGATCCAAGCATGTGGGGGGAGAGAGAGAGAGAGAGAGAGAGAGACAGAGAGAGAGAGAGAGAACAGAACAGGCAGAAAAGAATAGGAGGAAGAGGAGGACAAGAGTGTGAGGGAGAGAGAGAATCAAGCAAGGCACAAGAACACAGTGACCCACGTGCACTCATGCGTACACACACACGCGCGCGCGTGCACACGCACGCACACGTACACACACACACACACACACACACACACACACACATCCCCGCACACCCACACACACATGGGGGCATAAATCATCACAGATCCAAAGATAATAGAATGTGACAGTCCCTGCAGTCTGCTAAATCAAGCCACTGCTTCCTCAGTCTCTTCCGTAATTGCGGAGAGTGC